>NC_041390.1:91180075-91221903 GCF_002162155.2 Triticum dicoccoides
TACGGTGGCCCGTCCGGTGGGTCCCAGCAGTCAGGGGGAAACGATTTTTTTCACAAAATACTGGTGGCCCGTCCGGTGGGTCCCCGCTGTCAGGTGGAGGAATAATTATTTTGCACATAATAAGGAGGAACTTCCTTGCTGTGGCCGTGGACCCAGTTGTCAGCCTCTCCCCGTACAGTCCACGTCCGATGGAAGCCGTTCCTTGACCATGTTGACCACGCCGCGTCGAGAGCACCAGGGCGGTGGACGATGACGAGGCCTAGGAACGGGATGACATGGAGCCGGGGAAGACGCGTCAGTGGATGCCCATGTGTAGAGGAGTACGAGGGTTCACTGGTTCGCTGCGGTGTGAGGCTGCCGTCGCCGCAGAATAACAGGGGGTGTGGGTGAGTAGAGGGATGGCCTGGCTAGCGGTGGGAGTAGTAGGGGGCGGTGAGGCCTCCGCCGCATCACAGCTGGCCACGGGAGGCCAGAGCACGAGGCACGACCAGCGCTGGTTTGGGCGGCTGGAGCAAGAAGACCAGAGGCTGAAGAAGCACTACGGCCTTGGATGGACATCGTACGGTCACTGGAGCTAGAATCATGCATATTGACTAAGTTGACAAAGCCCTCCGTCCCCGTCAACTTAGTAGGCCCACAAGTCAGCCTGCCACTAAGGTGGGTCCCAGCTAGCAGGGGGTATTCATTTTTTTGTGCGTAATAAGGAGGCACTTCCGGTGGGTCCGAGCTGACAGTAGGGGGAACATTTTTGTCGCGAACTACGGTGGCCCGTCGGGTGTGTCCCAGCAGTCAGGGGCAAACGTTTATTTCGTGATATACTGGTGGGTGTCCGGTGGGTCCCTGCTGTGAGGTGGATGAATAATTATTTTCCACGTAATAAGGAGGCACTTTCTTGCGGCTGCCGTGGACCCAACTGTCAGCCTCTCCACGTATAGTATTCTTTCGATGGAATTCGGTCGTTGACCACATTGACCATGCCGCGCCGATAGCACCACGGCGGTGGACGACGGCGAGGCCTAGGAAGGGGACGACGTGGAGCCGGGGAAGACGTGGCAGTGGATGCCCACGCGGAGAGGAGTACGAGGGTTCACTGGTTCGGCTGCGCTGCCGTCGCCGCAGAATAACAGGGGGTGTGGGTGAGTGGAGTGGAGGGATGGCCTGGCCAGCGGTGGGAGTAGTATGGGGGCGGCGAGGCCTCCGCGGCAGCATAGCCGGCCACGGGAGGTAGGAGCAGGCGGCACGACCGGCGCTGCTTTGGGCGGCTGGAGCAAGAAGACCAGAGGTTGAAGAAGCACTACGGCCGTTGGATGGACATCATACGGTCAGTGAGCTAGAATCGTGCATATTGACTAAGTTGACAAAGCCCTTCGTCCCCGTCAACTTAGTAGGCCCACTATACTGGGTCCCAGCTAGCAGGGGGAGTATTCATTTTTTTGTGCGTAATAAGGAGGCACTTCCTTGCGTGTGAAGATATAGCTGGTGGGTCCGAGCTATCAGCGGCGATAACGTTTTTTTTGTGAAATACAGAGGCCGTTTCGGTGGGTCCCAGATGTCAGTTGGAGGAAATCATTATTTTGCGCGTAATAAGGAGGCATTTCCTTGCGTGCGGCCGTGGACCCAGCTGTCAGCCTCTCCACGTACAGTCCACTTCAGATGCATGTCGTTCGTTGACCACGCTGACCACGCCACACCGAGAGCACTAGAGCGATGGACAACGACGAGGCCTAGGAAGGGAACGACACGTAGGCAGGGAAGACTCGGTCGTTGTTTTTGTTTCCCATGCGTAGGGGAGTACGACTGTACGAGGGTTTACTGGTTCGCCTGCCGTCGCCGGAGAATAACAGCAGGTGTGGGTGAGTAGAGGGATGGCTAGGCCAGCGATGGGAGTACGATGGGGCGGTGAGGCCTACGCGGCAGCACAGCCGGCCGCAGGGAGGAGGGAGCAGGCAGTCCCGCCGGCGCTTGTTTGAGCGGCTGGAGCAGGAAGAGCAGAGATTGAAGAAGCATGACGGCCGTTGGATGGACATCCAACAGTATACAGGCCATCTGTGGAAAGCCTCAAATCTGTGGAGAACAGCATACATCCCATCTGCCATTCTTTCAAATAATTTACAGCCCATTTGCTAATTCTTACGGGTTTTTTTGGAGCCCATATTCTTTATGTTAGCATTACAGCTCATATTGTGGCCACGGTTAAAAAATTATACGAAATTTTGCATATGTCGGTGTGGTCTAAACTGTTTTTAATCCCGAAATTTCGAGTCACATTCAGACTGATTTTAAAAATAAATGTATATCAATATAAAATCCAATAAATTGTCCACGCATAAAAATTAATGCAATTTAAAATCTCGAAATGAAAATAAGATATTTGAAAATAATTGCCGGGGCCGGGTTGATGTGTTTTAAAAATGTACAGCCCATTTCTCATTACTGATAGGCCATTTTCTCGGCCAGCAGAATGAAGCTCTCCTCGTCTTGAAAGATTTGCATCCCAGCAGGCCTAATAAAGCGACTTACTTGACAAATCACAAAAGAACTGGGCTAGCCATTTTCAGAAAGAAAAAAAACTACTTGGCTGGTCTATGGTAAACATAAAAGAAAAGGCTGTCTAGACAGGCCAGAGTGTCCCGCACAGCCCAGTTGACACCCTGCTTCTGTCTCAAAAACAAATTATATAAATGCCACTCCAATTATGGCAATTCATAAAAATGCCACTGCAATTTCGAAACTTTGGAAAACGCCACTGCAATTTTTGCAAACTTTGAAAAACGCCACCCAGACTTCAAAAAATGCCACTAGAAATGGCATGAAATGGCATTTTTCGAAGTTTGGAAATTGAAGTGGTATTTCTTGGATACACCAGATTCGGAGTGGCATTTATCAAATTAACCCAAAACAAAAATAACTGGGCGAGCTGCTGGGTCCCTGGTGTCAGCCGCTCGTTGTGCAACTCTCTCATTTATTGACAACGTGGACAATGGCATGGGACCCAGATGTCAGAAATCCACTAGGAGGAGCCATTTTTTTATTGGCTTGAAATAAGGAGGCACTTGCTTGCGTACTTCCATGACCTTGGCGGGTCCCTGCTATCATCCTCTCCATGTACAGTACCAGTTAGTCATGCTTCAAAACTGATCGACACACCATTAAAAAAATAAAGGTCGATAACTAATGCGGCACCTCGGGCCAACGCGGCCAGATCGCATTTTGCACGAGAAATTACACACCATGTTTTGTTGACATGTGGTCCCGTTCCAACATATCAGTGAGATGACGGCGAGTAGTAGGAGTATTTCCGAACGGACGTGTAGGCCGGGGCGCCTCTTCGTGAACCGTGGCAAACTCGCAACCGTCCACCCACTCTTCGCCTTTCCCTCTCGATTTGGAACTACTGTCGCACGCTCTTCCTCTCCCTCCTCCATTTTCCTTCAGCCCTTCACCCTTTCTTTTGCCATTGTTCGATCGTCTTCTCCATGGAGGGAACAGGCCGAAAATGACCCCGTTATTCTTGCCCCCATCTGAAAGATGACGTGGTGGAGGAACTCATTGATCGGTGTGACGTCATCACCTTGGCTAGCAAGGCAGGTTCATTCAAGCCCATTCTCGACTCAACTAATAACATCATTACAAAGAACCCAAGAGTCAAGGAGCGGTTTGATCTCCCCTATCTTCTTCGCCGTGACCCTGATGACTGGCACCGGCACGACGGAGGCCTCGCCCTGTGCCAGTTGGTGCCGCTTGATAATGATATGTATGATGTTAAGATGCCATCACTTGAGGGCAAGGCTTGGGCGGGCGCAAATGGAGATTGGGTTGTTTACATTGGGTCCAACTGTGAGTGGGAATTTGTGAATGTGTACACTGGTCACTGGGTTCCACTTCCAAAAATCTCAGCACACTGCCTAGAGGTTGAGCAGACCGGTAATGTACGCACGTTCAAATACGATCATGGTGACTGTCTTCTACGGAAGATAGCAATTTGTCGAGTTCCCAACCGCTCTTGGAATTACAAAAACTATCAAGTTGTTGCTATCTTCGACAAGCTTGTTGCCGTCCTTCGTGGTTCGACTCGATGGATATTGCTCAAAAATCAGTTTCTGTACACGAATGAGTACTATGATGCAATTCAATACGAGGGCCTTGTGTTTGCTGCCACCACTCGTGGCACTGTTTTTGCATGGCATCCTAGTAGTTTCGGTACGTTTGTCTTCCACCGTAATTATAATTGTTTCATCCACATGCATGCGGGTTAGCAAGTTTCCCTTCACTAATTAACCTTCTTCTTGTGTTTCCAAGGTCCTGTGAACATCCCACCACCTATACTTGAAAATTTTTATAACCAAGGGGGAGATGCCGATGGTGATGATCACGAGCAGCGCCCATATACTCTGTGGCGCCTGGCAACTAATTCCGATGGATCACCTCTTCTTGTGTGTATACAGCCCACTGAAGATGTTACTGCTAAGGAAGCAGGTGTCTCCCATGGTCGCACTCTCCGGACCTATTCCAACACCCGTTGCATGGTATTCGGGATGGATACTAGTGTGCTAGCACCAACTCTTTCTCCCTGGCACAGAATTGATAGTCTTGGAGAAAACTCGCTCTTCCTTGGACAAAACTATCCGATGATGGTGAAAGGTGATCCAACTGCTGTTGACACATTTATGAGAAGCAACTGTGTCTATACCTCGGACATTTGGGTGGTTCCCTACCCTAGTACTGATATAGTAGGCCGCTTCAGCCTGGATGATCGGTCCTGTGTTGGTCTCTAGATCGACAACGGATGGCCCGTCCTAGAGAATCACTCGTGGTTCAAAGCAAGCGTTTGCAATGCCACGGAATGGTTGAGTTGAAGTTCATTTCATGGCTTGTTATTTGTTGTGTGGTGAAAACTTTAGTATTTATAATGTATCCTTGTTGTCGATGTCGGTTGATGACCTGTTGTATGTAATAAAATGATATGCGTGTGATAAACTTACTAAATTTATGAATGGCTTTCGAGTCGCTTCTCTGAGTGAGTGGTGCGACGAGGCAAAAAAAAATTCTCCGAATACATAATTGTACGTGCATTGCAACAGGTTATCGTATGAGGCCAATCAACAATAGTAGTACACTATTTGTACTATCTTCACATGCTTCGCGCGTCGGGCGAGTGTTTTTACTGTAGCCATATGTTAATGTGTTCACTGTACATAACCAGCACCTCGAATCCTCGATACTAGTACTATATAGTAGGAGTAAGTAGTAGGAGTAGTAGGGTGGCATGGGCCAGAACAAGCATTCACGTCCAGGAGTACGGCACACGCCACCACCACGACATCCATCTGACACCATATTATTTCTTGGAGTCCGTGCTAGAGCAATCTCTTCAACCTCGTCATTTCTCTAACTTCAGCCATTGTGTGGCGGGCGAGGTGGGGGTTTGCCGATAGTCGGTTTCCTTAACTACGGTCCCACTTGTAAGGCCAACTCCAACGCACGACCCCAAACACATGTCAGTTTTGCACGAACTCCAACGATAATTTTGACTAGAAAAGCAAGACCAAAGAAAACAAGAACCACAAGAATACATTTTACTACTCCTGTAAGTTGGATTAGTGCCTTCTCGATGCATTCATTGTTGATCTGCGGAGACTCGATCTTGCGTGCTTCTTTCTTCTTCGAGTGTAAAGAAGTAGACGTTGCTTCCTCGCATCTCGTCTCATGACTAGCCTCTATTCTAGTAGGAGTATCAACAAGTGCACTAATCTCATCTCTAGCCTCTGTGCTAGCTAAAAGGGATAGAACATATACTAAATTGCGCTCTATCAATATATGGACGTACTCTTCTTCCCAATACAAAAACTTGCATCCATTCTACTCCCTCCGTTGCACAATACATGCCTTCTATTTGTCAAAATATATATGTATCTAGACATGTCTTAGTATATAGGTACATCCATTTTTGGACAAATGGAAGTCAAGTATTTTGGAACGGAGGGAGTACACAATATTTAAGTTAGCACAACTAGTCTAATCCGAGAGCAGAACCGAAGATTTGGTCGGGTTCTTCCTCCTTTTGCCGACACATGGGACATCCAGCATCTAGGTCGTGTCATGAAAGAAAATAGAGTGGTAGTTGAAGCCACGAGATGTGCATCTTGGGTTAAACTGTAAATAGAATCTTACTACTCTTGAGTAACTCCAAAAGCGGCCACCGAAGATCTTTACTGGATTTTTTTTCATCACCAGCACGTCGAGGTGAAAGATGTGCAGGTTCAGTGGGTCCTTGATAACCCACAAGTATAGGGGATCGCAACAGCTTTCGAGGGTAGAGTATTCAACCCAAATTTATTGATTCGACACAAGGGGAGCCAAAGAATATTCTCAAGTATTAGCAGCTGAGTTGTTAATTCAACCACACCTGGAAACTTAGTATCTGCACCAAAGTGTTTAGTAGCAAAGTAATATAATAGTGGTGGTAGCGGCAACAAAAGTAAAGACACTAAAAGTAATATTTTTGGTATTTTGTAGTCATTGTAACAGTAGCAACGGAAAAGTAAATAAGCGAAAACCAGTATATGGAAAACTCGTAGGCACCGGATCAGTGATGGATAATTATACCGGATGCGGTTCATCATGTAACAGTCATAACATAGGGTGACACAAAATTAGCTCCAATTCATCAATGTAATGTAGGCATGTATTCCGTATATAGTCATATGTGCTTATGGAAAAGAACTTGCATGACATCTTTTGTCCTACCCTCCTGTGGCAGCGGGGTCCTATTGGAAACTAAGGGATATTAAGGCCTCCTTTTAATAGAGAACCGGAACAAAGCATTAGCACATAGTGAATACATGAACTCCTCAAACTTTGGTCATCACCGGGAGTGGTCCCGATTATTGTCACTTCGGGGTTGCCGGATCATAACACATAGTAGGTGACTATAGACTTGCAAGATAGGATCAAGAACTCACATATATTCATGAAAACATAATAGGTTCAGATCTGAAATCATGGCACTCGGGCCCTAGTGACAAGCATGAAGCATAGAAAAGTCATAGCAACATCAATCTCAGAACATAATGGATACTAGGGATCAAACCCTAACAAAACTAACTCGATTACATGATAAATCTCGTCCAACCCATCACCGTCCAGCAAGCCTACGATGGAATTACTCACGCACGGCGGTGAGCATCATGAAATTGGTGATGGAGGATGGTTGATGACGACGGCGACGAATCCCCCTCTCCGGAGCCCCGAACGGACTCCAGATCAGCCCTCCCGAGAGGTTTTAGGGCATGGCGGCGGCTCCGTATCGTAAAACGCGATGATTTCTTCTCTCTGATTTTTTTCTCTCTGAAAGCAAATATATAGAGTTGGAGTTGGCATCGGAGGGTCAACAGGGGGCCCACGAGGTAGGGGGCACGCCGTAGGGGGGCGCCCCCCACCCTTGTGGAAAGGATGTGGGCCCCCTGGTCTTCATATTTGGCAAGGATTTTTTTCTAAGACCTCCCGTGGAGTTTCAGGTCATTCCCAGAATATTTGTTTTCTGCACATAAAACAACATCATGGTAATTCTGCTGAAAACAGCGTCAGTCCGGGTTAGTTCCATTCAAATCATACAAGTTAGAGTCCAAAACAAGGGCAAAAGTGTTTGGAAAAGTAGATACGACGGAGACGTATCAACTCCCCCAAGCTTAAACCCTTGCTTGTCCTCAAGCAATTCAGTCGAAAAACTGAAAGAAAGAAAGAAGAACTTTTACAAACTCTATTTGCTCTTGTTGTTGTAACTATGTCAAGCCAGCATTCAAGTTTTCAGCATAGATCATAACTAACCACGTTTGCAATAATTCTCAGGTCTCATCATTACTCATATCAATAGCATAATCAACTAGCAAGTCATAATAATAAATCTCGGATGACAACACTTTCTCAAACATAATATGATATAACAAGATGGTATCTCGCTAGCCCTTTCTGAAACTGCAAAACATAAATGCAGAGCACCTTTAAAGATCAAGGACTGACTAGACATTGTAATTCATGGTAAAAGAGATCCAATCATAGTCACACCCAATATAAATTAACAGTGATGAATGCAAATGACGGTTGTGCTCTCCAACTAGTGCTTTTTTTAATAAGAGGGTGATGACTCAGCATACAAGTAAATGGATAGGCCCTTCGCAGAGGGAAGCAGGGATTTGTAGAGGTGCCAGAGATCGGTTTTGAAATAGAGATAAATTGTATTTTGAGCGGTATACTTTCATTGTCAACGTAGCAACTAAGAGATGGCGATATCTTCCATGCTAAACACATTATAGGTGGTTCCCAAACAGAATGGTGAAGTTTATACTCCCCCTCCACCAACAAGCATCAATCCATGGCTTGCTCGAAACAACGAGTGCCTCCAACATACATCAGGTCCCAGGGGGAGTTTTGTTTGCAATTAATTTTGATTTAGTTTGCATAAAGCATGGGACTGGGCATCCCGGTGACCAGCCATTTTCTCGTGAGTGAGGAGCGGAGTCCACTCCTCTTGAGAATAACCTGCCTAACACGAAAGATAAGGACATCCTTTGTTGATACATGAGCTATTCGAGCATACAAAACAAAATGTTTATTTGAAGGTTTAGAGTTTGGCACATACAAATTTACTTGGAACGGCAGGAAGTTACCGCATATAGGAAGGTATAGTGGACTCATCTGGAATAACTTTGGGGTTTAAGGGATTGGATGCACAAGCAGTATTCCCGCTTAGTACAAGTGAAGGCTAGCAAAAGACTGGGAAGCGACCAACTAGAGAGCGACAACAGCCATGTACATGCATTAAAATTAATAAACATTGGATGCAAGCATGAGTAGGATATAATCCACCATGAACATAAATATCGTGAAGGCTATGTTGAATTTGTTTCAACTACATGCGTGAACATGTGCCAAGTGAAGTCACTTAAATCATTCAAAATAGGATACCACCCCATCATACCACATCATAATCATCTCAATAGCATGTTGGCATACAAGGTAAATCATTATAACTCATAGCTAATCAAGCATGGCACAAGCAACTCTGATCTCTAATTGTCATTATAAACATGTTTATTTATAATAAGCTGAATCAAGAGCGCAGGACTCATCATATTTACAAAAACAGTTTTTCTCATCTCAGTCAGTCCATCATATATCATCATAATTGCCTTTCACTTGCACGACCGAACGGTGTGAATAATAATAAGAGTGCACGTGCATTGGACTAAGCTGGAATCTGCGAGCATTCAATAAACAGGAGAAGACAAAGCAATATGGGCTCTTGGTTAAATCAACAATAATGCATAAAAGAGCCACTTCAACAATTTAATTATGGTCTTCTCCTACTGACCCCCAAAGAAAAGAAAAGAAATAAAACTATTTACACGGGAAAGCTCCCAACAAGCAAAAGAAGAACGGGAAATATTTTTGGGTTTTCTTTTAATTTATTACTACTACAGCAGAAAAATAAACTACTACTAATTTTTTTGGTTTTTCTTAAGGTTTACTAAACACACAAGAAGAGAGCAGGAAAAAGAAAATAAACTAGCAAGGATATTACAGTGAAAAAGTATGAGCACCGACATCTAGCAATGAGTGTGTGTGAACATAAATGTAATGTCGGTGAGAAATAGGTACTCCCCCAAGCTTATGATTTTGGCCTAAGTTGGTCTATGGCCACGGCTGGCCTGGCGGATATCCATAATAATAGTTGTTGGGGTCGTACTGTGATGAGGAAGAATACTTGGGATCATACAATGTGCAGCGGTTATCGCCTGCTGAGCTGCAGCGTGTAGTCGGGCTGCCTCCGCTCTCCTCTCGTACTCTTCTTCCTCCTCTCTGGTAATAACATATCTTCCTTTTGTCTGTGAATCAAAGAAGGCAGGAGCAGGGAGAGTAATACGGAAAACATGTCGTTTATCAAAAATTAAGCGATATAAGAGAGGTGCTTCAGGCCTCTCGACAAACTAGTGCGAAGCCATAGAGTTATAATCTAAATATGCAGGGGGCAACTCCATATCACCCTCACGAATGTCTATTTCAAGAAAATGAGCTAAGCGGGTTGCATAAATTCCTCCAAAGAAATCTCCATTGTGTCTATTATGATGCAACCTAAGAGCTACAATGGCTCCCATATGATAAGATTGGTCTCCTAACATAGCACTCCTAAGAATGCTGAGATCAAGGACACACATGTGACATGCTTCATCCTTATGGTAGCCTGCGTTATATCTCTGGATTCCCCCACAGTTATACTAGTAAGAAAGTTTCTAAATTCAGATTTATGGGGATCCCTAATACTGCCCCATGATGGAAGTTCGCAAGCAGAAGTGAAATCCTCTAGGTCCATGGTATAAGATTTGTCATAAAGATCAAACATGACTGAAGGAGAATTACGTGAAGATGAATACTCAAACCTCCTCACAAATGAACTTGGGAGATCATGATATTGGGGGCATTTGTTAGCCTCAAAATCTTCAAGACCGGCATTGCGCAAATATGATTTGAATTCTTCTTTAATTCCCGCACGGTCCATAAAATTTTCCGACGGCCATTCGCAAGGCCGTACTAGAGCGTCTCTTGGTGGATCCTCGTCAGCATCGCGCATAGCAATTCTGGGTCCTTTCTTCTTAGAGGAACCACCTTGGAACATCTTCCTAAACATATTGTTTTTCTCTGAAAAATTCTGAAATTTTTAGTAACTTCAAAATAAAAGTAAACCAAACTCAATAAAACTGATAGCAACTACTCCTACAAGTGCCTAGAGCCTATATCAAGCATTAAAACTACTTGGAACCATATAAATTTGACATGCAAGCTCAAGAACATGGTCACCTATGCAGCAAAAATTTGTAATGAATAAAGCACTAGAAAAAAACTAATTGGACCAACGGAGGAGTCACATACCAAGGAACAATCTCCCCAAGCATTTTTGCGAGAGGTGCTTTGAGCAAGGAGATCGAAAATCACATCAAAAGTGGCTGGAACTCATGCTTGAGTTGGTTTTTCGGGTTTGTGTGAGATAGAGGAAGAAGATGGGTGCTGGGATAAGTGGAGGAGGGCCACCGTGGGCCCATGAGGCAGGGGGCCGCGCCCTATAGGGGGGGCGCCAACCACCCTCGTGGCCAGGTGGCAGCTCCTCCCGCGGTAATTTTTGCACAGTAAATCCTCAGATATTCCCGAAAAAATCATATTAAATTGGCATGGCATTCTGAGGACTTTCATTTTCGGGATATTTTTATATTGCACGGATAAGTTAGGAAACAGACAGAAAATACTATTTTTACTTTATTTAATATAAATAACAGAAAGTATAGAGAGGGTACATACGTTTGTGCTTCTAGTTTCATCCATCTCATGCTCATCAAAAAGAATCCACTAACAAGGTTGATCAAGTCTTGTTAATAAACTCATTCCAATAATCATGAAACCGGAGAAAATTCAAATAACACTAAGTTACCTCAATGGGGATATGCACATCCCCTATAATAAGAATATCATATTTCTTCTTGACAGTAGGAAGAGTAAATTCAAAACCTCCAAATATAATCGATGGAATTTTTCCAATAGAGTTGATACTATGAACTTGAGGTTGTTTCCTCGGAAAGTGTACCGTGTGCTCATTACCATTAACATGAAAAGTGACATTGCCTTTGTTGCTATCAATAACAGCCCCTGCAGTATTAAGAAAAGGTCTTCCAAGAATAATAGACATACCATCATCCTCGGGAATATCGAGTATAACAAAGTCCGTTAAAATAGTAACGTTTGCAACCACAACGGGCACATCCTCACAAATGCCGACAGGTATAGCAGTTGATTTATCAGCCATTTGCAAAGATATTTCAGTAGGTGTCATCTTATTCAAGTCAAGTCTACGATATAAAGAGAGAGGCATAACACTAACACCGGCTCCAAGATCACATAAAGCAGTTTTAATATAATTTCTTTTAATGGAGCAAGGTATAGTAGGTACTCCGGGGTCTCCAAGTTTCTTTGGTATTCCACCCTTAAAAGTATAATTAGCAAGCATGCTGGAAATTTCAGCTTCCGGTATCTTTCTTTTATTAGTAATGATATCTTTCATATATTTAGCATAAGGATTTGTTTTGAGCACATCAGTTAATCTCATACGCAAAAAGATAGGCCTAATCATTTCAGCAAAGTGCTCAAAATCCTCATCATCATTTCTCTTGGATGGTTTCGGAGGAAAAGGCATGGGTTTCTGAACCCAAGGTTCTCTTTCTCTACCATGTTTCCTAGCAACAAAGTCTCTTTTATCATAACGTTGATTCTTTGATTGTGGGTTATGAAGATCAACAGCGGGTTCAATTTCTACATCATTGTCATTACTAGGTTGAGCATCATCATGAACATTATCATTAATATTTTTACTAGGTTCATGTTCATTACCAGATTGTGTATCAGCATCAGACATAGATATATTATTTGGATTATCAAGTGGTTCAGCAATAGGTTCACTAGAAGTTTGCACAGTTCTATCATTTTTCTTTTTCTTCTTTTTAGAATAACTAGGAACATCAATATTATTTCTTTGAGAATCTTGGTCGATTCTCTTAGGGTGGCCTTCAGGATACAAAGGTTCCTGAGTCATTCTACCAGTTTTAGTATCCACTCTAACAGCATAATCATTTTTCTTACTATTCATTTCATCAAGCACTTCCTTTTGAGCTTTAAGTACTTGTTCTACATGAGTGGTAACCATAGAAGCATGTTTGCTAATAAGTTTAAGTTCACCTTTAATATCAGCCATATAATCACCCAAGCGTCTAACCATATAAGCATTTTCTTTTAATTGTCTACCAAAATAAGCATTGAAGTCGTCTTGCTTATACATAAAGTTATAAAACTCATCCAAGCACTGACTAGCAATTTTAGTAGGAGGGACTTCAGCTTTATCATATCTATAGAGAGAATTTACCTTTACTACCTGTGTCGGGATATCGGGATCAGGAGGTTCTTCAGTAAATAAATAATTAAGACCATATGTTTCTTAAACAGGCGGTGTCGTGGGTTTGTCACGGCAGATGTCCTTGTGAAAGGACTTAGTCGTGGAGCCATTGCTACGGGTTAGCTTTAAGGGGTTAAACCGGACAAGGGGACACGGGGAATTTTATACTAGTTCGGCCCCTTCGAGGAAGGTAAAAGCCTACGTCTAGTTGTGATTGGTATTTCTAGGGCTTCGAAGGCCAGGGAGCGAATCCGCTTTGTCTGGATCTCGAGTTGTTGTCCGTCCCTAAACCGCTGTCGGGTCGTCCCTTTATATACATAGGTTAACGCCCGCCGGTTTACATAGTCCCGAAGCCGGATCATAAACGTATCCAGCTCGGCCTCTATCCTTACTATCTTATAATACAAATTACATGACTAAGCCGGTTTACATTTACAGGCTTTAACCCGCCTTCGGGCCTTGGGCCTCCATGAAGCGCCATCATCCTTGTATCTTTATGGGCTTATAATCTTCAAGGAGTCAACCCGGTTACATAAGGCCGGTTTACCTCCAGTAGTAATATCCCCAACATTAGGCCCCAGATTGGTTTGAACCCGTTCATGTCAATCTTCTGTAATTAGAAAAATTCTTCCCTCATATCTTCACCTCGATCTTGTAAACCGACGTGACGTCATACTTCAAGATTATGATAAACCGTCCTGACGTCATCCATCCGTTGATGTTGATGATTACCTTCATTTAATATGTCTTTAGCCATCAAGGTGACACCCTTATTATCTTATCCTTTTTTGGGCTCCTCGATTCCCGCACTTGCCGTTTCATCTCTTCGCCTTATAAATAGGGACAGCGGACCCCTTTTCTTTTCTTTCCGCTACCCATTCATCTCCTCTTCTTCCTCTCGAGGACCTCGCACCCGAGGGCCGCCGTCATCTTCGAACTCCGCCTCTGCTTCGCCGTTGGCCGCTGCATCAACCTGTTCGCACCAGAGTTCCACAGCGCCCATCCGCTGCTTCCACCATCGCAGTATGTCTTTTCCCCTTTCTTTCTTAGATCCATTAGGGTTTCCTTGTTCTTCGCTATTCTTGAGGTTCATCAGAGCTTTCAGTGTTGCTCTTTCATGGCCTTTAGGTGAATACTTCATATCTGACATATTCCTTGTCGTAGCTAACCTTCCCTTGTCACCACAAACCCTTATGCGCAAAGAACTGATCTAGTCCTTCATAAGTTGCTTCGGTTCTGCACCCCTTCTAGGTCCAATTCTTTTTACTTTTCTGTCTTATCTTAGATCCGAAAATTTCATATGTCATTGTGAGATCTGTTTCTATGTCCCTGTGAGATCTGTTTCTCCTTGCACCAACATAGGCGGTTTAACCATGTATAAGTAGTCTATGCCATTAGCCCTCTGATAAACCGGAGGAGCATTTTACCTTCATACTTATGCTCCGGTTTAACAATGTCTGAGTAATCCTGTGCTAGTATTACCTTTTTCCCTTATTGCATTAGTCTCCGATTTACACCATTTCACATATCAGTATGTTTCTTACTCCCTTGTCTCTTGCATATAATCATGCGTAATTTATAAACCGGCCTTTCATTTTCAGCTTGTTTGTTTCGCAATGGCCAAACAATTCACTACCTACAACTAGGCTCGTTCCCGGGTTACTGAGACTCAGTTGAATGAGATGGTTAGCATCGGCTCCCTGCCTAAGAAAACTGAAATCAAATGGCGAGTTCCAGGAACACAAAATCTTCCAACCCCAAGGCAGGGCGAGGTGGTGGTCTTTGTTGATCATATAGGCTGTGGCTTCAAACCGCCAGGGTCAAAGTTTTATCGAGATGTGCTTGCCAGCTTCCAACTTCATCCGCAAGATATTGGTCCCAACTCGGTTTCCAACTTATGCAACTTCCAGGTCTTCTGTGAAGTATATTTACAAGAAGAACCAACTGCAGAACTGTTCCGTGACTTCTTTCACTTAAACTGGCGCACAGAGTTTGTAAATGGCCCGAACACAGAACTTGGTGGTGTCTCGATTCAAAAGCGGAAAGAAGTTGAATTTCCTCATGCCTAACATCATAGCCACCCAAAGGAATGGAATCAAACTTGGTTTTATTGCAGAGACACTTCACCTGAAGATGAAAATCCCCTCCCCAGCTTTCGTGATCACAGACTATCCAATACTCACCCCATGCCACAACGCTTGAGCTCTTCAGAAGGGGCGAAATACGCTCCTCAACTCGCCAAACTCCGGGCCTTTATGGCAAACGGTTTAATAGGCGTGGACTTTGTGCGCTGTTGGATATCCTGGCGTATCTTGCCGCTAAGCCAGCGCCCTGGTTTAATGTGTGAATATACCGGTGAGGTTGACGACCCTCAACGCAATTGCAACATCCAATTATCTGAGGAAGAAGTCACTGAAGGTGTAAAGAAAATTCTGAACGAGTCGGAACTGATCTGTAGTCAAACCGGTCTGAGTCCCTTCTATGCCAAGAACAAACCGCCTGCTGTAAGTATTATACTTCCTCTTCATCTCTAATATCTTTAACATATGCAACCTGTAACCCTTCTTCTTTATATGTAGGGTGATGACCCCTTCTGGAAACGGAAAACCATAGAAAAAGCGGCAAAGCCGACTGGAGACAAAGCGGTCAAGCCGTCCCGCCCAAAGACCAAAGCCGTAAAATGGACGTCAAAATGGAAAACGGCTGACCGAATTAATATGGAGCTTGATGACGATACTGATGATCCAGAAGTTGAGGTAGAACTTGACTCACTTGGCTCTCTTTTCATGCATCTCATTAACAATGATCTTCCTCAGGAGGACGCAGAAGCTAGTCAAGCTGATGACGTAGAGGTAATTACCCTTTCCTCCGGTTCAGACTCTATGCGAACACAAAAAACTCGCCAAGCAGTCCGGAAAGTAAGCTTTTCTCATCCTCTTGCTCACTTGGATCCAACATTTATTTTGAAGACTCAGCAGCATGAAGCTCGCCGGACAACCCGGCACAGTGGCCAACAGGTCACTTCAGCCGGTTTACCTGATACTCTGGTCCGGAAGCGCCAGTCTGAGGTCTCTCCTACTTCTGACCATTCTTACCCCAAGGCAGGTTATTTCAGACAGCCTCTTAATCCGTCCGATTCAAATTATCAGGTGACACCTCCTTCATCTTCTGGTGAATCGACCGCAACTCAACTCCCTCCTTTGAAAACTGTGGCCGGGTGAGTTGTAGAAACCTTTCCTTTCAATGTGCCATAAATCCTTTGAATAGGATGTTAATCCTTTTTTATTCTGTTTGCAGGGCCAAAGCCAGACCCAGCAAGAAAGCCCGGGTCACCAATCCGCCAGAAGACCCTATCGTCGAAGAAGAAGAACCAAGAGGTGAACCGGAACAGACTGGTGAACCGGAAGGCCCTCATCCTGAAGCTACTTTTGATGATCCACCCCTTGAAGGACAAAATACCGATGAACCAACAGATGTTGAGCTTGCCGCACCCGATACTGAACCGGCAGGAACAAACCGGGCTAGTTCGGTGAAAGACACTGAAATTCCAGTATCATCAACCAAAAATCCTGAAGGCCAAGGTGATGATGTTATTATTACTGGAATGGGCCACAGCTCTCCTGGCCATCCCGTCATTTTGGCTCAGCACAGTGCCAAAGAAGAGGAAGCTGCCCGGGATAAAGGTAAATGGAGCAGCGAGTTATCAAGCTATGCTCATCTTAACGCTGATGAGCTTCATTCTGGCTTCTTGAACCGTCTGCACTCAAACCATAATTATGAAGCCGGCTTGGTGAATTTGATGAAAGAACGATATGAGGTAAATTCCTCTCCCTTTGTTGATTGATTTACAACTGAATTACTATCCCAAGTAGCCCCCAAGGGCCGTTTATATGATTACTAAACATAAACCGTGTCTTTGTGACACTTTACACTTCTCATCATTGATCCTTGCAATGGCAGGTCTCTAATAAGAGATAAAACTCATCTTGAAATAATTAGATAACGTTCTGCAGCATAGCCCCCAAAGGCCGGTTTAACTTAGATGGTTAATCCGGGTTTTACTCTGCACCTCTACTTTAGAATCGACGCACATTAGCCCCCAAGTGCCAAGGATAATGCTTGCATTCTTCTGGAGACTTGTACAAATTGTAGCACTTTTAGAGCAAATAGGCATTAGCCCCGATGTATGAAGTGTATAACTTGTTATATGCTTTATACTTAGCACATATATATGTTGTTTGTTGAATATACCTTCAATGTTGCAGGCTGAACTGAGAAGCAAAGATGCCCGAAATTCTGACTTACAAGAAAATGTGAACTCTCAACAAGCCGAGGCTGCAAAAGCCAAAGAGGAGCTGACCCAGGCCCTGGCCGTAATGGAAAAGCTGAAATAATCCTTCAACCAAGAGCGTGCTGAATGGGAAACCGAGAAATCCGGTTTAACCAAAAGAGCTGTAGACGCCGAGGCAGCCCTGAAGCCAGTGGTTGAAGAACTGGCCGGTTTGAAACGCCAAATCAATGCTATGACCTCTGCTATCTTTGGTAAGTGTCTGCTTATGTGTGTTGCGCCAGTCGATGAATCTTATAACTGACCAAAATGTTGATAAAATCTTTGGCAGGCACTCGGATCGCTCATCTTGGTACAGATATGCGGATGAAGCTCAAAGCGGCATATACATTGGTTGAATAGCTATACTCTGGGTCTCAGCGGGTTATTAGCACGGCAGCTTATAACAAACCGGCTCCAACTTTGATTAAGGAGACCCTTGAGAAGTTGGGCATGTTACCAGCCCGTATTGCCGAGTTGAAGAGAGCAGCTGCCAGAGCAGGAGCTTTAACCGCCCTTATTCGAGCCAAAGCCTGGATTCCAGACCTTGAAGCGGAGGATATCATTAAAGGATACCCAGGTGTTAAAGAAGATGGTTCAAACTTCAACAATGATGATCTTCGGCGGCTGACCAAACAGATGCGGCCAGAAGCCAGCAAGTTGGCTGATGATACCAATTTGTCCCATTTTCAACCGTTTTATGATGCAGAAGGGAAAAGACAGCCGACCAATATCCATGAAGTCGAAGAACTCGTGCCTCCGATTCGTAAGCACACTTACGCCCTTGATATTAACCCTTCCAATCTTATCCATGAGGAAGCAGTGTTCCAAGCGTTAACTGGAATCGATTGGTCAACGGCTGATTTCCAGCGTCTGGGGAGGGATGAAGAAGTGCCTACACCAACTGACCCTCAACCGTCAAACCGTCACGATGAAGAGTCCTGATCCGGTCGCCAGTTTATATGGCTACTGTGAAAAACAATGATACTATTTGAACCGCTTTGAAGCTTCATGTAATAGGATAGCTGAAACTCTGTTATCTGCCATGCCATCAAGCATGTTTGGTAATACTTTGTGACAAGCTGTGTCGCCCTTTGGGATATATTTATGCATAACCCATGATTAATTGTGTTCCTGGGTACAACAACTTAAAAGTATCTAGCGCTTTACCACTAGACGTGTCATGATGTCCAAGAAGTATATAGTACCGAGATGAATACTCAAGTGTTTGTACAAAAATTAATGTACAGAACATACCTCATTGGCTGACCAAACGTGTATACGGCAAAGGTGTTAATACCAATCCGAAACGTTGATAACTCCATCTTCATAATGCTGGTATATATATTAAACCGGACCGGGATAACTACCGGATTTTCTTTATAATACTGGCGATTTAGTCAAACCAGAATGGGTCAATGAACACCGGTTTATAATTGATCATGTGCCAACAACTTGTAGTTGAAAAGCAAGCTGGGTCAAGGACGCTGGTTTATCAAAAAATATTTATGATTTTCAACAAACAAAATTCAAACAGGAAAATATGCAAGGCTTTTTACGAGCTGCCAGGCTCCAAATCGAGGCTTTTCGTGGGCTGCCATGCCTCTGAGTTAAACCATTTAACAAAGCCTTTTAAGATGGGCCTCCGATTAACCAATCATCATTTTAACTGTGACAAGTTCAGTGTTTGTGAAAGATTGACTTGTCAAACGTTCGATGGGTCATACTAGGATTACCTGGACAGGAGTGGCTTACTTGATGAAGGCAGGTTAACCCGGGTTTTTAGGTGAATACACCAGGCTTCCAAGCCATGGCTTGATAGCCAATTACGAGGGTCCTTTCAAACTCTTTGTTGCTTTGCAAAAAGAGCCCCCAAGTAACTTTGTGAGCGATGCTCAGTGTGTGTCCATGTTTGAGTCTGTACTGTGTACAACACTCTCTTTGGCTCCACAAATTTTTTCCCTTGTGGCTTAAATGCCTATCAAGAGGTGTAGCTATGGTGTGAGGACAACCAAGCCCCCAAGTGATATCCCTTCATGGTTTAAAAACCAATCAAGAGGTGTAGCTGTAGTTCAAATATGACCAAGCCCCCTAGTGATTTTCTTGATATCTATGCAGCTACTAAAGCCGGGTTAACAAAAACTCCGCTTTGTCAGTTAACTTGTAAGAGCACACACAGGATATAAAAAGAACAGATACCCCGCTTATAATGGAGGCTCCGGTTTATTATATGATATATACACTGTCATAAATATGTACAGATGAAGAGCCTATGGCTTCAAGTATAGTAAGGCCAAAGGAGAGCTATGTTCCATGGCCGCTTGGTCTCCTCCTCCGATTGACGTGAGTCTTCATGCTCTCGAACATCAATGAGGTAGTAAGATCCATTGTGCAGATTTTTGCTGACCACAAAGGGTCCTTCCCAAGGTGGGGATAACTTGTGCATATCAGTTTGATCCTGGATGAGCCGGAGCACCAAATCACCTTCTTGAAAGGTTCTGGTTTTAACCCGGCGGCTGTGATAACATCGGAGATCTTGTTGATAAATCGCCGATCGTGCTGCTGCAAGATCACACTCTTCATCCAATAGGTCCAATGAATCCTGACGTGCCCTCTCATTATCAGCTTCAACATAAGCTGCCACATGGGGCGAATCATGACGGATGTCACTAGGAAGAACTGCCTCCGCTCCATAGACCATGAAGAAAGGTGTGTAACCCGTAGACCTATTGGGTGTAGTGTTGATGCTCCATAACACAGAAGGTAGCTCCCCAACCCAACAACCCGGCGTGCTCTTTAAGGGGACCATAAGCCTTGGTTTGATACCCCGTAGAATTTCTTGATTTGCCCTTTCTGCTTGACCATTAGATTGGGGGTGAGCCACCGACGCTAGATCTAGCCGGATGTGCTCACGTTGACAGAATTCTTCCATCTCCCCTTTTGACAGATTAGTACCATTATCTGTTATAATGCTGTGTGGAAAACCAAACCGGAATATCACCTTCTTGATGAATTGAACCGCCATGGCTGCATCACACTTGCTGACTGGCTCTGCCTCCACCCATTTAGTGAATTTATCAACTGCTACTAACAGGTGGGTCTTTTTGTCCTTAGAACGCTTGAAGGGTCCAACCATATCAAGCCCCCAAGTTGCAAACGGCCACGTAATTGGAATCATCCGCAACTCTTGAGCCGAAACGTGCGCACGGCGGGCAAAATTTTGACATCCATCACATCTCTTGACTAAATCCTTCGCATCAGCATGAGCCGTCAACCAGTAAAAACCGTGGCGAAAAGCTTTGGCAACCAACGACTTTGAACCAGCGTGGTGACCGCAATCCCCTTCATGGATTTCTCGCAAAATCTCACAACCTTCTTGAGGAGAAACACAACGCTGAATTGCTCCTGAAACACTATAATGATGTAACTCCCCGTTGAGTATGGTCATGGACTTGGAACGCCGGATTATCTGTCGAGCCAACGTTTCATCGTCTGGTAACTCGCCCCGGCTCATGTAAGCCAGATATGGGATCGTCCAATCTGGTATGGCATGCAAAGCTGCCACCAACTGAGACTCCGGATCAGGAACAGCCAAATCTTCTTCGGTTGGCACTTTGACTGACGGATTATGAAACACATCAAGAAAGACATTAGGCGGGACCGGTTTACGTTGAGAACCAAGATGACTTAAAGTGTCCGCCGCTTCATTCTTCCACCTGATAACCTTTAAAGTGACCAGCCACTGCGTCCACCTCTCGCCGATATGCAGCCATGAGTGGGTCCTTAGAATCCCAAGTGCCAGACACCTGCTGAGCCACTAGATCTGAATCGCCGAAGCACTTAACCCGGCTCAAATTCATATCCTTAGCCATCCGAAGACCGTGGAGCAAAGCCTCATATTCAGCTGCATTGTTAGTACAAGGAAACATTAAACGGAGGACATAACAAAACTTGTCACCTCATGGGGAAGTTAGTATGGCTCCAGCCCCCGAGCCCTCCAACTGTCTGGATCCATCAAAATGAATAGTCCAATATGTATTATCTGGTTTCTCTTTCAGGTGCCTGCAACTCCGTCCAATCGTTGATGAAATCCACGAGTGCCTGGGATTTGATCGCTGTGCGGGGTATATATTTGAGTCCATGAGGTCCAAGCTCAATAGCCCACTTGGCAATCCGGCCAGTTGCTTCTCTGTTTTGAATGATGTCGCCCAGAGGAGCTGAAATGACCACTGTGATAGGATGGCCCTAAAAATAATGTTTAAGCTTCCGGCTTGCCATAAACACCCCATACACCAGCTTCTGCCAATGCGGATACCTCTGCTTTGACTCAATGAGCACCTCGCTGATATAATAAACCGGCAGTTGAACCGGATATTCCTTCCCAAGCTCCTTGCGCTCTACCACAATGGCTACACTAATAGCCCGGACATTAGCAGCCACATATAATAATAATGTCTCTTTATCGATCGGCGTTGCAAGCACGGGCGGTTCAGCTAGCTGCCTCTTCAGATCCTCGAACGCTTTATCAGCTATCTCGCTCCAGACAAAGTTATCTGTTTTCTTGAGCATCTGATATAAAGGGATGGCCTTCTCTCCAAGGCGACTGATAAACCGGCTCAAGGCTGTAATCCGGCCGGCCAAATGTTGAACATCATTAATACACGCCGGTTTAGCCAAGGATGTAATTGCTGCAATCTTTTCCGGATTAGCCTCAATGCCTCTGTTTGATACCAGAAAGCCTAAGAGCTTGCCTGCCGGGACAACGAAGACACACTTCTCCGGATTGAGCATCATCTTGTAAACCCGGAGATTGTCAAAGGTTTCTCGTAGATCGTCTATCAATGTCTCCTCCTTTCTGGACTTGACTACAATATCATCCACATATGCATGAACATTGCGCCCAATTTGTTTATGAAGGAAATTCTGAACACATCGCTGGTAAGTTGCCTGGGCACTCTTGAGTCCAAAAGGCATGGAAACATAGCAGAAGGCTCCAAAGGGAGTTATGAAAGCTATTTTCTCCTGGTCCTTAACCGCCATTTTGATCTGATGATAACCAGAGTAAGCATCCAGAAAACACAAACGGTCACAACCCGCCGTAGCATCAATTATCTGATCAATGCGAGGGAGAGCAAAGGGGTCTGCAGGGCAAGCCTTGTTTAAATTTGTGTAGTCCACACACATGCGCCAAGTGCCGTTTTTCTTAAGAACCAGCACCGGATTAGCTAACCACTCTGGATGAAAAACTTCGACAATAAACCCTGCGGCCAACAAACGGGCTACCTCTTCACCTATAGCCTTACGTCTCTCTTCATTGAAACGGCGGAGGAACTGCCGGACCGGTTTAAACTTAGGATCAATGTTGAGTGTGTGCTCAGCGAGTTCCCTCGGTACACCTGGCATGTCAGAAGGTTTCCATGCAAAGATGTCCCGATTCTCACGGATGAACTCAATGAGCGTGCTTTCCTATTTGGGATCTAGGTTAGCGCTGATGCTGAACTGTTTGGATGAATCGCCATGAACAAAGTCAACCATCTTAGTGTCTGTAGCTGATTTGAACTTCAACGCTGGATCATGTTCTGTAGTTGTCTTTTTCAAAGAGGTCATGTCTGCCGGATCAACTTGCTCCTTATAGAATTTCAACTCCTCCATGGCACAAACCGACTCAGCATAAGCCGCATCACCTTCTTCACACTCCAAAGCAATCTTTCTACTTCCATGTACTGTGATAGTCCCTGTATGACCTGGCATTTTAAGCTGTAGATAAACATAACATGGCTTTGCCATAAACTTAGCATAAGCCGGCCGCCCAAACAAGGCGTGGTACGGACTTTTTATCTTTACCACCTCAAATGTCAACGTTTCTGACCTTGAATCATAGTCATCTCCAAAAGCTACCTCCAAAGCTATCTTGCCAACAGGATATGCAGACTTACCAGGCACCACACCATGAAAGACCGTATTTGATGGTTTAAGATCCTTATCTGTCAACCCCATACGGCGGAATGTATCATAATACAAAATATTGATACTACTTCCCCCATCCATGAGTACTTTGGTAAACTTGTATCCCCCAACTTGAGGGGCCACCACCAGGGCCAAGTGACCTGGATTATCAACCCGGGGTGGGTGATCATCTCTACTCCACAAAATAGGTTGCTCAGACCAGCGTAAATACTGAGGTACTGCTAGCTCAACAGAGTTTACTGCCCTTTTGTGAAGCTTTTGATCACGTTTGCACAAACTAGTAGTGAAGACATGATATTGCCCGCTGTTCAGCTATTTGGGATTGCTCTGATAACCCGACTGCTGCTGCTGCTGCTGCTGATTCCCCTGATGGTTGTAACCTCCCTGGTTGCCTTGGTGCCCTTGATTGACGTGTCTGGTTTGGCTGCTTTGAAACCCTAAATCGGAACCACGACCTCTGTAACCCGGCCCGTGGAAACCTCCTCCTGAACCACCGGGCGGGCCATTGTCTTATTGGAACATATTGGAATTCTTAAAATCCCGCATGATATAACAGTCCTTCCAAAGATGTGATGTCGGCTTCTCCTTCGATCCATGCTTTGGACAGGGCTGATTTAACGAGCGCTCCAAATTGGGGCCTGAACCTCCACCCCTCTGGGGCTGCTTGCCCTTACGGCGCTGGCCATTCTCTTACGCGTTGGTATTTGCAACAAAGTCCAAGCTACTGTCGGCCTTGCGCTTACCACCGTTTCCATGGCCTGCCGGATTATGCTGTTGACCCTCGGCATTGTCATTCTTCTTACCTTTCTCCGGTTTGTCCTCCTCTGAATCTGGATCCTTGGTATTATCTGAATCGACGTACTTAACCAAAGCGGCCATGAGTGTAGACATATCATTGCAGTGACGTTTGAGCCTTCCCAATTTCCGTTTTAACCGTTTGAAACGACAATTGCCCTCTAATGTTAACACTGCAGTGTCTGCATTGATATGATCTAATGAATGCAAAATTGCTGAGACCCGTTTGACCCAATGGGTCGTGGATTACCCTTCCTCTTCGACACAAGCGGCTAGATCCACGATTGACATCGGCTGCTTACACATATCCTTGAAGTTCTGGATAAACCGGTGCTTCAGTTCGGCCCATGATCCAATAGAGTTTGTCGGCAAGCTCTTCAACCAAGTGCGAGCTGTTCCTTCCAACATCATGGTGAAATATTTAGCACACACTGCCTCATCCACATCTAACACATCTCCATTGCCATCTCATAGCTCTCCACCCACGCCTCTGGTTACAAATCGGCGGTGTAATTTGGTACCTTACGAGGTCCCTTGAAATCCTTGGGCAGCCTCACATTACGCAAAGCGGGGGTTAGACACAACACCCATATGGAACTGAACATCACTCCTGGATCCACGAAGGTCGTGGGGTGAACCAGAGTATGCTGTCGTGCTCCGTGTCGAACCGCCAACTCGGCCTCCTGACGTGCGTGGCCATGGTCCACAACATCTTGCGCATTAGCGCCTCCCCCGGCCGGGTTGTTCCCCCGTGGTGAATTTTGGCGACGTGCACTACTAGACACAACCGGTTTCGTCCTCCACGTGTCTGCTATAGCTCCGGGTTGGACAGGGAGTGGAATGAATCCTCTCACGACCGTGTGAATACGCCTGTTGTTGATTTAGTGCTGTTTGAAGGAGATCCCTGGCCCGACGTGCTTCCACTGCAACTGGTGACTCACCGTCGGTTGGGAGGGCCGCCAGGCGTGAAGCGGCGGCCAAAATGTTGTCCAACGGGTTGGAATAATGCCCGGGCGGTGTTGGTACATACTGTGGCACAACGTTGTTCTAGCGAGGCGGGTCTGTCGTGTGCGGTTGAACCGGCGCTCCTGTTCCCGGCGCCCCCGCACGGTTTAGTGTGGGTTGGCTACCAGCTCCTGTTCCTGGTGTGTTGAAGAGATTTTGCGGCTCATAAACCGACGGGAGATGTGATCGATACCTTCTTCTCATGACTTCCTCTGAAGCATTCTGATCCAGTCTAATCCGGTAGGCCTGTGCTTCCAATTCAGCCCGCTCTGTAGCCATCGTAGCATTCTCTGTTGCCAGGTCCGCCTTAGCCTGGGCTATCTGATCTTTTACCTTTGCAATCTCCGCATTGTGCTGATCCCTGGCTGCTGCATCCACCTCCGCGGCCATCAACGTTGCCAAAGCATCGAACAAATCAGACAGGACTTGGGCTGGAGCCGGCGCCGAGCTTCCTGCCCCTGCTGGTGTGGCTGTTGTTGAACCGGAGAGCATTGCTGCGGCGGTAGATGAACAAGGCGCCGATTGTGTGCTGGCCATGAAGATGGCGGCCCGGTTTGGTAGATCGGGGGAATCTGGAATACTGTTACCCTCGGATCCTCCATCAATCCGGTCGTCCTGCAACTGGTAAAGTGATTCGGTCTCTCCAGAAGACTCATCATCAGAACAGACCACAGTCTCTCCATCGGACACCGGTCCGTCCTCGTACCTCGATCCATGGATGACAGCCACGAAAACATGCCTTGCCTCGGGTTGAACCGGCGAAGAACTTGCACGCCGAGCCGTTTCAATGATGTCGGTGTAGATGTCCGGCTCAGGGGCCGGTTCGCCGATCTTGCCGATGAAGACGTGAATCCCACCAAAGGGGACCTGGTACCCGTATTCGATTGAATCGGCCTCGGGACCCCATCCTGCGTTGTCGATGTAGAGCTTGCTGCGACGACTCTTCATCATCCGGCCCACAGCGTATCCCTTAAGTCCATCGAAGCAGCCCTTCAAGAACTCAAAACCATCGTGCGATAGCCCCATGGTGGGCGCCAACTGTCGTGGGTTTGTCACGGCAGATGTCCTTATGGAAGGACTTAGTCGTGGAGCCATCGCTACGGGTTAGCTTTAAGGGGTTAAGTCGGACAAGGGGACACATGGAATTTTATACTAGTTCGACCCCTTCGAGGAAGGTAAAAGCCTACGTCTAGTTGTGATTGGTATTGCTAGGGCTTCGAAGGCCAGGGAGCGAATCCTCTTTGTCTGGCTCTTGAGTTGTTGTCTGTCCCTAAACCGCTGCCGGGTCATCCCTTTATATACATAGGTTAACGCCCGCCGGTTTACAGAGTCCCGAAGCCGGATCATAAACGTATCCAGCTTGGTCTCTATCCTTCCTATCTTACAATACAAATTACATGACTAAGTCGGTTTACATTTACAGGCTTTAACCCGCCTTCGGGCCTTGGGCCTCCATGAAACGCCATCATCCTTGTATCTTTATGTGCTTCTAATCTTCAAGGAGTCAACCCGGTTACATAAGGTCGGTTTACCTCCAGTAGTAATATCCCCAACAGGCGGTATACTAAGACCATGTATTTATTCAATAGGAGGTAAATTCTTAACGTCTTCAGCTTTAGTACCTTTTTCTTTCATAGATTTCTTTGCCTCTTGCATATCTTCGGGACTGAGAAATAGAACACCTCTCTTCTTTGGAGTTGGTTTAGGAATAGGCTCAGTAATTGGAGTAGGAGATGGCTCAGGAGCTGGCTCAGGAGGTGCCCAATTATTTTCATTTGTCAACATATTATTCAATAGAATTTCAGCTTCATCCGGTGTTCTTTCCCTGAAAAGAGAACCAGCACAACTATCCAGGTAATCTCTGGAAGCATCGGTTAGTCCATTATAAAAGATATCAAGTATTTCAGGTTTCTTAAGAGGATGATCAGGCAAAGCATTAAGTAACTTGAGGAGCCTCCCCCAAGCTTGTGGGAGACTCTCTTCTTTAATTTGCACAAAGTTGTATATTTCCCTCAAAGCAGCTTGTTTCTTATGAGCAGGGAAATATTTAGCAGAGAAGTAATAAATCATATCCTGGGGACTACGCACACAACCAGGATCAAGAGACTTAAACCATATCTTAGCATCGCCCTTTAATGAGAACGGAAATATTTTGAGTAAATAGAGGTAACGTGATCTCTCATTATTAGTGAACAGGGCAGCTATATCATTTAACTTAGTAAGATGTGCCATAACAGTTTCAGATTCATAGCCATAAAACGGATCAGATTCAACCAAAGTAATTATATCAGGATCAACAGAGAATTCATAATCTTTATCAGGAACACATATAGGTGAAGTAGCAAATGCAGGGTCGGGTCTCATTATATCTCTTAGTGATTCTTTGTTCCATTTAATTAATAACCTCTTAAGCTCATATCTATCTCTGCAAGCAGAAATAGCAGCAGAAGATTCCATATCAAAAAGCTAACCTTTAGGAATAACAGGCATATTTTCATCATCACTATCATCATCGTATTCAGATTCAATAATTTCTTTTTCTCTAGCCCTAACAATTTGTTCATCAAGAAAATCACTAAGTGGCACAGTAGTATCAGGCATAGAAGCAGTTTCATCATAAGTATCATGCATAGCAGAAGTGGCATCATCAATAACAGAAGTGGCATCATCAATAACATGTGACATATCAGAACAAATAGCAGAAGCAGGTGTAGGTGTCGCAAACTTACTCATAACAGAAGGTGAATCAAGTGCAGAGCTAGATGGCAGTTCCTTACCTCCCCTCGTAGTTGAGGGATAGATCTTGGTTTTTGGATCTCTCAAGTTCTTCATAGTGTCCAGCCGATATAAATCCCAAGTGACTCAAAGAATAGAGCTATGCTCACCGGCAACGGCGCCAGAAATTTGTCTTGATAACCCACAAGTATAGGGGATCGCAACAGCTTTCGAGGGTAGAGTATTCAACCCAAATTTATTGATTCGACACAAGGGGAGCCAAAGAATATTCTCAAGTATTAGCAGCTGAGTTGTCAATTCAACCAAACCTGGAAACTTTGTATCTGCACCAAAGTGTTTCGTTGCAAAGTAATATGATAGTGGTGGTAGCGGCAACAAAAGTAAAGACATCAAAAGTAATATTTTTGGTATTTTGTAGTGATTGTAACAGTAGCAACGGAAAAGTAAATAAGCGAAAACCAGTATATGGAAAACTCGTAGGCACCGGATCAGTGACGGATAATTATGCCGGATGCGGTTCATCGTGTAACAGTCATAACATAGGGTGACACAGAACTAGCTCCAATTCATCAATGTAATGTAGGCATGTATTCCGTATATAGTCATACGTGCTTATGGAAAAGAACTTGCATGACATCTTTTGTCCTACCCTCCCGTGGCAGCGGGGTCCTATTGGAAACTAAGGGATATTAAGGCCTCCTTTTAATAGAGAACCGGAACAAAGCATTAGCACATAGTGAATACATGAACTCCTCCAACTATGGTCATCACCGGGAGTGGTCCCGATTATTGTCACTTCGGGGTTGCCGGATCATAACACATAGTAGGTGACTATAGACTTGCAAGATAAGATCAAGAACTCACATATATTCATGAAAACATAATAGGTTCAGATCAGAAATCATGGCACTCGGGCCCTAGTGACAAGCATTAAGCATAGCAAAGTCATAGCAACATCAATCTCAGAACATAATGGATACTAGGGATCAAACCCTAACAAAACTAACTCCATTACATGATAAATCTCATCCAACCCATCACCATCCAGCAAGCCTATGATGGAATTACTCACGCACGGCGGTGAGCATCATGAAATTGGTGATGGAGGATGGTTGATGATGACGACGGCGATGAATCCCCCTCTCCGGAGCCCCGAACGGACTCCAGATCAGCCCTCCCAAGAGGTTTTAGGGCTTGGCAGTGGCTCAGTATCATAAAACGCGATGATTTCTTCTCTCTGATTTTTTTCTCTCCGAAAGAAAATATATAGAGTTGGAGTTGGCATCGGAGGGTCAACAGGGGGCCCACGAGGTAGGGGGCACCTCCTAGGGGGGGGGCGCACCCACCCTCGTGGAAAGGGTGTGGGCCCCCTGGTCTTCATATTTGGCGAGGATTTTTTATTATTTTTTCTAAGACCTCCCGTGGAGTTTCATGTCATTTCAAGAATATTTGTTTTCTGCACATAAAACAACATGATGGTAATTCTGCAGAAAACAACGTCAGTCCGGGTTAGTTCCATTCAAATCATACAAGTTAAAGTCCAAAACAAGGGCAATAGTGTTTGGAAAAGTAGATACGATGGAGACGTATCAGTCCTCTTGCGTTTTCACCGACATGTGGGGCCGCATGTGAGCAAATAGACGATGGGCTCCCCGCGTCCGCTGGCTGGCTAAGAAGAGAGATAGAGGAGGGCTGAGCACGGACTACAGGAAATTTGTTCTACGTACCTCGATATAGGCTCGATATAGTGGGGTGGCATGGGCCATAACTAGCATTCACTTCTAGCAGTACGGCACACGCCACCCACACGAGTCCCACCCGACACCAATTTTCTTGGAGTCTGTGCTACAACCATCTCTTCTCCCTCCTGTTTTCTCAGCCATCGCGCGGTGGGCGGGGTGGGGGTTTGCCGATAGTCGGTTTGCTCAACTACGGTCCCACTTGTAAGTGAAAATGCAACACCGCACGCATTCCCGCTTGAGCGGCGTGCCGGACCAACCGTGTGGGGGTGCGACCCAAACACGGCAGGCTTTTCCTTTTGAACTCGTAACTTGTAAAATTTGGTTCTGCTCCATGGCGCGACCGATAGATAGAAAATAACGATTTTTCCTAGAGTAATGAGAAGTTTAGTTCTGGCGCCGTTCATGCATGGAGTACATACGAAAATTATGAAGTTGATGCGAAAGGTAAGATAATTACTGTAGTGTCATATACTACTACATGGATTTGACGGAAAGATAAAAATACATACGAATCCATCAACGTTCAACGACATCCTCACGCCCTAGTGCGCCGGGTCACCAACCGACGTGTGAGGAGCAGTGGCGTTGGCGACGAGCTCAACGTGCTTCTGAACAGTGCCATCCAAGGTTGCCCTGCGCTCCAAGAAGGCTAGCGTCCTATCATCCTCCTCTTGCATGTAGTAGTCCTTGTGGATGATTTACGCGTAGACGTGGGTGATTATGTCGATGGTGTCTTGCTGCGCCAGGCGCTGCGCGGCGAGCGCGACCTCGAGGTGGACATTCTCCGGCGCGACGGCGGGCAGTCGCAGGGCCACCAGTGCGTCGAAGAGGTTGTTACCATAGTGGCCATTGAGTGTGGCGGGCATCGCAGAGCCTAAGCGCGTCGGCTGGAGGCTTACGTCAAAGTCGTCCGCAAGCTTCTTGACGACAGTGAACTTGTCGAGGAAACCGACAAGGACCTCGTCGAACAAGGAGACGAAGTTGTCGTCCAAGCGGCCGCTCGCCCTGGCGGCCTCAAGCAATACTACCTGGAGACGTTCCTCGGTGTCGGGCCGCAAGCCGGTGTCGTGGACCATCTGGCACAGCCGGCTGATGCTCGCGCTCCTCGCCTCCATGGGTCTAGCATAGCTTCTAGTCAACTGATCTTGCGATTCGAGTGATCACTCAGCCCTAGGTTAGCATGCGTAGGTGCGTAGGATTTCATACTACTCCTCGGCCCTCTACTGCACCTGCCTTTGGCTATATGATAGGTGGGCCAGCCACCCCCTGGGGCCACGTGTCATTCACCCAAAGGCAGTTCCTCATAGTGAATATCCGTTGGTCAAATTATTATGTGCTGCTCCTCACAGTGAAGTGACAAGACCCTGCGCCGGAGATGACACCTGAGTATAGGCGCCGTGTTCGGCATACCATAGTCAGCCTCACCGTTTGCAGTCACTATCATCATGGCTGTAGAGCTAGCCTGCTTACAACTAGCCCTGTTCGACATAATTTCCCGTGCATAGATGCCCGTGCATTGAACGGAACACCAAGATTGGGGGTGGACGGCTCCGGCAGCGGCCATCGCGCCAGATTTTTCCACGGCCTTCTACTCCTAGATGTGGTGGGGAGGAGATGAGGCTGATTGTGAGAGACAAGGAGTTGTTTGTAAATAGGGAACAAGTGCGGGCATCTTTTTGCAAAATTGGAGAAGCTTGGTTTGTATGCGTCAGATCTAGATCCGACGGCTATTGGTGAAAGATGGGAGGCACAACATCATCACCAACTCAGGACCTGTTTGATTCGCAGGATTTTGAAAATGCAGGAATAGGACACGGCAATATTACAAGTTTCAAACTGATATTACAAATGTTAGGAGTAATGTTGCACCTACGAAGAGGGAATTACTAGGAAGTTTACGTAAGAACTTTCGTTACTTTAGGTGGATGCAGCATTGTCATACAAACTAAAATCCACCGCCCTGACAAGTCACTAATGGGCAAATAAGTTTTCGAGTCTCTGGCCATTTGATGTTTCAAAAACAAATTCACCTTTTTGCGGAGAAATGAGCTCCACCGTGTACCTGCGCGGGTGTGGCTGGGCACGAAGCGTGAGTACGTGCACGGTGCACCTATTCTCTTCTTGTATACGTACACCACCTACGTGGGGTTGTGTGAGAGAGATACAAACCTAGAGAGATATAGTGTGTGGGTTCTTGAGAGTTTTTTTGGGGGGGGGGGTCAATCAAAAAATTTAACATATGCAATGTGTGTGAAATAGAGTCCTGGATATAACATATATAGAGAGGGGGCGATCCACGAGAAGAGAGTGGAGGTATCATCGGCTTGAGGTGTCCATATAATCGAAGAGAGGCATGATGTGTGTGTGTGTGCGCGCGCGCGATCGATAAAGAGTGCCATCGAATTTGTGTGTGCCCACGTCAAAGATATAGAGTGGCTGGCCTACTAGAACATGAGATGGGACATGTGTAGTTTGTCTCTGTGGCATGGATACCTACCTGCAGCGCTCGATTATCGGTGTGTGGTGGGGAAGAGGGAGGCCCAATTAACTATAGAGGTACAATGGCTGGTATATGTGTGGAGGAGGAGAGAGGCCTACCTCATGTATTAAGGAGATCGATCTGCCTCATGTATTAAGGGAGATCGATCGGCATCCATGCATATGTGCAGGAGATGAATAAGGTTGGAGAGAGACAGAGCTAGAGTGTTGGAGGGGGTGGTAGTGGAGTTGCTTCTAACAAATGGTGGGATAGGCTTGCTAGACAAACGGAGGGCATGCTCGCAATATCAATAAGAGAGGAGATGGCTGCTTGTTGTCTGTGCACGTGCGTGTGAGAGACGTGTCAGGAGGCATGCACGAATGATGAGGGGGGACGATGTGGCTGTGGTAAGCAGACGTAACTACATAGGAAGATCAATCGCCCTTTGTAAGTGAAAGGAGAGACATAACTTGTGAGGTACGTCGATCGATGGGGGGTTAGTTAAAGTTGATCTAGGTATATGTTGGGAGATCGATCGGTATACATGCATGTGTGTGTTAGAAGCAAATGAGGCACGAGGAGAAGGATAGAGAGAGAGGGATGCATGTAGGAGGTGGTACGAGAGGCATACTATATCGAGGGGAGGAGTGTTTGAGTACGAGAACGATGAAAAGAGTGGTGGGAGTGAGGCATGGACGGTGACAAGAGAAGAGGGGAAGCTTGTGTTTGTGCTAGGCACACTGGGCTAGAGAGGCATATCGATCGATGTGTGCCGTGAAGAAGGAGCTGGGGGGCCTACACACACCATGGGTGAACGACCTAAAGTGAAAAGACGAATTTGCGCGATGGAGCTAGAGAATGCTGAGGGAGGGTGAGAGGGATGTGGGCGTGTGCATGCACAAGAGAAAGTTAGTGCTAGCTACAAAGATAAGAGGGTTGTGTGGGTGTAAAAGACGAATAGAGATCATATATACTTCATTATAAAAAGAGAATTCGGATATTTGAAGAATTTATCATAGTGTTTCAAACTGATGTGTGAATATATATATAACGGTGATACACATGGTGTGGTTATGAACATGGTATACTACATTTAATATATTTTATCTCTACTCTTATAAAAAACGGAGTTGTTGATGATGGTGTGCCTGCCATCCTGCATTATAGGCCGTCTGATTTATATCTGGCGGATAGCAAGGAAACTATGATGGTTGAAGTTGGAAACAATCATGATTATAGATTCTTATTGAAATATAGAAATGAATTCAAATTTAGTTCGAATTGCAGCGGTAGTATAGACATTTGGAATGCACTAACATGTTGGTATGAGTAGGTTACATGCATTATATAGCAAGCAAAAAAATTTAATCGGACATAACATGAATTCATACTCCCTCCTTCCATCTATATAGTGCGTAATGAGATTTTTAAGACCACCTTTGACTATTGACAAGATTAATAGTACATGACATGCACAATGTGAAAATTATATCATTGAAAGAACCTTTCACAGACGAATTTAACGGTGTGCTTTGTGTAAGTTGCATGTCATATATCATTGCTCTAATATTTGGTCAAAGTTAGCATCGAAAAACGCATTAGGCCCTATATAGATGGAAGGAGGGAGTAGCTTTTAATAGCATTTGTATAGTAAAACGGGGCAAGACTGTCTCTTTGTGTGGTGTGAATAGTTTTGTTTTTTTGTTTTCTTTTTGGTTGAGGGAAGTGCGAATTGATTTGGTACGTACAAGTACAATATTACTACACATTAGGCTTGTCCCTAAAATTCAACTCGTGTCTTATTATATCCCAAAAATTCAGATATCGTGCTCCCAAAACTGGCGCCTTCACAACCCGCGCCTTGCTATCCTGAAATTACAACGCGCGCGAAAACTCCCTCCAGCTGCCAAATCCCGACATGTGAAATCCCCCTTCTAACCCTGAGCCGAAAGGGCCGCTAGTTCAAATCGGTGGGGGGTACTTTTGTAACACACCCTACATTTTGGACAAGCGCGTTCCTAAGTCATGCTTCACCCCCTCCCATCGCCCCCTTTTCGCCATTCGAAATCCTAGGCCGCCATAACCTCTCCGCTCCAGCCACGAAACCCCACCCTCCATCGTCCGCCACGTCACCGCTGCCCAGCCGGAGCCTCTTCCCCGATGACGTCGTCCACCGCAACAGCTCGACGTCCCTCGTCCACCTCCCCGGATCAGGATCCGTCGTCCATCTCGCCGTCCGCCGGTTCAGCCGCCCCGTCCTCCACCTCCAAGGAGCTGCTCCGACAATCGCCTCGTCTATCGCGGCTGCTCCATCCCCACAGCGCTGCCTTAACCTGCTCCACTGGAACCGCAGCATCCTCACTGAATCCTCGGACGAAGCCGAGGCCTACTCGGTGCCACCAAAGAGGCTGTACACTCATCACATCGCACCTTCTCCTTAACTCGACCTCCCGGCGCCGACGGTGCTCCATCCTGCACCCCCATGGAGCGGCTACCTTGAAGCCGGCGCCGCGGGCGACATCTCCACGGTGACTCTCCCCCAGTGCGAGGCCCCTTCGACGGTGGTATCCATACCAGTCGGATCTGCTGCTGCTGCTCCGGCTCTCGCTCGATCGCTCGCTTGCCCAGCTGCTGCTGCTGCTCTCCCCCTCGCTCGTGCTGCTGCTCTGCTCCGATTAAGCCACACTTCAGTCGACTGAATCGACTTTTGGGTCAGTCGATTTTCAGGGGTTGGGGGGGCTCGCCGGAGTTAAGGAAGAACCACCCGCAGTGGGGAAGGGGGCTCGCCGGAGAGGTACCCCACTATCTATCTTAGGATTCAGGGTGGGGCGCGGGGGGCCTAGAGGGCTGGCCGAGGCGGTGGTGGCGAGTTGTTTCGGGGCGGCGAGGCAGCGCTGGGGCCGGCGGTTCGGCCGGTGGTGGCTGGCGGCTCAGGGGGGGTGCAGGTTGAAGATGAACTGCAGGCCCTCCCTAAACTACATGTCAAGTGCCTGTCTGCTACCATTGCATTCAGTTTTGATAGTAGCATTTAGATTCCACAGTAAATTTCAGTTTCGACACTTAAGTTCAGAGTCAACAGTTTTTACCTCATCTGTTGTAGTCAGGTGGTTTTTGGTGATGTTAATTTTACATCCATTTTACATCATCTATTGGAGATGCTATTAGAATCCCACTTGAGATTGACGATGTCTGTCTTGTGCTGCTTCAGCCTTGACGTCTTACAGCTCACCGGAGCTGCTCCAATGACAGAACGATCCATCACAACAGAGCAGTGCCCTGGACGCCGTCTACAGATTCCTCAGATCTTCCTCCACACCTCCGACAGCCACCTCTGCCTCAACTGCTTCAGCGACCAACCCAATGATGCTGAGGTCGACACGGCTATGGCAAAGAGGTTGTACACTTGTTGCATCACTTATTACTATACATTCACGTCGATCCATTCGGGCTATTTTGGTTCAACGGAAAAACATCGATCCACTGGTTGTTACCATCACTCTAAATTTCTGCATGCTCTCGTTACATAATCTCACCATATTTTTTTGTATGCATGTCAGATATTGTACACAGTCATGCTGAACATTTAGAGAAAAAGAGAAGAGTTTTGTGCGGCAATACAATGTCATGCAGACATCGCTCCATGATGGGTTCAATGGCAAACCCTCCCCACGCCTCTCCAGATTGTAATCCAGAGGAAGATATCTGTTCTGAGGCGGATTCGGACGCCGCTGACCACTCCTATTTACCCCCAAGGTGTTTGCTCTACCTTGGCATGATGATGTTAGTCATATCATGCATATGTTGCCTTGCAGTGCCTACTTTTGACATCATATATGTCATCTGCTTAGTTTAGACATGTTCTGTAATGCCACATGTTTAGTTTCCATATCATATATGGGAATTATGCAGTCTCATGTCTTTTAGCCAGCCATAATATATGTGAAATGTGCAATGCCATCCTGTTTAACCAGACATCATATATTTGAATGATATCTTGCCCATTCTTTTCTTCATTACATTTCCATTTGTCGACAATGTTTGTACATTAAACTACTCTTCCTGTGAATCAGCCATTTGGGTGGGAGATGGAAAAATCTGGAGTGAAAACAAGGCCTTCAGAGTAGACAGTGCTACCTGTCGAAGCAGATCTCTTATTGGGTCCCGATTGCTCCTCAGAGATGGATTCAGAGACAGATGACTAGTCCTATTCCCCCACTGAGGTGTATGCTCTAACTTGGCATGGTTATACTGCTCATATCATGCATACGGTGTCTTGCATTGCATAGTTTAGACACCATATACACAATATTCAACACCATGTTCTTAGTTCAGACATCATATCAAATGCCCTCTGTTTAGCATATAAATCACATATGTGAATTAAATGATGCGATCCTGATTACTTAGATAACATGCAGGTGAATTATGTCATGCGATCCTGTTTAGTTATTCATCATATCTTTGAATTATGTTATGCTATGCTATCCAGTTTAGATAGACATCATATATGTCAAATTATGTCATGCTATCCGTTTTAGTTAAACAATATACATGTCAACTATTTCATGCCCTCTTTTTTCCACACTATCTATTGCATCTGTCTCTCATACAATGTCTGTACATTCAACTATGTTTCATGTTTATCAGCCATTTGAATTGGAGCGGGTGATGCCAGTATCTAGCTGACAAAAAACACGGTCTTCAAATAAAATAGTGCTACCTCAACCAGCCCTACCACACATAACCCAAACTCTCATAGATTGTACCCCTACTACGATGGACAGAGAACCAGCTTCACCCAATATAACCCCAACCCCAGCCGATAGTAACCCAGTTCCTGTTGACACATCACCATCTCCACGACAGAGCTCCCAAACAAGAGTAGTAAATAAGGCAGCTCCAGTGCCCAAAGGGCCAGTACTATCACGGCGAACCCCAACTCCACCAGTTAGTACGCCTATTCCTGTGGAGGAAGCACAACCAGCTAGTCGTAGTTTAGCATCTATCGCATTTGATGTTGTTAAATCGTATGTGTGTATCTTCCCATCTTGGAAATATTATACTGAAGATGAAGGAAAATGCCAGTCGCAGGTGTTTGTCCAGGAGTTATGTGTAAGTAATGTTATTCATGACAATTACTTTGCTTTGTCCCATACATCCTACCTCCATGATGGTTATAATACAGCAAATTTTCCCATTTTTCTCTATAGAGAAGGACCGATTTGGAAACTCAGGATGAGGTAACCTGTGCTAATACCTCTGCTATCTTCAAGAATGCTTGGTGGCAGTATCGGAATTACCTGAAGAAAATGTACTTCACCGGCAAAGGAACTCATCAAATTCCCTTACGTTCTCCTGAGACACATTTACTGGACGATGACTGGGAACGCCTTGTTCTGTACTGGTCCCGAACCAAGAATGTGGTAAGGTATATGAGCTCATTTTGTATTTTTAAGTATTATATTCTTGCGTCTTACTGTACTCTGTTCATGTAGAACAAGTGCCTAAACCTGAAGAACAACTGTTCTAATTTAAGATTGCATTGCTACCATAGGACATAGATATATGTTTGCTTGATGCTTTTATTATGTACTAGTACTTGGCAATAGAAGACTTGGTAGTTTAATCCTGTCCACCTTACTAATGAACTGGTTCACCGAAATTAGTTTCATATACTAGTACATGCTAAACTTGTTATGTGTCTGCTTGTTTCTTCTTTTAGAATGCTGACAGAATATTGGGGAAGAGTGCCTTATTAAGCAACGGTAAAGGAAGTAATGCAGATAAGGTTCAGGATAGTGACACATCCTGTCTTGGTTTAGTGTTGGAGTTACTGGCCACTACCGCTTGCACAAGCTATTCAAACTCACTATCTGAATCAGTTCGGTTTCTTGAGTCTCAACTACAAGCTGAAAGACATCGTTCAGCTGTGCTGCGACAAGAAGCGGAAGGGCTGCGGAAGTCCCTGGAGCATTCAGATGCATACTTTCTGGTGCAACAGCAAGCGTTGGAGGATTTTAGCGCCAAACAGGACAAAGCTAATCAGCTTGCTAAGCTTATTGCCAGCATGGTGGATACCCAGGATAACGTTTCTTGAGCTCTTCTGAAGTTGTTTCAGTTATGCTCTTGTTTTGCTGCCGCGTTTATTTGCACTGGTGGCCAATTTTGACGGCCAATGTATATGCTATGCTGCTTTGTTCCCTATATTTGACCGGTGGCGAACTTTCATGCCCAGTGGATGTAATATGTGTAATAGTCGTGATAGCCTAGCGTTAGTTGCTTGCTTATTTATTTCCTTGTTGTCTTGTTTATTTGTTTGCTTGTAGTCATTGCAGTTCTTTTTCCGCGGTTAACTAATGGCTGCAATAACCTATTTTTTTAAACTAGGCCACAATAACCATGGGCTAATATTTACTGTAGTGACACTGGGCCTCCTACGGGCCGTAGAAACAGTGAGCCTTCTACGGGCCGTAGAAATAGTAGGCCTTCTACGGGCCATAGAAACAATGGGCCTTCTACGGGCCGTATCATCAATGGGCCTTATACGGGCCGTATGATCGATTGGCCAAACATGGGCCAATAACAGGCCGCATTATGGCTGTAAACGAGCTAGAGTTGGAATCGTCCGTTCATGGGCCGACCGTAACGGGCCATCGTTAATAGGTCGTATTTGATGATGCTATGAAAATGGCCCAACGTATTAATGGACCACAAACGGGCCGACTGTAACCACGGGCTGAATTTGGCCCACAAGCAGAAAATGACAGTAACGGGCCATAAGTAAACGAATGCTGGAAATGAGCCCAAGAATAAATGGGCTCTGAGAAGGCCGAAAGATAACATGGGCTGGAAACGGCCCAATGGAATAACGGGCCGTTAATGGGTATAAAGTGATACACTATTCATTACGGTCCAGTTTCACCACGGGTCATTAATAGGCCAAGAGTTACATAGGGCCTCAAATGGGCCGAAAGACGTCATGGGCCATACATGGGCCAGAAGTGAAAATGGGCTGGAATCATATTGGATGGCCCAGATGACGCTACTGGGCCTAATTCGGATAGGGTGTAACGGGCCTTGGGTTAGCGGGCTGTAAATGGGCTATATGCGAACAGGCCGTTAACAGGCTTTCCATGGGCCGGCCCGCCACCTTTTGACCAAGTCAAATGGGTCGGCCTTTTCACGGGAATGGGCCTCTGTTGGGCCGTGCCACATGTCGACGTATCATAGGTGCCTATCTGACCCACTGACCAGCTGACACGTGTTTCATCCGGCCAATAAGAATTTTACATGTGGAAATTTCCCATTGGTCGGGGCTGTTAACGGGTTATCGGATCCAAAACCCGACCCGATAGCTTAACGGCATTCCGGTACGGTGGATGCCACTTGTCGGTCACCCTTGACGAAAGCACTTCTATGACGCGCGATTTATCGTCATGGAAGTGGACACTTCCATGATGATAATTTTGGTAATGTCATGGAACACTTCTACGACAGCACAGGTATGACTATCTTGATTCTGTCATAAATTTGTCATGGATGTACATGCATGACAAAAAAGCGACCTACTATGACAAACACGTATCATCACGGAAGTGTATTTTTTTGTAGTGGAAAAGTTAAAGGATTTCGTGAGGATGAGCATGATACCCTATGGTTTGAAGACCGTGTTTATGTGCCTAACGACCCGGAGATCAGGAAGTTGATTATGCAGGAGGCCCATGATTCACCATATTCGATTCACCCAGGAAATACCAAGATGTATTTGGATTTGAAGGATACTTTCTGGTGGGCCGGAATGAAGAAGGATATTGCGGAGTATGTAGCAGTTTGTGATGTATGTCAGAGAGTAAAGGCAGAGCATCAGAAGCCAGCAGGATTGCTACAACCATTGCCGATACCCGAATGGAAGTGGGATAAGCTAGGCATGGATTTTATCACGGGATTACCCAGGACCCGTTCAGGCTATGACTCGATATGGGTTGTAGTCGATCGCTTGATGAAGGTAGATCACTTCATCCCAGTAAAGACCACTTACACCAATGCTAATTTGGCAAAGATATACATGACCAGGATCGTATGTCTACATGGAGTTCCGAGGAGCATTGTATCAGATAGAGGAACCTAGTTTACCTGAAAGTTATGGAATCAGTTGCATGAAACTTTGGGTACCAGGCTAGAGTTCAGTACAGCTTTTCATTCGCAGACAGATGGACAGACTGAGAGAGTCAATCAGATTTTGGAGGATATGCTGAGAGCTTGTGAGCTAGATTATAGATCTAGCTGGGACGACAATTTGCCATATGCAGAGTTCTCTTACAACAACAGTTGTCAATCCAGTTTGAAGATGGCCCCTTTCGAAGCCTTGTACGGAAGGAGGTGCAGGACCCCATTGTCGTGGGATGAAGTTGGAGACCGCCAGTTGTTTGGACCGGATTTGATTAAGGAGTCTGAACAGGAGGTGAAATTGATTCGCGATAGGCTCAAGGTAGCCCAGTCCAGGCAGAAGAGTTATGCAGATTCTAAATGCAAGGAGACAGTTTACGAAGTCGGAGACCGAGTGTATCTTCGAGTATCTCCACTTCGAGGAGTTAAGCATTTTGGAATTAAGGGAAAACTAACGCCACGCTTTGTAGGACCCTACAAAGTTTTGGGACGCATGGGAGAAGTTGCTTATAAGTTGGAATTGCCTGACGGATTGTCGGGAGTTCACAACGTGTTCCACATCTCCCAGTTGAAGAAGTGCCACGCAGAGATGGCGGACATACCGCTGAGAGATACAGTGCCGCTGGAAGCAATTCGGTTGGATAGTGATTTGACCTATGAGGAGAAACCAGTCAAGATTCTTAAGCATGCCAGCCGAGTCACCCGCAGCAAGGTTATCAAGTTTTGCAAAGTTCAGTGGAGCCACCACACCGAGGATGAAGCCACCTGGGAGCGAGAGGAAGAACTGCTGAAGGACCACCCTCACCTATTTTCTAGCCAACCCGAATCTCGAGGGCGAGATTCATCTTAAGGGGGGTAGGTTTGTAACATCCCAAAATTTCAATTTGGAATGTTATACATTAGGTCATCACTGCATATCATATTTTATTTGCTTCTGGCCTGATCCAGAAATTCTACGCAACTCAAGGACCCACGGAGAGAGTTGGGGATTTCGTTATTTTCATATTTGGGTTTCTCTCAAATTTTGAAAATAGGATTATTCATTTTATTTATTTTATCTTCAATTATTTCTATAATAAAAATATGAGAGAGGGAATAAAATGACTTTCCCAAAATAAAGAAATATTGAAGGTTTAATGAAAAAACTCAAGTAAGATTTTATTTTGGAGTTTTCTCGCTATTTTATTTGAATTTAGGAAAATTGCACGTTTTTCAAAACTACATTTTAGGGCCATGAAAATGTTCATCTTGTTCTAAATTTTTTCTTTAGATGGTGAAAATTTGTTTTGGCATTTTTAGATTTTTTTTCTAGGATTTTTTTTGTTCGGAAGGGTTAAATTTTTTTTTTAAAAAAAGGCTCCTGCATGCCCGACAGGGCCGAAGCCCAGCCGAGCCAGGCCGGCCCGTCCGTGCCACCGTCTCCCGCACCAGATCGGGACCGGAGTCCCGATCGCCACCGCCGCCCAAGTCCGGGAGGAGCACGCCTCCCGAGGCACCCCCTCCCCCAAGCCAGGACGCCGCCCTTCTTAAATAGCCGCCGCCACCCAACCCCGCCGCCTCGCCTCGCCTCGCCCCGCCCCGCCGCCGCAGCAGCCTCACCGCCGCAGCTGCCACACATCG
>NC_041390.1:91222517-91307650 GCF_002162155.2 Triticum dicoccoides
CGCCGCCTGCCGCGCCGCTCGCCGCCGCCTACCGCGCCGTCGCCGCCGACGCCGCCTCACCCCGCCACCGCCCAAAGCCCCGCCGGAGCCACTGGACTTCGCCGGAGCCCCGACGAGGAAGCCGCCCGCAGCCACCCCGGTTTTCTAAGAAAAACTGATTCAGTTTTTTTCAAAACCCTAGGTTTTTATATTATTAGATCGGTTTTATCGGTTCTTTTATTTAGCGAGCGTTCACTCATTCATTCGTTCTAACAAACGTGTTCACCATTCAGTTACAGTTAACGAACATTTGTTCGTTAATCTGTTCGTCAGTTTTTCTTTTTCTCGGATTTTTTTCCGCGATTATTTCTGATCGCGATTTTCATTTTAGTTTATCTTTTCGCTCGTTTATCGGAATCAGGCGATTCAAGCGCCTGGAGTTTCGTCTCAAACCCCTCTTTCCGTTTAACCAACTCAAACAAGTTTTTGTTTCTGTAAAATTTGACTTAGATACAGATTAGTAAACAAAGCTTGTTTCTTTCGCCGTTTGACTTTCGTTGCTTCGTTCGATTTGATTCTTTTTGCAAACCGGAGTTCTTAAGTTGAACTTTCTGGTTAGATCTCTTATTTGAGTTCTACCCATGCATTAGATGAGTACTTATTGTATGCTTGTTTGTTTGCGATAGAGTACCCGGAGTGCGCCGCTTGCTACTTTGAATCTCTAGGTTTCGCGGATCATCAGCAAGGCAAGTAACACTTTGATCATACCTCTTTACTACCCAGTTTTTATTGCATTATATCAATCCTCAAACAATTGCATGATTAGGATCTGATTAATCTGTGGGTTTTGGGAAGTAGGTGAGGTAGTACCTATTACTTGTTTTAGTATAAAACCCTTGGGAGTTACTTCTACGTTTGCTTGTTATGCCATGCTAAGCTAGTAGACGTGGATTGGGTGAGTGTATCCATGATAGATGTGAGATTGTTAATTAATAGTTTATTTAAGGTGGCAACTTTAATACACATCTGGGTGGATCGAGGCACCTGGGTATTCCAGCGATTGACTGTTTTTCTTTATGGACCGCCACCCAGGCTCAAAGGGATCATGAGATTTTTCATACTAGAAACTCCCGTGTGCAGCCACAAGCTATTATGGGCTCTAGCATAGTTGACTAAGTCGTGTGAACTCTTACAGTGGTAGACTAGCAGATGTAGGGGATGTAGGTTGGTACTGTCTACCCGATCGTTAGGTGCTAGCGCTTCTGAAAGACTATGTCTCGGTCATCCGTTTCTCAAACACCAGGTAGTGCGAGAATCCCAACGGCAGAGATCGAGTCTTGTGGGGAAAAGTGCGCAAACCTCTGTAGAGTGTATAAACTAATCATGGTTAGCCGTGTCCCCGGTTATGAACGTCTTGAGTATCTAGTACTTGGATTATCATGTGAATCTCATTGTGTTACTTTAAATTAATATTCTTGGGTTTTAATGTTAATGCTTAATTGGGATTTGGAGGATGTCTATCTTCTCAATGTTTAACAACCACCATGATAGTTAAATAAAAATTTATTCCTTTGCAGTAGGGAAAAATTGGCTTTATGCAAAAAAACTGTAACCATAGAGCTTTCCACCAGCCATATATGCATGTAGTATAGCTTTATTCTTTCATTACTCTCTATGTGTTACTTTGTCAGCATATTTCATGTGCTGACCCGTTTTCGGGCTGCAATGTTCATGTTGCAGACTTTTCAGACGACGAGTAAAGTGCCTTTAGGTCGTGGTTCTATACTCAGTGATGCCGTTGGAGTTGATGGGCTCACTTATATTCCAAGCCTTCCATTGTTATCGTTATTAGATGGCCTTAAGCCATATTTATTGTAATAAGTTCTCTTATGAGACATTCGATGTAATAAGTGTGTGATTGCTACTCTGTTATAAATCCTTCAAGTACTGTGCGTGTCAGCATTACTGATCCAGGGATGACACTAAAGCACAGAGATCAGACTGTTTGAGGTCTGGTCGCTACAACTGGGAAGCAAGCCCTTTGACTTCCATGGCCGCCCATCTTGCTCGCATCCTCTCCATTGATGGCACCCAAGCTGCAGTTTAATTCAATTTTTAAATATAAAACAATCATCGCAAACATTTTAGTTAGAACACCCGTATGCAAACCGATAGCTTCCCCAGGAAGCTAAGTGAAAATGTGCCGAGCAGGATTTCTGCTGCTCTTGATCACAAACGTTTTAGATAGAACACCCATATGCAAAGTGAGAGCAGCGCAGGATTTTCGATAGTTCGTTGTGCCGAGACACCACGTGATGATCGGGTGTGATAAGCTCTACGTTCACATACAACAGGTGCAAGCCAGTTTTGCACACGCAGGATACTCGGGTTAAACTTAACGAGCCTAGCATATGTAGATATGGCCTCGAAACACTGAGACCGAAAGGTTGAACGTGAATTATATAGTAGATATGATCAACATAGTGATGTTCACCATTGAAAACAACTCCATCTCACGTGATGATCGGACATGGTTTAGTTGATATGGATCACGTGATCACTTAGATGATTAGAGAGATGTCTATCTATGTGGGAGTTCTTAAGTAATTTGATTAATTGAACTCTAATTTATCATGAACTTAGTACCTGATAGTATTTTGCATGTCTATGTTGTTGTAGATAGATGGCCCGTGCTGTTGTTCCATTAAATTTTGATGCGCTCCTAGAGAAAGCTAAGTTGAAAGATGATGGTAGCAACTAAACGGACTGGGTCCGTATGAGGATTATCCTCATTGCTGCACAGAAGAATTACGTCCTGGAAGCACCGCTAGGTGACAAACTCGTTGCAGGAGCAACGCCAGATGTTGTGAACACCTGGCAAAGCAAAGCTAATGACTACTCAATAGTTCAGTGTGCCATGCTTTACTTCTTAGAACCGGGACTTCAACGATGTTTTGAATGTCATCGAGCATATGAGATGTTCCAGGAGTTGAAGTTCATATTTCAAGCAAATGCCCGGACTGAGAGATATGAAGTCTCCAATAAGTTCTACAGCTACAAAATGGAGGAGAATAGTTTTGTCAGTGAAAATATACTCAGAATGTCTGGGTACCACAACCACTTGACTCTGCTGGGAGTTAATCTCCCTGATGATAGTGTTATTGACAGAGTTCTTCAATCACGCCACCAAGCTACAAGAGCTTCATGATGAACTATAATATGCAAGGGATGGATAAGATGATTCCTGAGCTCTTCGCAATGCTAAAGGTTGCGGAGTTAGAAATCAAGAAGGAGCATCAAGTGTTGATGGTCAACAAGACCACTAGTTTCAAGGAAAAGGGTAAAGGGAAGAAGGGGAACTTCAGGAAGAACAACAAGCCAGTTGCTGCTCAAGTGAAGAAACCCAAGTGTGGACCTAAGCCTGAGACTGAGTGCTTCTACTACAAAGGAACTGGTCGCTGGAAGCGGAACTGCCCCAAGTATTTGGTGGAGAAGAAGGATGGTAAAGTGAAAGGTATATTTGATATACATGTTATTGATGTGTACCTTACTAATGCTCGTAGTAGTGCGTGGGTATTTGATACCGGTTCAGTTGCTAACATTTGCAACTCGAAACAGGGGCTACGGATTAAGTGAAGATTGGCTAAGGACGAGGTGACGATGCGCGTGGGAAATGGTTCCAAAGTCAATGTGATCGTCGTCGGCACGCTACCTCTACATCTACCTTCGGGATTAGTTTTAGATCTAAATAATTGTTATTTGGTGCCAGTGTTGGGCATGAACATTATATCTGGATCTTGTTTGATGCGAGATGGTTATTCATTTAAATGAGAGAATAATGGTTGTTCTATTTATATGAGTAATATCTTTTATGGTCATGCACCCTTGATGAGTGGTCTATTTTTACCAAATCTTGATAGTAGGGATACACGTGTTCATAGTATTGAAGACAAAACATGCAGAGTTGATAATGATAGTGCAACTTATTTCTGGCACTACCCTTTGGGTCATATTGGTGTAAAGCACATGAAGAAACTCCATGTTGATGGACTTCTAGAATCACTTGATAATGAATCACTTGGTACTTGCGAACCATGCCTCATGGGCAAGATGACTAAAACACCATTCTCCGGAACAATGGAGCAAGCAACAGAGTTATTGGAAATCATACATACTAATGTATGTGGTCCAATGAACATTGAGGCTTGCGGCGGATATCGTTATTTTCTCACCTTCACAGATGATTTGAGCAGATATGTGTATATCTACTTAATGAAACATAAGTCTGAAACATTTGAAAAGTTCAAAGAATTTTAGAGTGAAGTGGAAAATCATCATAACAAGAAAATAAAGTTTCTATGATCTGATCATGGAGGAGAATATTTGAGTTACGAGTTTGGTCTTCAATTGAAACAATGCGGAATAGTTTCGCAACTCACGCCACCTGGAACACCACAGCATAATGGTGTGTCCGAACGTTGTAATCGTACTTTACTAGATATGGTGCGATCTATGATGTCTCTTACGGATTTACCGCTATCATTTTGAGGTTATGCTTTAGAGACAGCTGCATTCACGTTAAATAGGGCACCATCTAAATCCGTTGAGATGGCACCTTATGAATTGTGGTTTGGCAAGAAACCCAAATTGTCGTTTCTTAAAGTTTGGGGCTATGATGATTATGTGAAAAAACTTCAACCAGATAAGCTCGAACCCAAACCGAAGAAATGTGTCTTCATAGGATACCCAAAGGAGACTGTTGGGTACACCTTCTATCACAGATCCGAAGGCAAGATATTCGTTGCTAAGAATGGATCCTTTCTAGAGAAGGAGTTTCTCTTGAAAGAAGTGAGTGGGAGGAAAGTAGAACTTGATGAGGTAATTGTACCTGCTCCCTTATTGGAAAGTAGTTCATCACTGAAATCAGTTCCAGTGATTCCTACACCAGTAAGTGAGGAAGCTAATGATGATGATCATGAAACTTCTGATCAAGTTACTAACGAACCTCGTAGGTCAACCAGAGTAAGATCCACACCAGAGTGGTACGGTAATCCTGTTCTGGAGGTCATGTTACTTGACCATGACGAACCTACGAACTATGAGGAAGCGATGATGAGCCCAGATTCCGCAAAATGGCTTGAGGCCATGAAATCTGAGATGTGATCCATGTATGAGAACAAAGTGTGGACTTTGGTTGACTTGCCCGATGATCGGTAGGCCATAGAGAATAAATGGATCTTCAAGAAGACGACTGACGCCTACGGTAATGTTACTGTCTACGAAGCTCGACTTGTTGCAAAAGGTTTTCGACAAGTTCAAGGAGTTGACTATGATGAGACCTTCTCACCCGTAACGATGCTTAAGTCCGTCCGAATCATGTTAGCAATTGCCGCATTTTATGATTATGAAAGTTGGCAAATGGATGTAAAAACTGCATTCCTTAATGGATATCTTAAAGAAGAGTTGTATATGATGCAACCAGAAGGTTTTGTCGATCCAAAAGGTGCTAACAAAGTGTGTGTGACACCCCTGATTCGATCATACACTAATCATAGACGCAAACGTGTACGATCAAGATCAGGGACTCACGGGAAGATATCACAACACAACTCTACAAATAAAATAATTCATACAAGCATCATATTACAAGCCAGGGGCCTCGAGGGCTCGAATACAAGAGCTCGATCATAGACGAGTCAGCGGAAGCAACAATATCTGAGTACAAACATAAGTTAAACAAGTTTGCCTTAAGAAGGCTAGCACAAAAAGGGATACATATCAAAAGAGACGCGGGCCTCCTGCCTGGGATCCTCCTAAACTACTCCTAGTCGTCGTTAGCGGCCTGCACGTAGTAGTCGGCACCTCCAGTGTAGTAGGAGTCGTCGTTGATGGTGGCATCTGGCTCCTTGACACCATTGTCTGGTCGCAACAATCGGGTATAGAAAGGGGGGAAAGGGGAGCAAAGCAACCGTGAGTACTCATCCAAAGTACTCGCAAGCAAGGAGCTACACTACATATGTATGCATTGGTATCAAATGGAAAAGGGGGTAGCATATGTGGACTGAACTGTAGAATGCCAGAATAAGAGGGGGATAGCTAGTCCTATCGAAGACTACGCTTTTGGCAACCTCCATCTTGCAGCATGTAGAAGAGAGTAGATAGTAAGTTCACCAGGTATCATCGCATAGCATATTCCTACCCGGTGATCCTCCCCTCGTCGCCCTATGAGAGAGCGATCACCGGTTGTATTTGGCACTTGGAAGGGTGTGTTTTATTTAGTATCCGGTTCTAGTTTTCATATGGTCAAGGTACAACTCCGGGTCGTCCTTTTACCGAGGGAAACAGCTATTCGAATAGATAAACTTCCCTGCAGGGGTGCACCACATTTCCCAACACGCTCAATCCCCTTTGTCCGGACACACTTTTCTGGGTCATGCCCGGTCTCGGAAGATCAACATGTCGCAGCCCTACCTAGGCACAACAGAGAGGTCAACACGCCGGTCTAAATCCTATGACGCAGGGGTCTGGGCCCATCGCCCATTGCACACCTGCACGTTGTGTACGCAGCCGACGAGCAGACTAGCCTCCCTTATACAAGAGTAGGCGTTCCAGTCCAACCCGGCGCGCGTCGCTCAGTCCCTGATGTCACGAAGGCTTCGGTTGATACCACGACATCGAGTGCCCATAACTGTTCACGCGTAGTTGGTTAGTGCGTATAGGCCAGTGGCCAGACTCAGATCAAATACCCAGATCTCGTTAAGTGTGTTATTTTGAAATAACCGCGGACGCCGACCAGGGCCAGGCCCACCTCTCTCCTAGGTGGTCTCAACCTGCCCTGTTGGGGGCCATCGGGAACCCAGGCCCACCACTACCTGGATGGAACCACCTGCCCCTTCAGCCCCCACATCAGAATCACTTGCGGGTACTCTACGAGCCGACCCAACTTTAGTCACCACATGTATCACATATAATGTATATAAGTATATACCCGTGATCACCTCCCAAGTGATCACGGCCCAATAGTATAGCATGGCAGATGGGCAAGAAGGTAGGGCCACTAATGGAATACTAGCACCCTATACTAAGCATTTAGGATTGCAGGTAAAGGTAACAACAGTAGTAGCAAAGACAGGCTATGCATCAGGATAGGATTAACGGAAAGCAGTAACATGATACACTACTCTAATGCAAGCAGTAGAGAGACGAATAGGCGATATCTAGTGATCAAGGGGGGGCTTGCCTGGTTGCTCTGGCAAGAAGGGTCATCAACACCGTAGTCGACAACAAGGGTACTGGCAGCGGTCTCGGGGTCTACCGGAAAGAAGTATTGGAGGGGAACACAATAAATAACAGTGCAATCAAAGCATCACAAGGCATAACATGACAATACGCGGTGCTAGGGGTGACCTAACGCAGTAGGGGTGATACCGGCGAAGGGGGGAAACATCCGGGAAAGTATCCCCGGTGTTTGACGTTTTAGGACAAAGGAACCAGAGGGGGAAAGTTGCGTGTTCGCTATGCTAGGGAGGTGTGGCGGATGAACGGGCTGCGTATTCGGATCCGTCTCATTGTTCTGAGCAACTATCATGTATAAAACTTTTTCATCTATGCTAGGGATAATTTTCTATTAATTTCTAAAGTTTTAAATGATTTTCTGGAATTTTCGTATTTTAATTTTTATTTCAAAAATAATTGAAATTGCTAGGGGTACCAAGTTGCGTACCCAACCAGTGGTTCAGAGAGGCTGACATGTGGGTCCCGTTGACTACTGAGTCAGCAGTCAATGGTTGACTAGCCAAACTGTGAACAATGCGGGTGGGGTTAGTTATAATTAAACACCGTTTAATTTATCAGGTGGGGCCACACGTCAGTGGCACATTGGGGGGTCATTAGGGCATAATTAACTAGGGTTAATCGGTGGCTAACTCCGGCCTTAACCCGGCGCGGTAGAGGAGCTCCGACCGGCCTTTTCCGGGGGCGAATCTAGACCCGTTCCGGCACCCTGCCGGAGGGGGAATCCCTCTCCGGTGGCCATCTTCATCATCCTGGTTCTCTCCATGAGGAGGAGGGAGTAGTTCTCCCTCGGGGCTGAGGGTATGTACCAGTAGCTATGTGTTTGATCTCTCTCTCTCTCTCGTGTTCTTGATTTGGCACGATCTTGATGTATCGCGAGCTTTGCTATTATAGTTGGATCTTATGTTTCTTCTCCCCCTCTACTCTCTTGTAATGGATTGAGTTTCCCCTTTGAAGTTATCTTATCGGATTGAGTCTTTAAAGATTTGAGAACACTTGATGTATGTCTTGCCGTGCATATCTGTGGTGACAATGGGATATCACGTGATTCACTTGATGTATGTTTTGGTGATCAACTTGCGGGTTCCGCCCATGAACCTATGCATAGGGGTTGGCACACGTTTTCATCGTGATTCTCCGGTAGAAACTTTGGGGCACTCTTTGAGGTTCTATGTGTTGGTTGAATAGATGAATCTGAGATTGTGTGATGCATATCGTATAATCATACCCACGGATACTTGAGGTGACATTGGAGTATCTAGGTGACATTAGGGTTTTGGTTAATGTGTGTCTTAAGGTGTTATTCTAGTATGAACTCTATGGCTGTTTGTGACACTTATAGGAATAGCCCAACGGATTGATTGGAAAGAATAACTTTGAGGTGGTTTCGTACCCTACCATAATCTCTTCGTTCGTTCTCCGCTATTAGTGACTTTGGAGTGACTCTTTGTTGCATGTTGAGGGATAGTTATATGATCCAATTATGTTATTATTGTTGAGGGAACTTGCACTAGCAAAAGTATGAACCCTAGGCCTTGTTTCAACGCATTGCAATACCGTTTACGCTCACTTTTATCATTCGTTACCTTTCTGTTTTTATATTTTCAGATTACAAAAACCTTTATCTACCATCCATATACCACTTGTATCACCATCTCTTCGTCGAACTAGTGCACCTATACAATTTACTATTGTATTGGGTGTGTTGGGGACACAAGAGACTCTTTGTTATTTGGTTGCAGGGTTGCTTGAGAGAGACCATCTTCATCCTACGCCTCCTACGGATTGATAAACCTTAGGTCATCCACTTGAGGGAAATTTGCTACTGTCCTACAAACCTCTGCACTTGGAGGCCCAACAACGTCTACAAGAAGAAGGTTGTGTAGTAGACATCAAGCTCTTTTCTGGTGCCGTTGCTGGGGAGGTGAGTGCTTGAAGGTATATCTTTAGATCTTGCAATCGAGTCTTTTAGTTTCTTGTTTTATCACTAGTTTAACTTATAAAAGAAAACTATAAAAAATGGAATTGAGTTTGTCTCATACGCTTCACCTTTTTAATATCTTTCATGAGCATGATGGAAAGAATAATTGTGCTCAAGTGCTAGAAGAAGAAATCTATAAAATGTTTGGCACTAAATATGTGAATGATGAGCATGATTGCAATGTTGTTAGTACGAATTCTTTGAATATCCATGATACTAATGATGATTGCACTAGTTATGATGAAAATGTCTCCTATAAACATGTCAATTTTTGTGGAGTGCATTGGGTTTGTATGTACACACCAAATAGGGAAGATAGATATTGCAAGAGGCATAAGTATTTAGAAACTAAATTGTTGCAAGAAAGTCTTGATGATTCTGCTGAGAAATTCAATATTTTTCGTGCCCCTTGTGAACTTTGCAATGAACATGGTCATTTAAATCTCCAATGCAAATTGTTTCATGCCCGAATTGTATCCAAAAATTGTGATAATTTGATTACCCTTGAGCATCATAAAGAGCTTAGTCTTCTTTTGGGGTATGAGGAAATGAAACGTATAACTGAGGGTATTCCAATGTTTAATCTTGATAGATTTCTTGATTTTGATCTAGAGAAGATTTATATGTATTGTGCGGTGAATTGTATTGAAAATCCTTATATTGCCAATTACTTAAAGAAAAGAAAACAAATAGAAGATGAAGAGAATACTAATGAAAGGGAAGAGACTTCCCAATATCCTCCTATTATTTCTTATGATGAATCAGGTAACGAGGAGGAGCCTCCTATTCAACCAATCTCATTAATAAGGAGCTCTAAAAAGAGGATTGAACCCACACATGATGTGGTGAAGAAGAAGAAAAGAAAAAGGAAGAGAGGCAAAAAGGTACATGAGGGAGTCCTGGATTAGGGGGACTCCGGACAGTCGGACTATATCCTTTGGCCGGACTGTTGGACTATGAAGATACGAGATTGAAGACTTTGTCCCGTGTCCGGATGGGACTCTACTTGGCGTGGAGGGTAAGCTAGGCAATACGGATATGCACATCTCCTCCTTTGTAACCGACCTTGTGTAACCCTAGCCTCCTCCAGGTATCTATATAAACCGGAGGGTTTTAGTCCGTAGGACAACATACAATCATACCATAGGCTAGCTTCTAGGGTTTAGCCTCTCTGATCTCGTGGTAGATCTAGTCTTGTACTACTCATATTATCAAGAATAATCAAGCAGGACGTAGGGTTTTACCTCCATCAAGAGGGCCCGAACCTGGGTAAAACATCGTGTCCCCTACCTCCTGTTACCATCCGCCTTAGACGCACAGTTCGGGACCCCCTAACCGAGATCCGCCAGTTTTGACACCGACATTGGTGCTTTCATTGAGAGTTCCTTTGTGTCGTCGCTGTTAGGCTCGTTGGCTCCTTCGATCGTCGATAGCGCTGCAGTCCAGGGTGAGACCTTTCTCCCCGACAGATCTTTGTATTCGGTGGCTTCGCACTGCGGGCCAACTCGCTTGGCCATCAGGAGCAGATCGAGAGTTACGCCCCTGTCCACCAGGTCAGGTTTGGAAGCTTAAACTACACGACCGATATCCGCGGAGACTTGATCTTCGACGGATTCGAGCCCCTGCCGAGTGCGCCGCATGGTCACGATGAGCATGATTTAGCTCTACCATCGGATAGTGTTCAGGAGATCGCACTGGTAACCGCTCCAACCCTCAACTCGGAGCCAATTGCGCCATCCATGGACAGGTGGATAGACCCCACCACGTAGGGCGTATTCTCAGCGGCGATCGAGCCGAGTATCGACCTTACCCTTCACGAGAGCCGTGATGCCGAACTGCCGGATCCTTCCCCGGCCACGGACTCCGAACCGCCTGCGCCCGTTCCTATTGAATCCGACTGGGCGCCGATTCTGGATTTTACCTCCACGGATATCTTTCAGCACTCGCCCTTCGGCGATATACTGAACTCATTAAGGTCTCTCTCCTTGTCAGGAGACTCCTAGCCGAACTATGTCCGGCAGGATTGGGATGCGGATGACGAAGAAATTCGCCGCCCACCTACCACCCACTTAGTAGCCACTGTCGACGACTTGACCGACATGCTCGACTTCGACTCCGAAGACATCGACGGTATGGACGACGATGTAGGAGACGAACAGGAACCACTGCCCACAGGGCACTGGACGCCCACTTCATCATATGACGTATACATGGTGGACATCCCCAAAGAAAACGACAACGAGGAACGGAAGGACGCAGCGAAGGGTTGTTCCCTCGAGAAGCAGTCAAAGAGGCGGCGTAAGCGCCACTCCAAATCCCGCCTCGGCAGAAACAACGATCATATAGACCCAGCGTTAGAGCAGGGTGAACCATCGCCCGACCATGGCAACACGGAGAATCAAACCGAACAACCCGACTCTGTCGAAGATAACAGTCCGGACGACATCACACCGGACAGGCGCCCAGAGCAACAGAATTCCCATCAAAGGCTTGTTGCCACTACGAGGAGTCTGAAAAAGCAGAAGCAAAGGCTCAGGGCCGCACAAGACACACTCAGAATCAGATGGAGTGAAGTACTCAACACTGTAGCGAAGTACGGTGGTAATCGCCACACCAAGAGCTACCCGAAGCGAAAGGTGCTACCTGAATTCGATGAGGAGGCCTTAGATCCCCCGCAATTAAAAAACAAAATGGCCATCCGGTCGGATAGACGACCTCGTGACCAACATAGAGCGGGCAAACGACGCCGCACATAAGCCAGTACGCGATCCACGCGAGGGCTCGCATCAAAAGGACGGCGCAACCAGATCCATATACGGGCCACGCAAGCGCGCTCCAGCATGCAATGCAACACAACAAACATCCGAACACCATGGTACACCCAAATACAGGGGTGCCGCACACCCCCTATGTTTCACCGATGAGGTGCTGGACCATGAATTTCCAGAGGGATTCAAACTCGTAAACATAGAGGCGTATGACGGAACAACATACCCTGGGGTCTGGATTGAGGACTACATCCTCCATATCCACATGGCTCGAGGAGACGATCTCCAAGCCATCAAGTACTTACCCCTCAAGCTCAAAGGGCCAGCTCAGCACTGGCTTAAAAGCCTCCCCGAAAACTCCATTGGAAGCTGGGAAGAGCTCGGAGACGCCTTTCGGGCAAATTTTCAAGGGACCTATATCCGACCACCGAATGCAGACGATTTAAGTCATATAACTGAACATCCCGGAGAGTCAGCCCGAAAGCTTTGGAACAGGTTCCTCACTAAAAAGAACCAAATAGTCGACTGTCCGGACGTTGAAGCCTTATCAGCTTTCAAGCACAGCATTCGAGACGAATGGCTTGCTAGACACCTTGGCCAAGAAAAGCTGAGAACAATGGTAGCATTAACAAGCCTCATGACCCGCTTTTGCGTGGGCGAGGACAGCTGGTTAGCCCGATGCAGCACCAGCGACCCAAGTACATCCAAAGTCAGGGACGGAAACCGGAAATCATGACGCAGCAAAAACAAGCGCTGGAATAAAGAAGACAAGCCGAAGAGCAGGGCGGTAAACGCCAGATTCAGAAGCTCTCGGCCAGGTCAGCAAAAGCTGCCCTCCAAAGGCAACAGAGACGAACTGTCCAGCCTAAACACGATTCTGGATAACATATGTCAGATCCACAGCACCCCGATAAGCCTGCAAATCATACCCATAGAGAATGTTGGGTTTTCAAGCAGTCTGGCAAGCTCAACGCCGAAAATAAGGGGCAGGATACACCAAGCGAAGAAGAGGACGAGCCTCGCAAGCAAAGCACTGGGGAACAGAAGAAATTCCCACCAGAAGTCAAAATAGTCAACGTGTTACACGTGATAAAGGGGAGAAACAAAGCGGCACTCCTAGAGACACATGCCCCAGGGCCTATCACCGCGGAGTTCTGCCACTAGTCGTCCCGACCGATCACCTTTAACCATCGGGATTACTCGGCAAGTATCCGGTGTGCAGGATGGGCTGCCTTGGTATTATACCCAATAATTGACGGATACCACTTCACACGAGTCCTGATGGACGACGGTAGCAGTTTAAACCTGATATATCAGGACACAGTCCGCAACATGGGGATAGACCCAACAAAAATTAGTCATAGCAATACTACCTTTAAAGGAGTAACGCCAGGCCTGGAAGCCCATTACACGGGCTCCCTGCTACTAGAGGTTATATTCGGCTTTCCCGATAACTTCCGTAGTGAAAAGTTAACCTTCCGCATTGCTCCGTTCCAAAGTGGCTATCAAGCACTACTCGGGCGCGAAGCTTTCGCTCGCTTCAACACAATACCGCATTACGCTTCTCTCACGCTCAAGATGCCCGGTCCACGTGGCAGCATTAAAGTAAATGAAAATATTGAGCGCTCCTTGCACACGGAAGACCGTGCAGCTACCTTGGCAGCCGCACACTAAACGGCCTCACCAACTAATGCATCTGCCAGGTCGTTAAGACCACGGACGCAGCTAGATGAGTCCGGCACAACTATATGTACTTGATATAGGTCTGATGGCTATACCCCTATTACAATACAAGGGGCTCAACGCGCACAATCAAGTGGCAATTAGGCTCAACTTTACTCATCTTGAACTGTATATAGTTTATTTAGCATAACCTACCTTTTTGCACGATAACTTTTCAACTAAGTTCCTCTCTTTTACAGATGACCATCGTGCTACACCCGTCTAGGATACGGCACAACGGAGACACGGGCTCAGACGTGCAGCAGGGACCCGTTCCCAGGATTCTTTTTAGATTATGACCCTGCGTAAACCTTTTTTACTATCTCTTGTTGATACACATTCCCCGGATTCTTAGTACAATTGAGATGGATGCTGACATGTTGGCATGTGGCCATGTCAGAATATTGCACGTACCTGGACACCAGGGGCTTATTACAAAGGGCACTGCTTAAGCCCGGTTTCCACCATAAAGACCGAATACCTTAGGGAGTGTTCGGCGTCGCGAGTTTGGCCTTATATGCATCAGCTCCAAATCATGTCTTTGGTCAAATGTTGGGTTTGCCCGGCTCCTGTGTTTTGCTGCCTTACGTTCCGCTCTATCGGCTAAGGCGGCACCAGGAGAACTACTGCGATTGTGCCCTGGTTCATCCGGACGGGCACCTCAGTAGAGAAAGCCAAAAACTGACTGTCATGATATAGCATGAGACTGGTCAACCACTCGATGACCTAGCAGAATCTTCGGGATTCCTCCGCTTTAACGAAGGGCCGTTTCCCGGCCAGGCATGTACGCACCCCGAATTCGGATGAGTGCGGAGCCACCAGGGGCTATATAGTAGCCCCACTGTCAAACTCCTCTGGCTAAGTGAAAGTGTTAAAGCATTATAGTCCGGTTGCCTAGTTCGCTGCGCTATCACTCCCCTAATGGACCAAGACGTTGGATCAAGTGTGAACATGTGTCTTCTGCGAACACCCCCACATTATATGCATGGGGGCTGAAGCCGACGACTGCAATCTTTCAGGTTATATACATATATACATAAACGGCCGCACAGGAGGCATCATAGCACTTTTGGGCAAAAGTATAAATGCAGCCTTGATAAATTCAATAAAACATTGTTCTTACAATGGGAATACATGTCACTCAAACATAATATTCTTCGAGCACTGAGCCTCTATCGAACGAGCGCCTTCAAGAACTTCTTCAAAGTAGTGCTCGGCAGCCACTCGGCCTATGGCCGAACCCTGTGCCACAACAGTGGTGGCATCCATCTCCGCCCAGTATGTTTTGACACGGGCAAGGGCCATCCGCGAGCCTTCTATGCATGCTGACCTCTTTACAGCATCGATGTGTGGCACAGCGCCAAGGAATTGTTGCACAAGCTAAAGTAGCTATTCGGCCTTGGCCCTCCTGGACACAAATGATCCACAACGGACCTCATGGTCAGTCCGGACAATCTATGGAGCTTGGCCCAACCGGTCAATCGCTCATTCAGCAATAGCGGACGGACTGGAGCGTGAAACTGTGACTAGAACAGCTTCTCCACTTCAGGACCTTCTGATCCTTGAAGTACTCGGTCGCATCCGCAGCACTCGCAGCCAAATCCATGTGCTCATCCACAGATCCATAGCCAGTCTAGAGGAGCATATTTTGGATCTCCGAACTTAGTCCGCAACAAGAAGGGCTTCCCAGAAACGATATCCGCAGCTTGATTCAGCTCATCCTTCGCTGCTCTAATTTTGGAGCGAGCCTCCTTGGCAGCCACCCGGGCCTTCTCCAGGTCCGTCGCCTTCACCCGGTTTTCTTCTTCAAGAAGCCGGTAATGGTCAGCAGCATCTTTTGACTCCACGGCCATCTTGGCATTTTTTTTCTTTGCTCCCACAATGTGCGGCCTGTTCGGCCCTTAACTCTTCGGCCGCCTTTAAAGTGACCGCATTACTACTCCTTGCTTGCTCCTTGGCTCAGGCAAGCTCCGCCCGAAGGGTCTCCACGGTGGCAGCTCCATCTGCAATCACAACATATTAAAGATACTGGCATCATGCTGCTCTTACTTTGTGACATTCACCAGAAAAGTCACCTACCCTGTGCCTCGTCAAGCCGCTTGTTAACAAGCACGATGTCGGCATCTACCACATCCAGTTGCCGCTTTAGTTCGGCAAACCCATCAGTCCGGCTAGCCACCTGAGCTTCAACCACCTGCACATAAAGACTACGATCCTCTGTTTGCCGCCGTTCTCAATGACAACCAGAGTCTCAGGGGCTACTATCTACACAGGGCACACATAAATATGTGCGGTACTGTCAAAAATGTACATCATTTCACGTACCTCAAAACCCGTTAGTAGACTCATAAAGGCTTCATGCAACCCGCTTTCGGCGGAAGAAATCCTTTCAATCACCGTACTCATCAACGTACGGTGCTCTTCTGAGATAGTCGTTCGCTCTAGCAGATCCCTCAATATGTCCGGCTGCATATCAGATGGTGCCGGACTCTTTTGATTCCTCTCTTCAAGAGCCAGATACTAGGGACTTCGGGTGGCAATAGGATTACCTTCTGGCCTTGCCGGATCAGGAGAAACCCTCCGCGACGACACTTCAAGGTCGCCCTCTTCTTGAGCTGGGGAGTTCGGGGGAGGCGTTTCGCTCTCCATCATCTCTAGAAGAAGATCCCCTGAAGACGAGCTCTGCTAAGAAGGGCTAAGATCCGAACTGCAAGATAAATGCTTCGGTTATTTTCCTCAGAAGTAAGGTAGGATATCTTCACTATTAAGTACTTTTTGATTACTTATAGCTCTTTAGAGGGCTGATCCCCGTGCGGACATTGTGCGGCAAGAACACCCTCCGAGGCAGGACCCTCTGGTGGAGATTTCTTCTCCTGTTTGGAAACCTTGGTTTCCGGATCTTCAGAGGTAGTCCTCTTCCTTCCCCGGGGAGAGAGAATGCCAGATTCTTCCCCTTGGTTATCCTCCCTCGCGGAGGCGCTCATTCCCTCAGTTGGAATAGGTAGCGATGGAGGCCCGCTTTCGCCCTTTTTATTCCCCCTTCATCTTCCTTTGAGGGCACCAGACAAGGTTCTGGCTTGAGCATCTTTTCTAGCACCGGATTGTCCAAGCCTTCAGGAAGGGGGGCCGAACACTGGATCATCTTTGCCTTTGTTATCCAGTCCTGGTCAAAGAGCGATTTTTCAGAATGATGTCATGATAAATAAAAGGACAGTGTGTTCGGCCATGGGATTACTTACTTGGGCAGCGGTGCGGTTGCTGCTCAGGCCCACGTCCTCGGTAGTGTTCGGACACTCTATTTGGGGTCCAAAGAACGACTTGTACATCTCCTTGTGCGTCATGCCAAGGAAATTCTGAATAGTGTGTGGTCCTTCCGGGTTGAATTCCCACATGCGGAGGGGCCGACGCTTGCAATGCTGGACTCGACGAACCAGCATAACTTGCATTACCATAACCATACTGAAATCTCCCTCGAAGAGATCTCGGATACGGCTCTGCAGTATTGGCACGTCCTTGGGGGGACCCCAGCTCAGCCCCCTGCTGATCCATGACATTAGTTGTGGTGGAGGGCCTGGGCGAAAGGTGGGAGCAGCTACCCACTTGGCACTTCGGGGAGCGGTGACGTAAAACCACTCCTGTTGCCACAATCCGGACACCTCTGGAAAGGAACCCTTTGGCCATGGAGCGTCAGCAATTTTTCTTATTAGAGCACCTCCGCACGCTGCATACTGCCCCTCGACCATCTTCGGCTTCACATCGAAGGTCTTGAGCCACAGGCCGAAGTGAGGGGTAATGCGGAGGAAGGCCTCACAAACGACAATAAGTGACGAGATGTGAAGAAGGGAATCCGGGGCCAGATCGTGAAAATCCAGCCCGTAATAGAACATAAGACCCCTAACAAAGGGATCCAGAGCGAGGCCTAGTCCTCGAAGGAAGTGGGAGACGAACACAACACTCTCATTGGGTTCGGGAATAGGGACGACCTGCCCTCGGGCAGGCATCCTATGTGAAATTTCAGCGGTCAGATATCTGGCCTCCCTCAACTTCTTGATATCCTCCTCTGTGACGGAGGAAGGCATCCACTGGCCTTGAAGGCTGGATCCGGACATGATTGAAGGTCCGAAGCACCTAACCTGGGCTTTGGGTGTTAGAACTCGAGGCGGGGGAAGGATTCGATTGAGCACGGGAGGGAAAAAAAGTAAAAGCCTTGTCCCTTTATAAAGAGGGTGAATATCAACCGTCCTCCTCATGGCCGTTTGGGACTTGCCTAAGATCTAGGAGTCCTAGGCACGGTTGGGTTACCCATGTCCGTATTAATGAGAATCCTGTAATAAAGGGAACACGATCTCTGCTTTGACAAGACGTGTCAAGAAACCGCCTCACGTTATGTGCGGGGCTGGTTAAAGAAAAATGGTTCAGATAATTACCAGGACGTGGCGTGAGGTCATGTTGCCAAAATGTGTCAGCAGATTAGATTTGTGGAAATATTATTCTCTTTACGGTGGTATGTGGAATTTATTTTGCAGGGTCGGACACTATCCTTGTATTCAAACTCTTCCATGGTGTATTCGTAGGAGGAACCCGCCTTGCAATGCCGAAGACAACACTGCGCGCCGGACTCATCGTCATTGAAGTTTGGTTCAGGGGTTACTAAGGGAGTCCTGGATTAGGGGGTCTCCGGACAGCCGGACTATATCCTTTGGCCGGACTGTTGGACTATGAAGATACGAGATTGAAGTCTTCGTCCCGTGTCCGGATGGGACTCTACTTGGCGTGGAGGGCAAGCTAGGCAATACGGATATGCATATCTCCTCCTTTGTAACCGACCTTGTGTAACCCTAGCCTCCTCCAGATATCTATATAAACCGGAGGGTTTTTAGTCCGTAGGACAACATACAATCATACCATAGGCTAGCTTCTAGGGTTTAGCCTCTCTGGTCTCGTGGTAGATCTACTCGTGTACTACTCATATTATCAAGAATAATCAAGCAGGACGTGGGGTTTTACCTCCATCAAGAGGGCCCAAACCTGAGTAAAACATCGTGTCCCCTACCTCCTGTTACCATCCGCCTTAGACGCACAGTTCAGGACCCCCTACCCGAGATCCGCCGGTTTTGACATCGACAGTACCCCTCCCAAATAATGAAGCTCCTATCACTATTGTGCCTCATGAAAATATAATTGTGGAAGATAATGATACTTCTTATGATCTTGAATATCTTTTTGGCACTTGCTTGGAAGAATATGATAATTGCTATACTTTTGGTGCTATCTATACTATTAATGATGAGAGTGATTATGCTTATGATATGAAAAGGCCCAAGCTTGGGGATGCTATGTTTGATGAAGATGATGTTTTTGAGAATATATTTGCTGCAATTAATGTCTGTCCCAAGCTTGGGGATGCTACGCTTAATGAAGATGATATTTTTAATCTCCCAAGTTCTGATATGCAAATTTATAATGATGATAGCATGCCTCCTACCTATGATGATTATTGTGATGATACTTATGCTATAAAAAGTAGTGATTATATTTATAAAACTTGTCATGATTATGATTACCCCTTCTCTGAACATTACTCTTTTAATGTGGAAACAATTAATACTATTCGAGTCTCTTATGATGCCCCCACTATTCCGAATGAGAAGAATTTTGCTTATGTGGAGAGTAATAAAATTTCTATGCTTGTAGATCATGAAAAGAATGCTTTAGGTGCTGGTTATATTGTTGAATTCATTCATGATGCTACTGAAATTTATTATGAGGGAGGAATATATGCTTGTAGGAATTCCAATAATATCAAGTTTCCTCTCTATGTGCTTAAAGTTTTGAAGTTATGCTTGTTTTGCCTTCCTATGCTAGTTGATTATTGTTCCCATAAGTTGTTTGCTCACAAAATCCCTATGCATAGGAAGTGGGTTAGACTTAAATTTGCTAGTCATATTCTTCATGATGCTCTCTTTATGTTACAATTCTTATCTCTTATGTGAGCATCATTGAAATCATCATGCCGAGCTAGGGGCGTTAAACGATAGCGCTTGTTGGGAGGCAACCCAACTTTGTTTTTGTTCCTTACTTTTTGTTACTGTTTAGTAATAAATAATTCATATGGCCTCTGTTTAGATGTGGTTTTATGCTTTTAATTAGTGTTTGTGCCAAGTAGAACCTTTGGGAAGACTTGGGGAAAGTCTTGTTGATCATGCTGAAAAAAAACAGAAACTTTAGCGCCTACGAGAATTGCTGCCATTTTTATTTGGAAAGTGATATTTAGTTAATTGTTTTTTCAGATGATTAATAGATAGATTCCTCAGGTCCAGCAATTTATTTTAGAATTTTATGAGTTCCAGAAGTATACGTTTGATCTATATTACTACAGACTGTTATGTTTTTGACAGATTCTGTTTTCTATGTGTTGTTTGCTTATTTTGATGAATCTATGGCTAGTAAAAGAGTTTATAAACCATAGAGAAGTTGGAATACAGTAGGTTTAACACCAATATAAATAAAGAATGAGTTCATCACAGTACCTTGAAGTGGTGATTTATTTTCTTATACTAACGGAGCTTACGAGTTATCTGTTAAGTTTTGTGTTGTGAAGTTTTCAAGTTTTGGGTAAGGATTCGATGGACTATGGAATAAGGAGTGGCAAGATCCTATGCTTGGGGATGCCCAAGGCACCCCAAGGTAATATTGAAGGATAGACAAGAGCCTAATCTTGGGGATGCCCCGGAAGGCATCCCCTCTTTCGTCTTCGTTCATCGGTAACTTTACTTGGAGCTATATTTTTATTTACCACATGATATGTGTTTTGCTTGGAGCGTCTTTTTATTTTATTTAGTTTTGCTTGCTGTTTGAATAAAATACCAAGATCTGAAATTATTAAATGTTAGAGAGTCTTCACATAGTTGCATAATTATTCGACTACTCATTGATCTTCACTAATATCTTTCAGAGTAGTTTGTCATTTGCTCTAGTACTTCACTTATATCTTTTAGGGCATGGTGGTAGTTTTATTTTGAAGAAATAGATGAACTCTCATGCTTCACTTATATTATTTTGAGAGTCTTAATAGCATGGTAATTTGCTTAAAATCCCAATATACTAGGTATTCAAGAATAATAAAATTTTCTTATGAGTGTTTTGAATACTAAGAGAAGTTTGATGCTTGATGATTGTTTTGAGATATAGAGGTAATAATATCAAACTCGTGCTAGTTGAGTAGTTGTGAATTTGAGTAATACTTGTGTTGAAGTTTGCAAGTCCCATAGCATGCACGTATGGCAAATGTTATGTAACAAATTCGAAACATGAGGTGTTATTTGATTGTCTTCCTTATGAGTGGCGGTCGGGGACGAGCTATGGTCTTTTCCTAACAATCTATCCCCCTAGGACCTTGCGCATAGTGCCGAGGTTTTTGATGACTTGTAGATTTTTTCAATAAGTATGTGAGTTCTTTATGACTAGTGTTGAGTCCATGGATTATACGCACTCTCACCCTTCCATCCTTGCTAGCCTCTTCGGTACCGTGCATTGCCCTTTCTCACATTTAGAGTTGGCGCAAACTTCGCCGGTGCATCCAAACCCCGTGATATGATACGCTCTGTCACACATAAACCTCCTTCTATCTTCCTCAAAACAGCCACCATACCTACCTATTATGGCATTTCCATAGCAATTCCGAGATATATTGCCATGCAACTTTCCACCATTCTGTTCATCATGACACATTCATCATAGTCATATTGCTTAGCATGATCATGTAGTTGACATAGTATTTGTGGCAAAGCCACCGTTCATAATTCTTTCATACATGTCACTCTTGGTCCATTGCATATCCCGGCACACCGCCGGAGGCATTCATATGGAGTCATCTTTGTTCTAGTATCGAGTTGTAATCATTGAGTTGTAAATAAATAGAAGTGTGATGATCATCATTTTCTAGAGCATTGTCCCAAGTGAGGAATAAAAAAAAGAGAAAGGCCCAAAACAAAGAAGAAAAAAAGAACAAGGCCATAAAAAAAGAGAAGGCCCCCAAAAAAATGAAAAAGAGAGAAAAAGAGAGAAGGGACAATGCTACTATCCTTTGCCGCACTTGTGCTTCAAAGTAGCACCATGATCTTCATGATAGAGAGTCTCTTGTTTTGTCACTCTCATATACTAGTGGGAAATTTTCATTATAGAACATGGCTTGTATATTCCAACAATGGGCCTCCTCAAGTGCCCTAGGTATTCGTGAGAAAGCAAGTTGGATGCACACCCACTTAGTTTCTTTTGTTGAGCTTTCATACATTTATAGCTCTAGTGCATCCGTTGCATGGCAATCCCTACTCCTTGCATTGACATCAATTGATGGGCATCTCCATAGCCCATTGATTAGCCTCGTTGATGTGAGACTTTCTCCTTTTTGTCTTCTCCACATAACCCCCTCATTATTCTATTCCACCCATAGTGTTATATCCATGGCTCGCGCTCATGTATTGCGTGAAAGTTTATGAGTTTGAGATTACTAAAGTATGAAACAATTGCTTGGCTTGTCATCGGGGATGTGCATGATGAGAGCATTCTTGTGTGACGAAAATGGAGCATGACTAAACTATATGATTTTGGAGGGATGAACTTTCTTTGGCCATGTTATTTTGAGAAGACATAATTGCTTAGTTAGTATGCTTGAAGTATTATCATTTCTATGTCAGTATGAACTTTTGTCTTGAATCTTATGGATCTGAATATTCATACCACAATTAAGAAGAATTACATCAAAATTATGCCAAGTAGCATTCCACATCAAAAATTCTGTTTTTATCATTTACCTACTCGAGGACGAGCAGGAATTCAACTTGGGGCTGCTAATACGTCTCCAACGTATCTATAATTTTTGATTGCTCCATGCTATATTATCTACTGTTTTGGATGTTTATGGGCTTCATTATACAATTTTATATCATTTTTGGGACTAACCTATTAACCCAGAGCCCAGTGCCAGTTTCTGTTTTTACCTTGTTTTAGGGTTTCGAAGAAAAGGAAAATCAAACAGAGTCCAATTGACCTGAAACTTCACGGAACTCATTTTTGGAAGGAAAGAAGCCCAGAAGACTTGAAGTGCACGTAAGGGAAGCTTGGAGGAGGCCACGAGGTAGGGGGTGCGCCCACCCCCGTAGGGCGCGCCCTCCACCCTTGTGGGCCCCTCGTGCCCCCTGACGTACTTCTTCCGCCTATATATCTCCATATACCCTAAAACTTCCAGGGGCACAATAGATCGGGAGTTCTGCCGCCAGAAGCTTCTATAGCCACCGAAAGCCAATCTAGACCCGTTCCGACACCCTGCCGGAGGGGGAATCCCTCTCCGGTGGCCAGCTTCATCATCCCGGTGCTATCCATGACGAGGAGGGAGTAGTTCTCCCTCGGGGCTGAGGGTATGTACCAGTAGCTATGTGTTTGATCTCTCTCTCTCTCGTGTTCTTGATTTGGCACGATCTTGATGTATCACGAGCTTTGCTATTATAGTTGGATCTTATGTTTCTTCTCCCCTCTACTCTCTTGTAATGGATTGAGTTTCCCCTTTGAAGTTATCTTATCGGATTGAGTCTTTAAAGATTTGAGAACACTTGATGTATGTCTTGCCATGCATATCTGTGGTGACAATGGGATATCACGTGATTCACTTGATGTATGTTTTGGTGATCAACTTGCGGGTTCCGCCCATGAACCTATGCATAGGGGTTGGCACACGTTTTCATCATGATTCTCCGGTAGAAACTTTGGGGCACTCTTTGAGGTTCTATGTGTTGGTTGAATAGATGAATCTGAGATTGTGTGATGCATATCGTATAATCATACCCACGGATACTTGAGGTGACATTGGAGTATCTAGGTGACATTAGGGTTTTGGTTGATGTGTGTCTTAAGGTGTTATTCTAGTACGAACTCTAGGGATGTTTGTGACACTTATAGGAATAGCCCAACGGATTGATTCGAAAGAATAACTTTGAGGTGGTTTCGTACCCTACCATAATCTCTTTGTTCGTTCTCTGTTATTAGTGACTTTGGAGTGACTCTTTGTTGCATGTTGAGGGATAGTTATATGATCCAATTATGTTATTATTGTTGAGGGAACTTGCACTATCAAAAGTATGAACCCTAGGCCTTGTTTCAACGCATTGCAGTATCGTTTATGCTCACTTTTATCATTCGTTACCTTGCTGTTTTTTATATTTTCAGATTACAAAAACCTTTATCTACCATCCATATACCACTTGTGTCACTATCTCTTCCCCGAACTAGTGCACCTATACAATTTACTATTGTATTGGGTGTGTTGGGGACACAAGAGACTCTTTGTTATTTGGTTGCAGGGTTGCTTGAGAGAGACCATCTTCATCCTATGCCTCATACGGATTGATAAACCTTAGGTCATCCACTTGAGGGAAATTTGCTACTGTCCTACAAACCTCTGCACTTGGAGGCCCAACAACGTCTACAAGAAGAAAGTTGTGTAGTAGACATCAAGCTCTTTTCTGGCGCCGTTTCCTGGGAGGCGAGTGCTTGAAGGTATATCTTTAGATCTTGCAATCGAGTCTTTTAATTTCAGTGTTGAAAACCTTTAGCGTTGAAAACCTTTAGCGTTTGACTTAAATTCAAATTTGGATTTGAATTGGTATAAACTAATGTGAGATTAACAACAGTATCTGTAATGACGTGGTATCATTAGCAAAGGTTCAGTGTAATTAATTATCCGGGCGTCACAGTGTGCAAGCTCGAGCGATCCATTTATGGACTAGTGCTAGCCTCTCGGAGTTGGAATATACGCTTTGATAGTCTGATCAAAGCATATGGTTTTATACAGACTTTTGGAGAAGCCTATATTTACAAGAAAGTGAGTGGGAGCTTCGTAGCATTTCTGATATTATATGTAGATGACATATTGTTGATCGGAGATGATACTGAATTTCTGAATAGCATAAAAGGATACTTGAATAAGAATTTTTCAATGAAAGACCTCGGTGAAGCTGCTTATATATTGGGCATCAAGATCTATAGAGATAGATCAAGATGCTCAATTGGACTTTCACAAAGCACATACCTTGATAAAGTTTTAAAGAAGCTCAAAATGGATCAAGCAAAGAAAGGGTTCTTGCCTGTGTTACAAGATGTGAAGTTGAGTCAGACTCAATGCCCGACCACTGCAGAAGATAGAGAGAAAATGAAAGTCAATCCCTATGCTTCAACCATAGGTTCTATCATGTATGCAATGTTGTGTACCAGACCTGATGTGTGGCTTGCTATTAGTTTAGCAGGGAGGTACCAAAGTAATCCAGGAGTGGATCGCTGGACAGCGGTCAAGAACATCCTGAAATACCTAAAAAGGATTAAGGATATGTTTCTCGTTTATGGAGGTGACAAAGAGCTCGTCGTAAATGGTTACATCGATGCAAGCTTTGACACTAATCCGGATGACTCTAAGTCACAAACTAGATACGTATTTTTATTAAATGGTGGAGCTGTCGGTTGGTGTAGTTCCAAATAGAGCATCATGGCGGGATCTACGTGTGAAGTGGAGTACATAGCTGCTTCGGAAGCAGCAAATGAAGGAGTCTGGATAAGGAGTTCATATCCGATCTAGGTGTCATACCTAGTGCATCGGATCTAATGAAAATCTTTTGTGACAATACTGGTGCAATTGCCTTGGCAAAGGAATCCAGATTTCACAAGAGAACCAAGCACATCAAGAGACGCTTCAATTCCATCCACGATCAAGTCAAGGAGGGGGACATAGAGATTTGCAAGATACATACGGATCTAAATGTTGCAGACCCATTGACTAGGCCTCTCTCACGAGCAAAACATGATCAGCACCAAGACTCCATGGGTGTTAGAATCATTACAATGTAATCTAGATTATTGACTCTAGTGCAAGTGGGAGACTGAAGAAATATGCCCTAGAGGCAATAATAAAGTTGTTATTTATATTTCCTTATATCATGATAAATGTTTATCATTCATGCTAGAATTGTATTAACCGGAAACTTAGTACATGTGTGAATACATAGACGAACAGAGTGTCACTAGTATGCCTCTACTTGACTAGCTCGTTGAATAATTGATGGTTATGTTTCCTGACCATAGACATGAGTTGTCATTTGATTAACGGGATCAGATCATTAGAGAATGATGTGATTGAATTGACCCATCCGTTAGCTTAGCACGATGATCGTTTAGTTTGTTGCTATTGCTTTCTCCATAACTTATACATGTTCCTATGACTATGAGATCATGCAACTCCCGAATACCGGAGGAACATTTAGTGTGCTATAAAGATGCTCTATAGGTGTCTCCGATGGTGTTTGCTGAGTTGGCATAGATCGAGATTAGGATTTGTCACTCCGAGTATCGGAGAGGTATCTCTAGGCCCTCTTGGTAATGCACATCACTATAAACCTTGCAAGCAATGTGACTAATGGGTTAGTTGCGAGATGATGCATTACGGAACGAGTAAAGAGACTTGCCGTAACGAGATTGAACTAGGTATTGAGATACCGACGATCGAATCTCAGGCAAGTAACATACCGATGACAAAGGGAACAACGTATGTTGTTGTGTGGTTTGACCGATGAAGATCTTCGTAGAATATGTAGGAACCAATATGAGCATCCAGGTCCCACTATTCGTTATTGACTCGAGATGAGTCTCGGTCATGTCTACATAGTTCTCGAACCCGTAGGGTCCGCACGCTTAACGTTCGGTGACGATCGATATTATGAGTTTATGTGTTTTGATGTACCAAAGGTAGTTCAGAGTCCCGGATATAATCACAGACATTACAAGGAGTCTCGAAATGGTCGAGACGTAAAGATAAATATATTGGAAGCCTATGTTTGGACATCGGAATGGTTCCGGATGAGTTCGGGCATTTTCCGGAGTACCAGGAGGTTACCTGAACCCCCCAGGGAGTATATGGGCCTTATTGGGCCTTAGTGGAATAGAGGAGAGGAAGGGAAAAGGTGGGAGGCGCGCCCCCCTAGCCCAATCCGAATTGGGCGGGGGGCAACCCCCTCCCTTTCCTTTCCCCTCTCCTCCCCTTCCTTCTCTCCTACTCCTACTACTTGGAAGGGGGGAATCCTACTCCCGGTGGGAGTAGTACTCCCCTAGGGTGCGCCATAGAGGGACGACCCTCCCCCTTCCTCTACTCCTTTATATACGGGGGAGGGGGCACCACATAGACACACAAGTTGATCATTGATCCCTTAGCCATGTGCGGTGCCCCCTTCCACCATAATCCACCTCGGTCATATCGTAGCGGTGCTTAGGCGAAGCCCTGTTCCGGTAGCATCATCATCACCGTCATCACGCTGTCGTGCTGACGAAGCTCTCCCTCGACACTCAGCTGGATCTAGAGTTCGTGGGACGTCACCGAGCTGAACGTGTGCAGATCGCGGAGGTGCCATACCTTCGGTGCTAGGATTGGTCGGATCATGAAGACGTTCGACTACATCAACCGCGTTGTCATAACGCTTCCGTTTACGATCTACGAGGGTATGTGGACAACACTCGTCCCCTCTCGTTGCAATACATCACCATGATAGATCTTGCGTGTGCGTAGGAATTTTTATCAAATTACTGCGTTCCCCAACAGTGATTGACTTGACCCATCCGTTAGCTTAGCACTATGATCATTTAGTTTATTGCTAATGTTTTCTTCATAGCTTATACATGTTCCTATGACTATGAGATTATGCAACTCTCGAATACCGAGGAATGCTTAGTGTGCTATCAAACGTCACAACGTAATTGGGTGACTATAAAGATGCTCTACAGGTGTCTCCGATGGTGTTTGTTGAGTTGGCATAGATCGAGATTAGGATTTGTCACTCCGTGTATCGGAGAGGTATCTCTGGGCCCTCTCGGTAATGCACATCACTATAAGCCTTGCAAGCAATGTGACTAATGAGTTAGTTACGGGATGATGCATTACAGAACGAGTAAAGAGACTTGCCGGTAATGAGATTGAACTAGGTATTGAGATACCGGTGATCGAATCTCCGGCAAGTAACATACCGATGACAAAAGGAACAACGTATGTTGTTATGTGGTTTGACCAATAAAGATCTTCGTAGAATATGTAGGAACCAATATGAGCATCCAGGTTCCGCTATTGGTTATTGACTGGAAGTGAGTCTCGGCCATGTCTACATAGTTCTCGTACCCGTAGGGTCTGCACGCTAAACGTTCGATGACGATCGGTATTATGAGTTTATGTGTTTTGATGTATCGAAGGTAGTTCGGAGTCCCGGATATGATCACGGACACGACGAGGAGTCTCGAAATGGTCGAGATATAAAGATTGATATATTGGATGACTATATTCGGACACCGGATGAGTTTCGGAGCTTACCGGATATATATCGGAGTGTCGGGGGGTTATCGGAACCCCCAGGGGAACTAATGGGCCTCTATGGGCCTTAGTCGGAAGAGAGGAAGGGTCGGGAGGGGCTGGCCGCGCCCCCTAGATCCGAATTGGACCAAGAGAACGGGGCGGCGCCCCCCTTTCCATCCCTTCCCCCTCTTCCTTCCTTCCCTCTCTCTGCCTCTTGGTGGATTCCTACTAGGACTTGGAGTCCTAGTAGGATTCCCCTTTGGGGGCGCGCCCCAGGGGTCGGCCGGCCTCCAAATTGCTCCTTTATATATGGGGGCAGGGGCCACCCTAGAACACACAAGTTGACAATTTTCTTAGCCGTGTGTGGTGCCCCACTCCATAGATTTCCACCTCGGTCATATTGTTGTAGTGCTTAGGCGAAGCCCTGCGCCGTAACTTCATCATCACCGTTATCACACCGTCGTGCTGACAAAACTCTCCCTCGACCTAAGCTGGATCAAGAGTACGAGGGACATCACCGAGCTGAACCTGTGCAGATCGCGGAGGTGCCGTGCGTTCGGTACTTGGATTTGTTGGATCTGGAAGACGTTCAACTACATCAACCGCGTTACTAAATGCTTCCGCTTTCGGTCTATGAGGGTACGTGGACACACTCTCCCCTCTCGTTTCTATGCATCATCTAGATGGATCTTGCGTGTGCGTAGGCAAAATTTTGAAATACTATGTTCCCCAACAAAGAGAGATGCATAACACTAACACCGGCTCCAAGATCACATAAATCAGTTTTAACATAGTTTCTTTTAATGGAGCATGGTATAGTTGGTACTCCTGGATCTCCTAGTTTCTTTGGTATTCCACCTTTAAAAGAATAATTGGCAAGCATGGTGGAAATTTCAGCTTCCGATATCTTTCTTTTATTTGTAACAATATCTTTCATATACTTAGCATAAGGATTCATTTTAAGCATATCAGTCAAACGCACATGCAAAAAGATAGGTCTAACTATTCCAGCAAAGCGCTCAAAATCCTCATCATCCTTTTTCTTGGATGGTTTAGGAGGAAAAGGCATGGGTTTTTGAACCCATGGTTCTCTTTCTTTACTGTGCTTCCTAGCAACAAAGTCTCTCTTATCATAACGTTGATTCTTTGATTGTGGGTTATCAAGATCAACATCAGGTTCAATCTCTACATCATTGTTATTGCTAGGTTGAGCATCAACATGAACATCATCATTATCACTAGGTTCATGTTCATTACTCGATTGTGTTTTAGCATCAGAAATAGAAATATCATTGGGATTCTCAGGTGTGTCAACAACAGGTTCACTAGAAGCATGCCAAGTCCTATCATTCTTCTTCTTCTTCTTCTTCTTCTTCTTAGAAGGACTAGGTGCATCAACATTAGTTCTCTGAGAATCTTGCTCAACTCTCTTAGGGTGGCCCTCGGGATACAAAGGTTCCTGAGTCATTCTACCCCCTCTAGTCATAACTCTAACATCGTTATCATTTTTCTTATTATTTAATTCATTGAGCAAATCATCTTGTGCTTTGAGCACTTGTTCTACCTGAGTGGTAACCATAGAAGCATGTTTACTAATAAGTTTAAGGTCACCTTTAACTCTAGACATATAATGACTCAAGTGTTCAACCATATAAGCATTACGTTTCAATTGTCTACCAACATAAGCATTGAAGTTTTCTTGTTTAACAACAAAATTATCAATCTCATCCAAGCATTGGCTAGCAGACTTATTACAAGGAATATCACCTTCATCAAATCTATAGAGAGAATTTACCTTTACTACCTGTGTCGGGTTATTAAGACCATGTATTTCTTAAATAGGTGGTAAATTCTTAACATCTTCAGCTTTAATAAACTTTTCTTTCATAGATTTGTTTGCCTATTGCATATCTTCATGACTGAGAAATAGAATACCCCTTTTATTCGGAGTTGGCTTAAAAGTTGGTTCAGGAAGTGTCCAATCATTATCATTACTCAATATATTATTCAATAACAATTCAGCTTGCTCAACAGTTCTTTCCCTGAAAATACAACAAGCATAACTATCCAGGTGGTCTCTGGAAGCATCGGTTAGTCCATTATAAAAGATATCAAGTATTTCATTTTTCTTGAGAGGATGATCAGGCAAAGCATTAAGTAATCGAAGAAGCCTCCCCCAAGCTTGTGGGAGACTCTCTTCTTCATTTTGCACAAAATTATATATTTCCTGTAAGGCGGCTTGTTTCTTATGAGCGGGGAAATATTTAGCAGAGAAGTAATAAATCATATCCTGGGGACTACGTACACAACCATGAGCAAGAGAATTAAACCATGTTTTAGCATCACCCTTTAATGAGAATGGAAATAACTTAATGATATAGTAGTAAAAAAATTCCTCATGAGTGAATAGGCTGGCTATATCATTCAATTTAGTAAGATGTGCCACAACAGTTTCAGATTCATAGCCATAAAAAGGATCAGATTCAATCAAAGTAATTAACTCAGGATCGACGGATAAATCATAATCCTTATCAAAAATACAGATAGGTGAAGTAGCAAAAGGAGGGTCATATTTCATTCTAGCATTCAAAGACTTTTCTTTCAGCTTAGCTAATATTTTATTAAGATCATATCTATCTTTGCAAGCAAAAAGGTCTCTAGTAGTTTCTTTATCCATAACATAACCCTCAGGCACATCAGGCAATTCATATCTAGGGGGAGAATCTTCATCATCACTTTCATCAATATTATTTGTTTCAATAGTTTCATTCTCTCTAACCCTAGCAATTTGTTCATCAAGAAATTCACCTAATGGCACAGTATTATGAAGCATAGAAGCAGTTTCATCATAAGCATCATGCATAGTAGAAGTGGCATCATCAATAACATGTGACATATCATAATCAATAACAAGTGTAGGTGTCGCAAATTTACTCATAACAGAAGGTGAATCAAGTGCAGAGCTAGATGGCAGTTCCTTACCTCCCCTCGTAGTTGAGGGGAAAATCTTGGTTGTTTCATCTTTCAAGTTCCTCATAGTGATCAACAGATATAAATACCAAGTAACTCAAAGAATAGAGCTATGCCCCCAGGCAATGGTGCGAGAAAATAGTCTTGATAACCCACGAGTATAGGGGATCACAACAGTTTTTGAGGGTAGAGTATTCAACCCAAATTTATTGATTCGGCACAAGGGGAGCCAAAGAATATTCTCAAGTATTAGCAGTTGAGTTGTCAATTCAACCACACCTGAAAGACTTAATATCTGCAGCAAAGTATTTAGTAGCAAAGTAGTATGGAAGTAACAGTAACGGTGGCAAAAGTAAGAGTAGTAGTTTTTGTAGCAATCGTAACAGTGGCAATAGAAAAGTAACTAAGCAAAGATCAATATGTGAAAAGCTTGTAGGCAATGGATCAATTATGGATAATTATGTCGGATGCGATTCCTCATGCAATAGTTATAACATAGGGTGACACAGAACTAGCTCCAGTTCATCAATGTAATGTAGGCATGTATTCTGAATATAGTCATACGTGCTTATGGAAAAGAACTTGCATGACATCTATTGTCCTACCCTCCCGTGGCAGCGGGGTCTGATACGTCCATTTTGCATCATGCTTTTATATCGACATTCATTGCATTATGGGCTGTTATTACACATTATGTCACAATACTTATGCCTATTATCTCTTAGTTTACAAGGTTTACATAAAGAGGGAGAATGCCGGCAGCTGGGATTCTGGGCTGGAAAAGGAGCAAATATTACAGACCTATTCTGCACAGCTCCAAAAGTCCTGAAACTTCACGGAAGTCATTTTTAGAATATATGAAAAATACTAAGCGCAAGAGGTTTCGGAGGGGGGCCACACCCTGCCCACGAGGGTGGGGGCGCGCCCTACCCCCCTGGGCGTGCCCCCCTACCTCGTGGGCCCCCTGGTGGCCCTCCGATGCCCATCTTCTGCTATATGAAGTCTTTCGATGAGGAAAAAATCATAAGCAAGCTTTTGGGACGAGACTCCGCCGCCACAAGGCGGAACCTTGGCGGAATTAATCTAGGGCTTCGGCAGAGCTGTTCTGCCGGGGAAACTTCCCTCCGAGAGGGGGAAATCATCGCCATCGTCATCACCAATGATCCTCTCACCGGGAGGGGGTCAATCTCCATCAACATCTTCACCAGCACCATCTCCTCTCAAACCCTAGTTCATCTCTTGTATCCAATTCTTGTCTCCGAGTCTGGGATTGGTACCTGTGGGTTGCTAGTAGTGTTAATTACTCCTTGTAGTTGATGCTAGTTGGTTTATTTGGTGGAAGATCATATGTTCAGATCCTATATGCATATTAATACCCCTCTGATTATGAACATGAATATGCTTTATGAGTAGTTATGTTTGTTCCTGGGGACATGGGAGAAGTCTTGCTATTAGTAGTCATGTGAATTTGGTATTCGTTCGATATTTTGATGAGATGTATGTTGTCTCTCCTCTAGTGGTGTTATGTGAACATCGACTACATGACACTTCGCCATTATTTGGGCCTAGAGGAAGGCATTGGGAAGTAATAAGTAGATGATGGGTTGCTAGAGTGACAGAAGCTTAAACCCTAGTTTATGCGTTGCTTCGCAAGGGGCTTATTTGGATCCATATGTTTCATGCTACGGTTAGGTTTACCTTAATACTTTTGTTGTAGTTGTGGATGCTTGCAATAGAGGTTAATCATAAGTGGGATGCTTGTCCAGGTAAGGGCAGTACCCAAGCACCGGTCCACCCACATACCAAATTATCAAAGTACCGAACGCGAATCATATGAACGTGATGAAAACTAGCTTGACGATAATTCCCATGTGTCCTCGGGAGCGCTTTTCTCTATATAAGAGTTTGTCCAGGCTTGTCCTTTGCTACAAAAAGGATTGGGACACCTTGCTGCACTTTATTACTTTTGTTAATTGTTGCTCGTTACAAATTTTCTTATCAAAAAACTATCTGTCACCTATAATTTCAGTGCTTGCAGAGAATACCTTGCTGAAAACCGCTTATCATTTCCTTCTGCTCCTCATTGGGTTCGACACTCTTACTTATCGAAAGGACTACGATAGATCCCCTATACTTGTGGGTCATCAAGACTCTTTTCTGGCGTCGTTGCCGGGGAGTGAAGCGCCTTTGGTAGGTGGAATTTGGTAAGGAAAATTTTATATAGTGTGCTGAAATTTACTATCACTTGTTACTATGGAAAGTAATCCTCTATGGGGCTTGTTCGGGGTATCTTCACCCCGACCAGTAGAGCAAATAGTTGCTCCCCGACCTACTGAACCTATTGAGGCCCTGTTTGGTTCAACTTTCATTGACGGATACCGCTGCCGCGCAGCAGAATCTGAACCAAAGGGCGAACACAGCAGAATCCGATTCCAGAAATCCGCTGCCAAAATCTGAACCAAAAGCGGAAACAACCCAAGACGTGCTTTCCAAAATCTGATTCCGCTGCGGGCCAAAATCTGAAAAAGTTGTATCAGTTGGTTTGCCAAATGACCTACATCTTTTTCACATCAGATTTTCTACAGCTGTTTTTCCACAGCAGATTTTTCACAGCTGCTTTTGGAAATCCACAGTCGAACCAAACAGGGCCTAAACCTACTAAAAATGAAAATGTCTACTTTGAGATTCCTTCGGATATGATAGAAAAACTGCTAGCTAATCCTTTTGCACAAGACTGAACAATGCATCTTGATGAGCACCTAATATATGTTGATGAAGTTTGTGGATTATTTAAGGTTGCAGGTGTGCCCGATGATGTTATTAAGAAGAAGGTCTTCCCTTTATCTTTGAAGGGAGATGCATTGACATGGTATAGGCTATGTGATGATATGGGATCATGGAACTACAAACGATTGAAATTGGAATTTCATCCAAAGTTTTATCCTATGCATCTTGTTCATCGTGATCGCAATTATATATATAATTTTTCGCCTCGCGAAGGAGAAAGCATCACTCAAGCTTGGGGGAGGCTTAAATCAAAGTTATATTCATGCCCCCATCATGAGCTTCCAGGAGAAATAATTATTCAAAATTTATATGCTCGGCTTTCTGGTAACAATCGCACCATGCTTGATACTTCTTGTGCTGGCTCTTTTATGATGAAGACTATTGAATTCGAATGGGATTTATTGGAAAGAATTAAACGCAACTCTGAAGATAGGGACCTCGACAATGGTAAGGAGTTAGGTATGACACCTAGTTTTGATTCTGTTAAATCTTTTATGGATACCGATATTTTTCGTAAATTTAGCACTAATATGGACTTGACTCTGAGATAGTAGCTTCCTTTTGTAAATCTTTTGCTACTTATGTTGATCTCCCCAAGGAGAAGTGGTTTAAATATCATCCTCCCATAGAAGTAAAAGTAGTTGCACCTATTAAAGTTGAAGAAAAGACTATCACTTATAATGATCCTATTGTTCCTACTTCTTATGTTGAGAAACCACCTTTCCCTGTTAGGATAAAGGATCATGCTAAAGCTTCAACTGTAGTTCGTAAAAGCAATATTAAAACATATACACCTCATGAGCAAGTTAAAGTTGAACTTAATATTGCTATTGTTAAAGATCTCTTGTCTAATAATATAGATGGGCATGTTATTTATTTCTGTGAAGAAACTGCTAGAATTGCTAAACCCGTGATAAAGATAAACCTAGACCTGTGGTAGGCATGCCTGTTATTTCTGTTCAAATAGGAGATCATTGTTATCATGGCTTATGTGATATGGGTGCTAGTGCTAGTGCAATACCTTATTCCTTATACCAAGAAGTTATGCATGATATTGCACCTGCCGAGATAGAAGATATTGATGTGACAATTAAACTTGCCAATAGAGATACTATTTCACCAATGGGAATTGTTAGAGATGTTGAAGTCTTGTGTGAGAAAACTAAATATCCTACCGATTTTCTTGTTCTTGGTTCCCCACAAGATGGCTTTTGTCCCATTATATTTGGTAGACCCTTCTTAAATACTGTTAATGCTACCATAGATTGCAAAAGAGATGTTGTTACTGTTGGTTTAGATGATATGGCTCATGAATTTAATTTTTCTAAATTCAGTAGACAACACCGTGAAGAAGAATTACCTAGTAAGGATGAAATTATTAGTCTTGCTTCTATTGTCGTACCTCCTAGTGATCCTTTAGAACAATATTTGCTAGACCATGAAAATGATATGTTTATGAATGAAAGAAGGGAAATAGATGAAGTATTCTTTAAACAGGAACCTATTCTAAAAAACAATTTACCTGTTGAAATCCTAGGGGATCCTCCTCCACCCAAGGGTGATCCCGTGTTTGAGCTTAAACCATTATTGAATACTCTTAAATATGCTTATCTTGATGAGAAAAAGATATATCCTGTTATTATTAGTGCTAACCTTTCAGAGCATGAGGAAGAGAGATTATTGAAAACTCTGAAGAAGCACCGTGCTGCTATTGGGTATACTCTTGATGATCTTAAGGGCATTAGTCCCACTCTATGTCAACATAAAATTAATTTGGAGGAAGATGCTAAACCAGTCCGTGATCATCAACGTCGGCTGAATCCCAAAATGAAAGAAGTGGTAAGAAAGGAGATACTAAAGCTCCTTGAGGCAGGTATAATTTATCTCGTTGCTGATAGTCAGTGGGTAAGCCCTGTCCATTGTGTCCCTAAGAAGGGAGGTATTACTGTTGTTCCTAACGATAAGGACGAATTGATTCCTCAAAGAATTATTACATGTTATAGGATGGTAATTGATTTCCCCAAATTAAATAAGGCTACTAAAAAGGATCATTACCCCTTACCTTTTATCGATCAAATGCTAGAAAGATTATCCAAACATACACATTTTTGCTTTCTAGATGGTTATTCTGGTTTCTCTCAAATGCCTGTGTCAGCCAAAGATCAATCAAAGACTACTTTTACATGCCCTTTTGGTACTTTTGCTTATAGACGTATGCCTTTTGGTTTATGTAATGCACCTGCTACCTTTCAAAGATGCATGATGGCTATATTCTCTGACTTTTGTGAAAAGATTTGTGAGGTTTTCATGGACGACTTTTCTGTCTATGGATCTTCATTTGATGATTGCTTGAGCAACCTTGATCGAGTTTTGCAGAGATGTGAAGAAACTAATCTTGTCTTGAACTGGAAAAAGTGCCACTTTATGGTTAATGAAGGTATTGTCTTGGGGCATAAAGTTTCTGAAAGAGGTATTGAAGTTGATAAAGCTAAGGTTGATGCTATTGAAAAGATGCCATGTCCCAAGGACATCAAAGGTATAAGAAGTTTCCCTGGTCATGCCGGTTTTTATAGGAGGTTCATTAAGGACTTCTCAAAAATTTCTCGGCCTCTGACTAATTTATTACAAAAAAGATATACCATTTGTTTTTGATGATGATTGCATAGAAGCATTTGAAATACTTAAGAAATCATTGATCTCTGCACCTATTGTTCAGCCACCTGATTGGAATTTACCCTTTGAAATTATGTGTGATGCTAGAGACTATGTTGTAGGTGTTGTTCTAGGGCAAAGAGTTGATAAGAAGTTAAATGTTATTCAATATACTAGTAAAACTCTAGACAATGCTCAGAGAAATTATGCTACTACTGAAAAGGAATTCCTAGCAGTTGTATTTGCTTGTGATAAGTTTAGACCATATATTGTTGATTCTCAAGTAACTATTCACGCGGATCATGCTGCTATTAAATGCCTTATGGAAAATAAAGATGCTAAACCTAGACTTATTAGATGGGTTCTCCTGCTACAAGAATTTGATTTGCATATTGTTGATAGAAAGGGAGCTGAGAACCCCATTGCAGACAACTTGTCTAGGTTAGAAAATGTTCTTGATGACCCACTACCTATTGATGATAGCTTTCCTGATGAACAATTAAATGTCATAAATGCTTCTCGTACTGCTCCATGGTACGCTGATTATGCTAATTATATTGTTGCTAAATTTATACCACCTAGTTTCACATACCAACAAAAGAAAAAGTTTTTCTATGAGTTCCGGCATTACTTTTGGGATGACCCACATCTTTATAAAGAAGGTGTAGATGGTGTTATTAGACGTTGTGTACCTGACCATGAACAGGAATAGATCATATGCAAGTGTCATTCCGAGGCTTATGGAGGACACCACGCTGGAGATAGAACTGCACATAAGGTATTGCAATCCAGTTTTTATTGGCCTACTCTCTTCAAGGATGCCTGTAAGTTTGTTTTATCTTGTGATGAATGTCAAAGAATTGGTAATATTAGTAGATGTCAAGAAATGCCTATGAATTATTCACTTGTTATTGAACCATTCTATGTTTGGGGCTTCGATTATATGGGACCTTTTCCTGCCTCTAACGGTTACACACATATTTTAGTCGTTGTTGATTATGTTACTAAGTGGGTAGAAGCTATTCCAACTAGTAGTGTTGATCATAACACTTCTATTAAGATGCTTAAAGAAGTTATTTTTCCAAGGTTTGGAGTCCCTAGATATTTAATGACTGATGGTGGTTCACATTTATTCATGGTGCTTTCCGTAAAATGCTTGCTAAGTATGATGTTAATCATAGAATTGCATCTCCTTATCACCCTCGGTCTAGTGGTCAAGTATAATTGAGTAATAGAGAGCTCAAATTAATTTTGCAGAAGACTGTCAATAGATCTAGAAAAAATTGGTCCAAGAAACTTGATGATGCATTATGGGCCTATAGAACTGCATATAAAAATCATATGGGTATGTCTCCGTATAAAATGGTTTATGGAAAAGCATGTAAGTTACCTCTCGAACTAGAACATAAGGCTTATTGGGCTATTAAAGAGCTCAACTATGATTTCAAACTTGCCGGTGAGAAGAGGTTATTTGACATTAGCTCACTTGATGAATGGAGAACCCAAGCCTGCGAAAATGCCAAGTTGTTTAAAGAAAAAGTCAAAAGATGGCATGACAAAAGAATACAAAAGCGTGAGTTTAATGTAGGTGAATATGTATTATTATACAACTCTCGTTAAGATTTTTTGCAGGAAAACTTCTCTCTAAATGGGAAGGTCCTTACGTTATCGAGGAGGTCCATCGTTCCGGTGCCATAAAAATCAACAACTTCGAAGGCACAAATAGGTGGTGAACGGTCAAAGAATTAAACATTATATCTCAGGTAATCATATAAATGTTGAAACCAATGTTATTGAAACCGTAACCCCGGAGGAATACATAAGGGACACTTTTCGGAACATTTCAGACTTCGAAAAGGAATATGTATGTGGTACAGTAAGTAAACCGACTCCAAAACAGTTCTAATGGCAATTTTCTTCCGTTTTGGAATATTTAGAAAAATAGAAAAATAAGAAGCAGTCCGAGAAGGACACGAGGGCTCCACGAGGGTGGATGGCGCGCCCTACCCCCTGGGCGCGCCCCCTACCTCGTGGGCACCTCGTGTGCTCTCCGCACTCCATTTTCTTACACATCACGTATTTTGGTCGGTAAAAATTCATTATATAACCTGCTGAAGGTTTTGATCACCGTATCACGCAAAAATCTCATGTCTTTCTTTCGAGCTATTTTTCTGACAGATCCAGGTCGTCATGTCGTCTTCAAGTGCCCCCAAGGACCAGTTCTTCGAGAAGGTCATCAACCCCTACCTCGCGGAAGTGCTGCAACACCCTCAAACCATTGAGATGCGTGAGGGGTTGTTGCACATCCGCGATGTTGAGGGACCAAGGAAGACTGGAAGCACAGAGGCAAGGCTCAAGGCATTGGAGCAAGAAGTTTTCAAGTGTCAGGAGATGGTGGAGCATGGACTCGATTCCAATCACATTATGATCATGGAGTTCACCAACAACCACAAGCTGGACGTCAAGGACATTAGGGAGACCATCTTCAAGCTTTTCATGAGAAAATAGAGCACCTCCAAGCCCAGATCTATGACCTACAAAATCAAAACTGTGAGTATGAATATAGATTCAAGAGGATGAGTTTGGCTGCAGATTTGAGGTTTCAGGAGACTCGATCATCCTTCTATGATGGTGAGCCTATGCCTTGGAAGAAGGACGACAAGCCTACGCCATCAACAAAACCATCAACTTCTTCACCAACAAAGGAGACATAATCACATGGGTATGGGCACTCCCCTTGGCAACTGCCAAGCTTGGGGGAGTGCCCCGATATTGTATCACCATCACTCTTATCTTTACCATTTTTCTTAGTTCGGTCCTTTTGGTAATATCTTGATCTAGTAGAATAAAAGCTTTATATGATCGTGTGATATGGAAGAAATAAAAGCGACGGACTGCATAATAAAGGTCCATATCACAAGTGGCAATATAAAGTGACATTCTTTCGCATTAAGATTTTGTGCATCCAACCATAAAAGTGCATGACAACCTTTGCTTCCCTTTGCGAAGGGCCTATCTTTTACTTTTATCTCCTACCTTGCATAAGAGTCATGGTGATCTTCACTTTTCCTTTTTTACATTTTATCTTTTGGCAAGCACAACATGTTGGAAAGATCCTGGTATATATGGCTAATTGGATGTGAGTTTTCATGAACTATTATTGTTGACATTACCCTTGAGGCAAAACATTGGGGGGCAAAACTATAAGCCCCTATCTTTCTCTGTGTCTGATCAAAACTCCATACCCATAAGTATTGCGTGAGTGTTAGCTATTGTGAAAGACTATATGTTAGTTGAGTATGTGGACTTGCTGAAAAGCTCTTATATTGACTCTTTCCTATGTTATGATAAATTGCAATTGCTCCAATAACTAAGATTATAGTTTGTTGGTTTTCAATGAAGTTTATGATTCATACTTGAAATTGTGATTTAATTGTTACTCTAGCATAAGAGATCATATGACAAGAATTATATAAATTGTTGTTCTAAGAATGATCATAATGCCCTCATGTCCGTATTTTATTTTTATCAACACCTCTATCTCTAAACATGTGGACATATTTTTCGATTTCGGCTTTCGCTTGAGGACAAGCGAGGTCTAAGCTTGGGGGAGTTGATACGTCCATTTTGCATCATGCTTTTATATTGATATTTATTGCATTATGGGATGTTATTACACATTATGTCACAATACTTATGCCTATTCTCTCTAATTTTACAAGGTTTACATAAAGAGGGAGAATGCTGGCAGCTGGGATTCTGGGCTGGAAAAGGAGAAAATATTAGAGACCTATTCTGCACAGCTCCAGAAGTCCTGAAACTTCACGAAAGTCATTTTCAGAATATATATAAAAAATACTGAGCACAAGAAGTTCCGGACGGGGGCCACACCCTGCCCACGAGGGTGGGGGTGCGCCCTACCCCCCTGGACACGCCCCTGCTTCATGGGCCCCCTGGTGGCCCTCCGATGCCCATCTTCTGCTATATGGAGTCTTTCAATGAGGAAAAAATCATAAGCAAGCTTTCAGGACGAGACTCCGCCGCCACAAGGCGGAACCTTGCGGAATCAATCTAGGGCTCTGGCGGAGCTGTTCTGCCAGGGATACTTCCCTCTGGGAGGGGGGAATCATCGCCATCGTCATCACCAACGATCCTCTCACCGGGAGGGGGTCAATCTCCATCAACATCTTCACCAGCATCATCTCCTCTCAAACCCTAGTTCATCTCTTGTATCCAATTCTTGTCTCCGAGTCTGGGATTGGTACCTGTGGGTTGCTAGTAGTGTTAATTACTCCTTGTAGTTGATTGTAGTTGGTTTATTTAGTGGAAGATCATATGTTCAGATCCTATATGCATATTAATACCCCTCTGATTATGAACATGAATATGCTTTGTGAGTAGTTACGTTTGTTCCTGAGGACATGGGAGAAGTCTTGCCATTAGTAGTCATGTGAATTTGGTATTCATTCAATATTTTGACGAGATGTATGTTGTCTCTCCTCTAGTGGTGTTATGTGAACATCGACTACATGACACTTCACCATTATTTGGGCCTAGAGGAAGGCATTGGGAAGTAATAAGTATATGATGGGTTGCTAGAGTGACAGAAGCTTAAACCCTAGTTTATGTGTTGCTTCGTAAGGGGCTGATTTTGATCCATATGTTTCATGCTATGGTTAGGTTTACCTTAATACTTTTGTTGTAGTTGCGGATGCTTGCAATAGAGGTTAAACATAAGTGGGATGCTTGTCCAAGTAAGGGCAGTACCCAAGCACCGGTCCACCCACATACCAAATTATCAAAGTACCGAATGCGAATCATATGAACGTGATGAAAACTAGCTTAATGATTGAGGGAGTCCTGGATTAGGGGGTCTCCGGACAGCCGGATTATATCCTTTGGCCGGACTGTTGGACTATGAAGATTCAAGATTGAAGATTTCGTCCCGTGTCCGGATGGGACTCTCCTTGGCGTGGAAGGCAAGCTTGGTAATACGGATATGTAGATCTCCTTCCTTGTAACTGACTCTGTGTAACCCTAGCCCCCTCCGGTGTCTATATAAACCGGAGGGTTTTAGTCCGTTGGACAACATACAATCATACCATAGGCTAGCTTCTAGGGTTTAGCCTCTTCGATCTCGTGGTAGATCAACTCTTGTAATACCCATATCATCAAGAATAAATCAAGTAGGACGTAGGGTTTTACCTCCATCTAGAGAGTCCGAACCTGGGTAAAACATCGTGTCCCCTGCCTCCTGTTACCATCCGCCTTAGACGCACAGTTTGGGACCCCCTACCTGAGATCCGCCGGTTTTGACACCGACATTGGTGCTTTCATTGAGAGTTCCTCTGTGTCGTCGCCGTTAGGCTTGATGGCTCCTTCTATCATTGATAGCGATGCAGTCCAGGGTGAGACTTTTCTCCCCGGACAGATCTTTGTGTTCGGCGGCTTCGCACTGCAGGCCAACTCGCTTGGCCATCTGGAGCAGATTGAAAGTTACGCCCCTGGCCACCAGGTCAGGTTTGGAAGCTTAAACTACACAGCCGATATCCGCGGAGACTTGATCTTCGACGGATTTGAGCCTCTGCCTTGTGCGTCACGCGGTCACGATGAGTACAATTTAGCTCTACCATCAGGCAGTGTTTAGGAGATCGCACCGGCAGCCGCTCCGACCCTCAATTTGGAGCCAGTTGCGCCGTCCATGGACGGGTGGATGGACCCCGCCACGGAGGCCTTACCCTTAATGGCGATCGAGCCGAACATCGACCTTACCCTGCGCGAGAGCCGTGTTGTCAGACTGTCGGACCCTTCTATGGCCACGGACTCCGAACCGCCTGCGCCCATTCCTAGCGAATCCGATTGGGCGCCGATCATGGAGTTTTCCTCCGCGGATATTTTTCAGCACTCGCCCTTTGGCGACATACTGAACTCATTAAGGTCTCTCTCCTTGTTAGGACGATCTTGGCCGAACTATCTCCGGCAGGATTGGGATGCGGATGGCGAAGAAAATCGCTGCCCACCCACCACCCACTTAGTAGCCACTGTCGACGACTTAACCGACATGCTCGACTTCGACGCCGAAGACATCGACAGTATGTACGACGATGCAGGAGACGAAGAGGAACCACTGCCCAAAGGGCATTGGACAGCCACCTCATCATACGATATATACATGGTGGACACACCCAAAGAAGGTAATGGCGATGAGACAGCGGAGGATGACCCCTCCAAGAAGCAACCCAAGCGCCGACGTCAGCGGCGCCGCTCTAAGTCCCGCCAAAGCAAAAGTGTTTATACCGACACAGGAGATAATAACACTCCGGTAGTGCCGAAGATGGCAACAATCCCCTCCAGCAAGATTTAGAGCAGGAGGATGGAGGAGCCAGCCCTCCAGACAGAGCGGCAGATGGAGAGGCAGAGGATGATAATTACATGCCCCCCTCCGAAGACGAGGCAAGCCTCGACGATGACAAATTCGTCGTGCCAGAGGATCCCGTCGACCAAGAGCGCTTCAAGCGTCGGCTTATAGCCATGGCAAATAGCCTTAAGAAAAAGCAGCAGCAGCTTCAAGCTGATCAAGATCTGCTAGCTGATAGATGGACTGAAGTCCTCGCGGCCGAGGAATATAAACTCGAGCGCCCCTCCAAGAGTTACCCAAAATGCTGGTTGCTACCCCGACTGGAGGAAGAAGCGTATGACGCGGCTGATCGGCCACCTCGTGGCCGCGATAGAGAAGCATTCCAGCCAAAAACTCAGCCTGCACCCCAACGCCATTCAAATAAAAAGGCATGGGGAAATACGCCAGACCTGCAAGACGTATTGGAGGACAAAGCAAAACATGCAAGATCGATCTACGGATCACGAGGGCGCGCCACTATGCAAGACGATAAACGTCACGCCAGATACAGTAAAAGTAAATCCAGCTGGGCCGAAGACAGTGGGCAGGACCCATTCGAGCTGCATCGTGATATAGCCCAATACAGAGGCGCCGCACACCCCTTATGCTTCAGAGACGAAGTCATGGATCATCAAATCCCAGAGGGTTTCAAACCCGTAAATATAGAATCATACGACGGCACAACAGATCCTGCGGTATGGATCAAGGATTTCCTCCTCCACATCCACATGGCCCGCGGAGATGACTTACACACCATCAAATACCTCCCACTAAAGCTCAAAGGACCAGCGCGGCATTGGCTTAACAGCTTGCCAGCAGAGTCCATTAGCTGTTGGGAAGATCTGGAGGCCGTATTCCTCGACAACTTTCAGGGCACTTATGTGCGACCACCAGATGCCGATGACTTGAGCCACATAATTCAGCAGCCAGAAGAATCGGCCAGGCAATTCTGGACTCGGTTCCTAACAAAGAAAAATCAAGTCGTCGACCGTCCGGATGCAGAGGCCCTAGCAGCTTTCAAACACAACATCCGCGACGAGTGGCTAGCCCGATACCTTGGTCAGGGAAAGCCAAAATCTATGGCAGCCCTCACGACACTCATGACCCGCTTTTGCGCGGGAGAAGACAGCTGGCTTGCTCGCAGTAATAACATATCAAGGAACCGTGGTACTTCGGATACCAAGGACCGCAATGCAGGTCACGTCGAAATAAACATAAGCGCCGCATTAACAGCGACAATACCGAGGATACGGCAGTCAATGCCAGATTCAAAGGCTCTAAACCCGGTCAGCGGAAAAAGCCATTTAAAAGAAGTACTCCGGGCCCGTCCAGTTTGGACCGCATACTCGATCGCTCGTGTCAGATACACGGCACCCCCGACAAGCTAGCCAACCACACCAATAGGGATTGTTGGGTATTCAAGCAGGCCGGCAAGTTAATTGCCGAAAACAAACATAAGGGGCCACATAGCGATGACAAGGAAGAGCCCCGGCAGCCGAACACCGGAGGACAGAAGAGGTTCCCCCCACAAGTGCGGACGGTGAACATGATATACACAACCCACACCCCCAAGGGGGAGCGGAAGGTGCGCCCAGGGACGTATATGCGTTGGAGCCAGTCACCCCAAAGTTCAACCCGTGGTCCTCCTGTCTGATCACCTTCGATCGCAGGGACCACCCCACTAGTATCTGTCATGGCAGATTCGCCGCACTGGTCCTAGACCCAATCATCAACGGATTTCACCTCACTCGAGTCCTTATGGATGGCGGCAGCAGCCTGAACCTGCTTTACCAGGACACAGTGCGCAAAATGGGTATAGACCCCTCAAGGATCAAACCCACAAAAACGACCTTTAAAGGCGTCATTCCAGGTATAGAGGCCCATTGCACAGGCTCAATTACACTGGAAGTGGTCTTCGGATCCCCAGATAACTTCCAAAGCGAAGAATTAATCTTCGATATAGTCCTGTTCCGCAGTGGCTATCATGCACAGCTCGGGCAAACCGCATTTGCGAGATTCAATGTGGTACCGCATTATGCATAGCTCAAGCTCAAGATGCCAGGACCTCGGGGGGTCATCACAGTTAATGGAAACACAAAGTGCTCTCTCCGCACGGAGGAGCACACTGCGGCCCTCGCAACAGAAGTGCAAAGCGGCCTCTCAAGGCAATCCACCAGTTTGGCGTTTCAAGACCCGGACACCTTCAAGCGTACTCGGAGTAATCGGCAACTAGACCGCCTGGCATGATCTGAGCTCGCGTAGCAATGCGGCCCCCACCCCGGCCCAAGCCAAACAGCGAAATTCGTGCCATGCGTACATAATTACGCATTAAAAATACCGTGGGCACAGGCGGGGAGGGGGGCACAACTACGGCACGCCCCAATCCGCGGCTTAAACCGCACTAGGGGCTTCCCGCTTTGTTATTTTTCTCTTTCAGGACTTTAATCTCTGGAAACCCTGTCCGGCAGCATGATTGCCGAACACATGATGCAGCAACCAAGGAGGCAGAAAGCTACATCACACCACGGAACTCCCAGGTGGATTACGATAACGAGTGAAATATTTGCTATAATACTATTCCTCAGCTTGCCCTTGGAAGGGACATAGTCCCACTTTTTGCTTATCGCACTATCTGTATCATTCTGCTTTAACGCACCTTTTTGAAGAAACAATGCATAACATTACGACTATTATTGCATTCTTGTTATATATATATATGTGTGTGTGTGTGTGTGTGTGTGTGTGTGTGTGTTCATTAATGACGCCTTGCAACCATACACTTTGGTACGGCCAATACACCAGGGGCTTAAGTACCCCACAATATGGTGTGAGAAGTCCGAACACTTTCACAAGTGTGGCACCCCGAACTTATAGCATTATATGCATCAGCTCCGAATCATGTCTTTGGTCAAATGTTGGGTTTGCCCGGCTCCTATGTTTTGGTACCTTACGTTTTGCTCTATCGGCTAAGGTAGCACTAGGAGAACTACTGCGATTGTGCCCCAGTTCTGCTGGGCTAAGCACCTCAGTAGAGAAAGCTAAAACTAACTGTCATGATAAGGCGAGAGACTGGTCGCTGTTCGGCGAGGTTTCGAGTCCCTAAAGACTTATGCCGCTTAGAGGGAGGAGCCGGTCCTATCCGGCTTAAAGGCGTGTATCGTGCCCCAAATTCGACCTTCCGAATACCAGGGGCTTCGCCGAAATTTAAAATTATAGAATTCTATGGCTAAGTGAGAGTGATAAAGCATTATTAGTCCGGTTGCCTTGTTCGCTGTGCTGAGCACCTCCCTCGAAGGACCCAAAAATGGGAACAAGAGTGCTCAGGTTTATCCCGAACACCCCAGCACTCGCGGCATGGGGGCAGAAGTCGAGGACTAGCCATCTCTCAGATTGGATAAACAGCCAAACAGAAGGTAATATTTTAAATTCAAACAAGCGTTGCATAGCGCATACGAAACAAGTTTTCATCATACAGGATCAGACGAGCAAGTTTACTCAAATATTACATCCTTTGGACATTCATTCGCTAGAAGACGGGCACCCTTCAGGACACCCTCATAATAAATTTTGGGGGTGCGATGCTCCTTGCCCTGCGACGGTCCTTCCTTGATCAGCTTCACGGCGTCTAGCTTGGCCCATTGCACCTTCACACGGGCGAAAGCCCGGCATGCACCTTCGATGCAGACGGACCGCTTGACGACTTCTAGCCGTGGGCAGGCATCCACAAGCCGCCTCACCAGGCCAAAGTAGCTGTTCGGAAGGGCGTCGCCACGCCACAGCCGGACTATAAGGCCCTTCATGGCCTGTTCGGCCGCCTTGTGTAGCTCAACCAGCTGCTTTAGCTGGTCGCTCAGAGGCATCGGGTGTTCGGTCCCAGTATACTGAGACTAGAACAGCTTCCCCGTTGAGCTTCCCTCCTCGGCCTAGTAAAAATGTGCGGCATCCGACATGCTGCGGGGCAAATCTGCGAATGCTCCTGGAGAGCCCTGTATTCGGGTAAGTAATAGGTAATTTACTTTCACATGCTTGCTTTGCATATAGAATGCCTTACCCGCCGCTATTTTCTGTAGCTAACGCAAACTTCTGGAACCCCAAAAATTCTAAAATAAATTTCTGGACGTGAGGAATTTATCTATTAATCATCTGCAAAAATAATTAACTAAATAGCACTTTCCAAATAAAAATGGTAGCAATTCTCATGAGCGCTAAAGTTTCTGTTTTTTACAGCAAGATCAAAAATACTTTCTCCAAGTCTTCCCAACGGTTCTACTTGGCAAAAACACTAATTAAACACAAAAAACACAACCAAAACAGAGGCTAGATAAATTATTTATTACTAAACAGGAGCAAAAAGCAATGGAGAAAAATAAAATTGGGTTGCCTCCCAACAAGCGCTATCGTTTAACGCCCCTAGCTAGGCATAAAAGCGAAGATAGATCTACGTATTGCCATCTTTGGTAGGCAATCCATAAGTGGCTCTCATAATAGATTCATATGGTAATTTAATTTTCTTTCTAGGGAAGTGTTCCATACCTTTCCTTAACAGAAATTGGAATCTAATATTCCCTTCCTTCATATCAATAATTGCACCAATCGTTCTAAGGAAAGGTCTACCAAGAATAATAGGACATGAAGGATTGCAATCTATGTCAAGAATAATAAAATCTATGGGCACATAATTACTATTTGCAACAATAAGAACATCAGTAATTATTCCCATAGGTTTCTTAATAGTGGAATCCGCAAGGTGCAAATTTAAAGAGCAATCATCAAAATCACGGAAACCTAGCAAATCACACAAAGTCTTTGGAATCGTGGAAACACTAGCACCCAAATCACACAAAGCATAGCATTCATGATCTTTAATTTTAATTTTAATAGTAGGTTCCCATTCATCATAAAGTTTTCTAGGGATAGAAACTTCCAACTCAAGTTTTTCTTCATAAGATTGCATCAAAGCATCAACGATATGTTTAGTAAAAGCTTTATTTTGAGTATAGGCATGTGGAAAATTTAGCATGGATTGTAACAAGGAAATACAATCTATCAAAGAGCAATTATCATAATTAAATTCCTTGAAATCCAAAATAGTGGGTTCATTGATATTTAAAGTTTTGACCTCTTCAATCCCACTTTTAACAGTTTTAGCATCAAGATCTAAAGACAAAAAAAATTGGAACGCCTTCTAGGTAAAGGTGGATCATATTCAGTCCCATCATTATCAAGATTCATATTGCAAAACAAATATTTAATAGGAGACACATCAATAACTTTTAGATCTTCATCTTTATTTTCATGGAAACTAGAAGAACACGTTTTCACAAAACAATCTTTCTTAACACGCATCGTAATGGTTCTTTCTTTGCACTCATCAATGGAAATTCTCATGGCTTTGAGAGACTCATTGATATCATGCTTAGGCGGAAATAGATCTAAGTTTCAAGGAATCAACATCAAGAGAAATTCTATCAACATTCCTAGCCAATTCATCAACTTTAAGCAATTTTTCTTCAAGCAAAGCATTGAAATTCTTTTGCGAATTCATAAACTCCTTAACACTAGTCTCAAATTCAGAGAGCATCTTATTAAAATTTCCATAAGAATTGTTGTAGGAATTACCATAATTATTAGAGGAATTACTAGGATACGGCCTAAGATTAAAATTACCTCTATACGCGTTGTTACCAAAATTATTCCTACCAACAAAATTCACATCCATAGATTCATTATTATTCTCAATCAAAGTAGACAAAGTCATATCATTAGGATCAGAAGGAACACTTTTATTAGCAAATAATTTCATAAGTTCATCCATATTTCCCCTCAAAACATTAATTTCTTCTATCGCATGCACTTTCTTATTAGTAGATCTTTCAGTGTGCCATTGAGAATAATTGACCATAATATTATCTAGGAGTTTAGTAGCTTCTCCTAAAGTGATTTCCATAAAAGTGCCTCCCGCGGCCGAATCTAAAAGATTTCTAGAAGCAAAATTCAATCCGGCATAAAAAATTTGTATAATCATCCACAAATTCAAACCATGTGTAAGGCAATTACGTATCATTAATTTCATCCTCTCCCAAGCTTGTGCAACATGTTCATGATCAAGTTGCTTAAAATTCATAATATCGTTTCTAAGAGAGATGATCTTAGCGGGAGAAAAATACTTAGAGATAAAAGCATCTTTGCACTTATTCCATGAATCAATACTATTTTTAGGCAAAGACGAAAACCAAGCTTTAGCACGATATCTAAGAGAAAACGGGAATAGCTTCAATTTAACAATATCATTATCCACATCTTTCTTCTTTTGCATATCACACGAATCGACAAAGTTGTTTAGATGGGTAGCGACATCTTCACTAGGAAAGCCGGAAAATGGATCTTTCATGACAAGATTCAGCAAAGCAGCATTAATTTCACAAGATTCGGCATCGGTAAGAGGAGCAATCGGAGTGCTAATAAAATCATTGTTATTGGTATTATGAAAGTCACACAATTTGGTATTATCTTGAGCCATCGTGAAAGGCAAGCGATCCAACACACAAGCAAACAAGAAATGGGCAAAAAGAGGCAAATAGGGAAAGAGAAGGAGGACGGAGAGAGAGGGAAAATAAAACGGCAAGGGTGAAGTGGGAGAGAGGAAAACAAGAGGAAAATTGCAAATAATGTAATGCAGGAGATAAGGGTTTGTGATGGGTACTTGGTATGTTGACTTTTGCGTAGACTCCCCGGCAACGGCGCCAGAAATCCTTCTTGCTGCCTCTTGAGCACTGCGTTGGTTTTCCCTTGAAGAGGAAAGGGTGATGTAGCAAAGTAGCGTAAGTATTTCCCTCAGTTTTTTAGAACCAAGGTATCAATGCAGTAGGAGGCCACGCACGAGTCCCTCGCACCTACACAAACAAATAAAATCCTCACAACCAACGCAATAAAGGGGTTGTCAATCCCTTCACGGTCACTTACGAAAGTGAGATCTGATAGATATGATAAGATAATATTTATGGTATTTTTACGATAAAGATGCAAAGTAAATAAAGCAAAATAAAAACAGTGCAAGAAATAGCTTGTTGATGGAAGATTAATATGATAGAAAATAGACCCGGGGGCCATAGGTTTCACTAGTGGCTTCTCTCGAGAGCATAAGTATTACGGTGGGTAAACAAATTACTGTTGAGCAATTGACAGAATTGAGCATAGTTATGAGAATATCTAGGTATGATCATGTATATAGGCATCATGTCCGATACAAGTAGACCGACTCCTGCCTGCATCTACTACTATTACTCCACACATCGACCGCTATCCAGCATGCATCTAGAGTATTGAGTTCAGAAGAACAGAGTAACGCTTTAAGCAAGAAGACATGATGTAGAGGGATAAACTCATGCAATATGATATAAACCCCGTCTTGTTATCCTCGATGGCAACAATACAATGTGTGCCTTGCTTCCCCTACTGTCACTGGGAAAGGACACCGCAAGATTGAACCCAAAGCTAAGCACTTCTCCCATTCCAAGAAAGATCAATCTAGTAGGCCAAACCAAACTGATAATTCGAAGAAACTTGCAGAGATAACCAATCATACATAAAAGAATTCAGAGAAGATTCAAATATTGTTCAGAGATAAACTTGATCATAAACCCACAATTCATCGGTCTCCACAAACACACCGCAAAAGAAGATTACATCGAATAGATCTCCACAAGAGAGGGGGAGAACATTGTATTGAGATCAAAAAAGAGAGAAGAAGCCATCTAGCTAATAACTATGGACCCGAAGGTCTTAGGTAAACTACTCACACATCATCAGAGACGCTATGGTGTTGATGTAGAAGCCCTCCGTGGTCAATGCCCCCTCTGGCGGAGCTCAGGAAAAGGCCCCAAGATGGGATCTCACCGGTACAAAAGGTTGCAGCGATGGAATTAGGGTTTTGGCTCCGTATCTGGTAGTTTGGGGGTACATAGGTATATATAGGAGGAAGAAGTACGCCGGTGGAGCAACATGGGCCCCACGAGGGTGGAGGGCGCACCTGGGGGGGTAGGCGCGCCCCTACCTCGTGCCTTCTTGGTTGCTTTCTTGACGTGGGGTCCAAATCCTCTGGATCACGTTCGTTCCAAAAATCACGTTCCCGAAGGTTTCATTCCGTTTGGACTCCATTTGATATTCTTTTTCTGTGAAACTCTGAAATAGGCAAAAAACAGCAATTCTGGGCTGGGCCTTCGGTTAATAGGTTAGTCCCAAAAATAATATAAAAGTGTATAATAAATCCCAATAATGTCCAAAACAGAATATAATATAGCATCAAACAAGCAATAGATACGTTGGAGACGTATCACCTCTATTAAAATGCTTAAGGAAGTTATTTTCCCAAGGTTTGGAGTCCCTAGATATTTAATGAATGGTGGTGGTTCACACTTTATTCATGGTGCTTTCCGTAAGATGCTTGCTAAGTATGATTTAACCATAGAATTGCATCACCCTATCATCCTTAGTCTAGTGGTCAAGTTGAACTTAGCAATAGAGAAATAAAGTTAATTTTGCAAAAGACTGCTAATAGGTCCAAGAAGAATTGGTCTAAGAAATTAGATGATGCACTTTGGGCTTATAGAACAACATATAAAAATCCTATGGGTATGTCTCCTTATAAAATGGTTTATGGAAAAGCTTGTAATTTGCCTCTTGAGTTAGAACATAAAGCATATTGGGCAGTTAAAGAACTCAACTATGATTTCAAACTTGCTCGTGAAAAGAGGTTATTTGATATAAGCTCCTTAGATGAATGGAGAACCGAAGCTTCTTAAAATGCAAAGTTATTCAAAGAAAAAGTTAAAAGATGGCATGACAAAATAATTCAAATGCGTGAGTTTAAAGTTGGAGAATATGTTCTTTTGTACAACTCTCATTTTAGATTTTTTGCAGGAAAGCTCCTCTCGAAATGGGAAGGCCCATATGTCATCGAGGAGGTTTACCGGTCTGGAGCCATCAAAATAAATAACTCCGAAGGTACTAACCCGAAGGTTGTCAATGGGAAACGAATAAAGCATTATATCTCAAGTACGCCTATCAATGTTGAAAGTAATATTATCCAAACTTTGACACCGGAAGAACACAAAAAAGAGTCCTTTTGGAACACTCCAGAATCATGAAAATAAAGAGGTACATGATACGGTAAGTAAACGGACTCCGAAAAATCCGCAAAAATATTTTTTTATCAGTTTTGGAATATTTTAAAATTTTGGAAATAAAGAAACTTCCAGGAAGCGTCCCCTGGTGGGCACAAGACACCAGGGTGCGCCAGGCCTGGTGCGCCCAAGTGGGTTGTGCCCACCTGGGACACCTCCCGTACTTCGTTTTCCTACCATGTACCTGTCCTCCAAGATAAAAAAATCTATATATATACTTCTCGAACATGTTGATCACCGTATCGTGGAGAAATCCTCTGTTCTCTTTTCTTGCTATTTTCTGTCAGATCTGTTGGGCCAGCCATCATGTCTTGTTCTTCCTGCAACCACGTGGAAGAGGATGCTTGGTTGATGAAGATCGAGCTGAAGAGAGAAGAGCCCGCGAGAGCTATAGGAGGAGATGAGAGCAAAGAGGTTACTGTAGACTAGCCTCTAGTCTTCGAACAAGCACTGACAGCGGACGAGGAGGAGGAAGATATCCTTAAACCTTACCTTACTCATCTTACTCCTGCTGAGATTGAAGCCTTTCGCATCATTGAAATAGTTCGCATACAAAATAAGTATCTCACTTGCGAGAATATTTTGCACCAAGAGCACATCACCCACCTCAGGAGCGTCATCCATCGATTGGAGAACCTTCTAATCCTTAAAGATAGGATCGCTTCATCACCACCAAAGGAGAATTGAGTATCGGGTATGGGCACTCCCCTTGGCTTCCGCCAAGCTTGGGGGAGGTGCCCTAGTATTGTATCATCCCACTATCTTTTTGCTTTTACTTATTTTAGTTCAATCCTTTTGCTTCAGATGAATAGAAGTTTAGTTCGATCCTTTCTTCTTTGAGAGTTTTCTTAGTGATCTATCCTTGTAATCGTGTGCAAGTTATATAATAAAGTTAGTTTGAGTTTTGTTTTCTTTACTTTCATGTTGCAAATAAAGAAAAGAAATAAGAAAGAAAGAAAAAGAGAAAGAAATAAATAATGAAAATATTATATACTAAACCTATGGTAGGTGATAGCACCACATAAGGAAAAGTATAAGTAGAAAATTTTATTAGAGATTGACAAACATAGCATTAGTCAATGATGCAACTCATGAAAGAATTAATAAGGGAAGAGAAGATTCACATATAGATATACTATCCTAGAAATATTTTGTGATTGTGATCCCTCATGAAAATATTATATGCCAAAATTGTTGACTCTGGACAAGGAAGACAACTTAATGATTTATGTTTGTTTATATTCACAAAGAAGTCATATTGTCATAGATCCTTTAACATGTGATGCTTGCCCCTATCTTTGCTAGCCAAAAATTCTGTACTAAGTAGAGATACTACTTGTGCATCCAAAAACCCTTAAACCCAAATCTTTTTCAAGTGTTCACCATACCTACCTAGGGATTGAGCAAGATCCCTCAAGTAAGTTGTCATCGGTGCAAAAAGGCAATAAAAATTGCTTCTAAAAGTGTGAGATCATTTAGTGTAAGAGAAAATTGAGTGTTGTACGAACTTGGATGACAAAGAGTAAAAGCGATAGACTGCACAATAAAGGTTGTCATCTTAAGGGGCAATACAACGTGACATTATCTTGCACTAAGGGATTGAGAATACAAACAAATAAGCGCATGGCAACCTCTGCTTCCCTCTGCGAAGGGCCTATCTTTTACTTTTATGCAGAGAGTCAAAGTTTTTCTCTCTATTCCTTTTATTTTTTTCTCCTTTGGCAAGCATCATGTGGTGAGGAAAGATCTAGGCACATATGTCCAGTTGGATATAGATAGCATGAGTTATTATTGTTGACATCACCCTTGAGGTGAGTATGTTGGGAGGCGAAACTATAAGCCCCTATCTTTCTATGTGTTTGGTTGACACGTTTTGTTCATGGGTACAAGGTGAGTGTTAGTAATCATAGAAGACTATATGATGGTTGAGTATGTGGACTTTCCTAAAGGCTCCGACACGTGACACTTCCTGAAAAGATGATGAATTGTAGTTGCAAAGTTAACCGAGAACATAGTTTGTTGGTTTCTAATAGAGTTTTTGCTTTATACTTCGATTGTGTGGTGAACTATTACTTATTCATGAGAAGTATATGATAAAAGTCCTATGTTCAATTTTGTTGTTGTTATAATAATCAACATGATGCTTCTATGTTCGTATTTTGTTTTTATCGACTCCTCTCTCTCAAAGCACGTGGACATGTTTTTCGATTTCGGTTTTCGCTTGAGGACAAGCGAGGTCTAAGCTTGGGGGAGTTTATATGTCCATTTTGCATCATGTTTTATTACTTTTATTTATAATGTTTTTACCCATAATAATGCTTTTTGGAGTAATTCTAATGCATTTCTCTCATAATTTGCAAGGAACACACCAAGAGGGAGAATTCCGGCAGCTGGAAATCTGGACGTGGAAAAGCTACATCAGGCCACCTATTCTGCATAACTCCAAATGAGCTGAAACTTGACGGAGATTTTTTATGGATTATTTAAGAAATACTGGAGCCAATAAACACCAGAGGGGGCCACCAGGTGGGCACATCCCACCTGGGCGCACCAGGCCCCCCAGGCACGCCCTGGTGGGTTGTGGCCTCCTTGGCCCACCTCCGGTGCCCATCTTTTGGTATATAAGTCATTTTGACCTAGAAAAAAAAGAGGAGGACTTTCGGGACAAAGTGCCACCGCCTTGAGGCAGAACTTGGGCAGGAGCACTTTTGCCCTCCAGCGGAGCGATTCTGCCGGGGGAACTTCCCTCCCGGAGGGGGAAATCATCGTCATCATCATCACCAACAACTCTCCCATCTTGGGAGGGCAATCTCCATCAACATCTTCAACAACACCATCTCCTCTCAAACCCTAGTTCATCTCTTGTGTTCAATCTTGTTACTGGAACTATAGATTGGTACTTGTGGGTGACTAGTAGTGTTGATTACATCTTGTAGTTGATTACTATTTGGTTTATTTGGTGGAAGATTATATGTTCAGATCCATTATGCTATTTAATAATCCTCTGATCATGAACATGTTTATCATTTGTGAGTAGTTACGTTTGTTCTTGAGGTCACAGGAGAAATCATGTTGCAAGTAATCATGTGAACTTGATATGTGTTTGATATTTTGATAGTATGTATGTTGTTATTCCCTTAGTGGCGTCATGTGAACGTCGACTACATGACACTTCACCATATTTGGGCCTAAGGGAATGTATTGTGGAGTAGCAATTAGATGGTGGGTTGCGAGAGTGACAGAAGCTTAAACCCTAGTTTATGCGCTATTCTGTAAAGGACCGATTGGATCCAAAAAGTTTAATGCTATGGTTAGATTTTATTCTTAATACTTTTCTCATAGTAGCGGATGCTTGCGGGAGGGTTAATCATAAGTAGGAGGTTTGTTCAAGTAAGAACAGCACCTAAGCACCGGTCCACCCACATATCAAATTATCAAAGTAGTGAACGCAAATCAAACCAACATGATGAAAGTGACTAGATGAAATTCCTGTGTACCCTCAAGAACGCTTTGCCTCAAAAGGATTGGGCTCTTTGCTGCACTTTTGTTACTATTATCGTTACTTGCTTGTTACAAAATTATCTTGCTATCAAACTACTCGCTACTTACAATTTCAACACTTGCAGACAATACCTTACTGAAAACCACTTGTCATTTCCTTCTGCTCCTTGTTGGGTTCGACACTCTTACTTATCGAAAAGAGCTACAATTGAACCCCTATACTTGTGGGTCATCAATGAACTGTAGCAACTGTGCATACTCAGGGAGAACACTTATACCTTGAAATTTAGTGAGGGGTCATCTTATAATGCTATCGCCATACTAAGCAAAACAAGATGCATATATAGAGGATAAACATCACATGCAATCAAAATATGTGACATGATATGGCCATCATCATCTTGTGTCTTTGATCTCCATCTCCAAAGCACCGTCATGATCTCCATCATCGCCGGCTTGACACCTTGATCTCCATCGTAGCATCGTTGTCATCTCGCCAACTATTGCTTCTACGACTATCGCTACCGCTTAGTGATAAAGTAAAGCAATTACATGGCGACTGCATTTCATACAATAAAGCGACAACCATAAGGCTCCTGCCAATTGACGATAACTTTTACAAAACATGATCATCTCATACAACAATTTATATCTCATCACGTATTTGTTGGGGAACATAGTAAATTCAAAAAAAATCCTATGCACACGCAAGATCATGGTGATGCATAACAACGAGAGGGGAGAGTGTCGTCCACGTACCCTCATAGACCGTAAGCGGAAGCGTTATGAGAACGCGGTCGATGTAGTCGTACATCTTCACGATCTGACCGATACAAGTACCGAACGTACAACACCTCCGAGTTCAGCACACATTCAGCTCGGTAACGTCCCACGAACTCCGATCCAGCAGAGCTTCGAGGGAGAGTTCCATCAGCACGACGGCATGATGACGGTGATGATGATGCTACCGACACAGGGCTTCGCCTAAGCACCGCTACGATATGACCGAGGTGGATTATGGTGGAGGGGGGCACCGCACGCAGCTAAAAGATCAACTGATCAACTTGTGTGTCTTGGGGTGCCCCTCTGCCCTCGTATATAAAGGAGCAAGGGGGAGGCCGGCCGGCCCTAGCAGGGCACGCCAGGAGGAGTCCTACTCCCACCGGGAGTAGGATTCCCCCCTTTCCTAGTTGGACTAGGAGAGAAGGAAGGGGGAGAGAGGGAGGAAGGAAAGCGGGGCGCGCGGCCTGCCCTGGTCTCTTCTCTCTCTTTCCACTATGGCCCAATAAGGCCCATACATTTACCGGGGGGTTCCGGTAACCTCCCGGTACTCCGGTAAAATCCCGATTTCACCCAGAACTATTCCGATGTCCAAATATAGGCTTCCAATATATCGATCTTTATGTCTCGACCATTTCAAGACTCCTCGTAATGTTCGTGATCATATTCAGGACTCCGAACTACCTTCGGTACATCAAAACACATAAACTCATATTACCGATCGTCACTGAACTTTAAGCGTGCGGACCCTACGGGTTCGAGAACTATGTAGACATGACCGAGACTCGTCTCCGGCCAATAACCAATAGCGAAACCTGGATGCTCATATTGGTTCCTACATATTCTACGAAGATCTTTATCGGTCAAACCGCATAACAACATACGTTGTTCCCTTTGTCATCGGTATGTTACTTGCCCGAGATTTGATCGTCGGTGTCCTTATACGTAGTTCAATCTCGTTACCGGCAAGTCTCTTTACTCATTCCGTAATGCATCATCCTGCAACTAACTCATTAGTTACAATGCTTGCAAGGCTTATAGTGATGTGCATTACCGAGAGGGCCCAGAGATACCTCTCCGACAATTGGAGTGACAAATCCTAATCTCGGTCTATGCCAACTCAACAAGTACCATCGGAGACACCTGTAGAGCACCTTTATAATCACCCAGTTACGTTGTGACGTTTGGTAGCACACAAAGTGTTCTTTCGGTACTCGGGAGCTGCATAATCTCATAGTCATAGGAACATGTATAAGTCATGAAGAAAGCAATAGCAACAAACTAAACGATCATCGTGCTAAGCTAACGGATGGGTCAAGTCAATCACATCATTCTCTAATGATGTGATCCCGTTAATCAAATGACAACTCATGTCTATGGTTAGGAAACATAATCATCATTGATTCAACGAGCTAGTCAAGTAGACGCAACCTAGTGACACTCTGTTTTGTGTATGTATTCACACATGTACTAAGTTTCCAGTTAATACAATTCTAGCATGAATAATAAACATTTATCATGATATAAGGAAATATAAATAACAACTTTATTATTGCCTCTAGGGCATATTTCCTTCAGTCTCCCACTTGCACTAGAGTCAATAATCTAGATTACACAGTAATGATTCTAACACCCATGGAGTCTTGGTGTTGATCATGTTTTGCTCGTGAGAGAGGCTTAGTCAACGGGTCTGCAACATTCAGATCCGTATGTATCTTGCAAATCTCTATGTCTCCCTCCTTGACTTGATCGTGGATGGAATTGAAGCGTCTCTTGATGTGCTTGGTTCTTTTGTGAAATCTAGATTCCTTTGCCAAGGCAATTGCACCAGTATTGTCACAAAAGATTTTCATTGGACCCGATGCACTAGGTATGACAACTAGATCAAATATGAACTCCTTCACCCAGACTCCTTCATTTGTTGCTTCCGAAGCAGCTATGTACTCCGCTTCACACGTAGATCCCGCCATGACGCTTTGCTTAGAACTGCACCAACTGACAGCTCCACTGTTCAATAAAAACATGTATCTGATTTGTGACTTAGAGTCATCCGGATCAGTGTCAAAGCTTGCATCGACATAACCATTTACGACGAGCTCTTTGTCACCTCCATAAATGAGAAACATATCCTTAGTCCTTTTTAGGTATTTCAGGATGTTCTTGACCGCTGTCCAGTGATCCACTCCTAGATTACTTTGGTACCTCCCTGCTAAACTAATAGCAAGGCACTCATCAGGTCTGGTACACAACATTGCATACATGATAAAGCCTATGGCTGAAGCATAGGGAACATCTTTCATTTTCTCTCTATCTTCAGCAGTGGTCGGGCATTGAGTCTGACTCAACTTCACACCTTGTAACACAGGCAAGAACCCTTTCTTTGCTTGATCCATTTTGAACTTCTTCAAAACTTTATCAAGGTATGTGCTTTGTGAAAGTCCAATTAAGCGTCTTGATCTATCTCTATAGATCTTGTTGCCCAATATATAAGCAGCTTCACCAAGGTCTTTCATTGATAAACTCTTATTCAAGTATCCTTTTATGCTATCCAGAAATTCTATATCATTTCCAATCAGCAATATGTCATCCACATATAATATTACAAATGATACAGAGCTCCCACTCACTTTCTTGTAAATACAGGCTTCTCCAAAAGTCTGTATAAAACCATATGCTTTGATCACACTATCAAAATGTTTATTCCAACTCTGAGATGCTTGCACCAGTCCATAGATGGATCACTGGAGCTTGCACACTTTCTTAGCACCCTTTGGGTCGATAAAACCTTCAGGTTGCATGATATACAACTCTTCTTCCAGAAATCCATTCAGGAATGCAGTCTTTACACCCATTTGCCAAATTTCATAATCATAAAATGCGGCAATTGCTAACATGATTCAGACGGACTTAAGCATCGCTATGGGTGAGAAAGTCTCATCGTAGTTGATACGTCCATTTTGCATCATGCTTTTATATCGATATTTATTGCATTATGGGTTGTTATTACACATTATGTCACAATACTTATGCATATTCTCTCTTATTTTACATGGTTTACATAAACAAGGAGAATGCCGACAGCTGGGATTCTGGGCTGGAAAAGGAGCAAATATTAGAGACCTATTCTGCACAGCTCCAAAAGTCCTGAAACTTCACGGAAGACATTCTCAGAATGTATAATAAATACTGAGCGCAAGAAGTTCACCAGGGGGGGCCACACCTTGCCCACGAGGGTGGGGGCACTCCCTACACCCCTAGGCGCGCCCCCTACCTCGTGGGCCCCCTGGTGGCCCTCCGATGGCCATCTTCCGCTATATGGAGTCTTTTGATGAGAAAAAAATCAGATGCCATCTTTCCAGACGAGACTCCGCCGCCACGAGGCGGAACCTTGGCGGAACCAATCTAGGGCTCTGGCGGAGCTGTTCTGCTGAGGAAACTTCCCTCCGGGAGGGGGAAATCATCGCCATCATCATCACCAACGCTCCTCTCATCGGGAGAGGGCAATCTCCATCAACATCTTCACCAGCACCATATCCTCTCAAAACCCTAGTTCATCTCTTGTATCCAATTCTTGTCTCCAAGTCTGGGATTGGTACCTGCGGGTTGCTAGTAGTGTTAATTACTCCTTATAGTTGATGCTAGTTGGTTTACTTGGTGGAAGATCATATGTTCAGATCCTATATGCATATTAATACCCCTCTGATTATGAACATGAATATGCTTTGTGAGTAGTTACGTTTGTTCCTGAGGACATGGGAGAAGTCTTGCTATTAGTAGTCATGTGAATTTGGTATTCGTTCGATATTTTGATGAGATGTATGTTGTCTCTCCTCTAGTGGTGTTATGTGAACGTCGACTACATGACACTTCACCATTATTTGGGCCTAGAGGAAGGCATTGGGAAGTAATAAGTAGACGATGAGTTGCTAGAGTGACAAAAGCTTAAACCCTAGTTTATGTGTTGCTTCGTAAGGGGCTGATTTGTATCCATATGTTTCACGCTATGGTTAGGTTTACCTTAATACTTTTTTTCTAATTGCGGATGCTTGCAATATAGGTTAATCATAAGTGGGATGCTTGTCCAAGTAAGGGAAGTGCCCAAGCACCGGTCCACCCACATACCAAATTATCAAAGTACCGAACGTGAATCATATGATCATGATGAAACCTAGCTTGACGATATTCCCATGTGTCCTCGGGAGCGCTTTACATCATATAAGAGTTTGTCCAGGCTTGTCCTTTGCTAAAAAAAGGATTGGGCCACCTTGCTGCACTTTATTTACTTTTGTTACTTGTTACTCGTTACAAATTATCGTATCACAAAACTATCAGTTACCTATTATTTCAGTGCTTGCAGAGAATACCTTGCTGAAAACCGCTTATCATTTCCTTCTGCTCCTCGTTGGGTTCGACACTCTTACTTATCGAAAGGACTATGATAGATCCCCTATACTTGTGGGTCATCAAGACTCTTTTCTGGTGCCGTTGCCGGGAAGTGAAGCGCCTTTGGTAGGTGGAATTTGGTAAGAAAAAATTATATAGTGTGTTGAAATTTACTGTCACTTGTTACTATGGAAAGTAATCCTTTGAGGGGCTTGTTCGGGGTATCTTCACCCTGACCAGCAGAGCAAAGAGTTGCTCCTCAATCTACTGAACCTACTGAAAATGAAAATGTATGCTTTGAAATTCCTTCGGGTATGATAGAAAAACTTCTAGCTAATCCTTTTGCAGGAGACGGAACAGTGCATCCTGATGAGCACCTAATATATGCGGATGAAGTTTGTGGATTATTTAAGCTTGCATGTGTACCCGGAGATGTTATTAAGAAGAAGGTCTTCCCTTTATCTTTGAAAGAAGATGCATTGACATGGTATAGGCTATGTGATGATACGGGGTCTATTGGGGATATGACTACTGGAGGTAAACCGGCTAGGAGTGGTCGGGTTAACTCCATGAATATAGAAGCCCATAAAGACGTGAGGATGGTGGCACTTTACGAAGGCCCAAGGCCTAAAGGCGGGTTAAGGCCTGTAGATGTAAACCGACTCTTTCATGTAACTTGTATTGTAAGTTAAAAGGAATAGAGACCGAGCCGAACACGTTTATGATCCGGCCTCGGGACTCTGTAAACCAGCGGGCGTCAACCTATGTATATAAAGGGACGACCCGACAGCGGTTTAGGGACAACAGACAACAACTCGAGAGCCAGGCAAAGCGGATTCGCTCCCTGGTCATCGAAACCCCAGCAATACCAATCACAACTAGACGTAGGCTTTTATCTTCATCGAAGGGGCCGAACTAGTATAAAATCCCTCGTGTCCCTTGTTCGATTTAACCCCTTTAAGATAACCCATAGCGATGGCTCCATGACTAAGTCCTTTCACGAGGACATCTGCCGTGCCAAACCCACAATAGTTGGGTCCCACCTTGGGGCGATCGCACGATGGTTTCGAGTTCTTGAAGGGCAGCTTCGAAGGACTCACTACAAAAAATACACTTCCGTGATGATACGTGTTTGTCACAGTAGGTCGCGCTTTTCGTCATGCATGTACATCCACGACAAATTTATGACAGAATCAAGATAGGCATACCTGTGCTGTCGTAGAAGTGTTCCATTACATTACCAAAATTATCATCATGGAAGTGTCCACTTCCATGACGATAAATTGCGCGTCACAGAAGTGCTTTCGTCAAGGGTGACCGACACGTGGCTTCCACCGTAACGGAACGTCGTTAAGCTATCAAGCCGGGTTTTGGATCCGATAAGCCATTAACAGCCCCGACCAATGGGGATTTTCCACATGTAAAATCATCATTGGCTGGAGGATACACGTGTCAGGTCCGCGTTGGCACAGGTGTCACTCATCCAATGGGAGAGACGCGCCTATGATATGTTGACACATGGACCGGCCCATCAAGTTTAAATGGGTCGGCCCAACTGAAGGCCCACAAGATTTTGCGGACCATAATGGGCCGGCCCAGCTAAATGCCCACGAGATTTTGCAGACCATAATGTGCTGGCCCAGCTAAAGGCCCACAAGATTTTGCGGGCCATAATGGACCGGCCCAGGTAAAGGCCCACAAGATTTTTGTGTGCCATAATGGGCCGGCCCAGGTAAAGGCCCACAAGATTCTTGCGGATCATAATGGGCCGGCTCAGCTAAAGGCCCACGAGATTTCGCCGACATTAATGGGTCAGCCCAGCTGTAGGCCCACAAGATTTTGAGGACCCTAGTAGGCCGGCCCATTAACTGGTTGCCATGTTTTGGGCCAAATGCCGGCCCATATTTGATCCGGTCCATTAATGGCATGCCACGCTCTGGGCCTAATAGTGGCCCATATGAGATCCGGCCCGTTAAAAGCCTACCACGTTCTGGGCCAAATTACGGCCCAGATCAGGTCCAGCCCTTTAAGAGGCTTTGGGCTCAATTATGACCCATATCAGATTCGGCCCGTCAACTGGACACTATGCTTTTGGGACCACTTGCTAAAGGCCCACTTAGTAATTCGGCCTGATATTAGTTTTGGCCTATTAAGGGCACGTTTAACATTTTGGCCCTATATTAATTTCGGCCTGTTAAAAGCCCGTCATATAGTTGGGCCTAACTATGGCCCGGTTTGCATCCAGCCTGCTCGCAGCCGAAATCTGATTGGGCCAAACAAGGACCGAGACAATTTTGGCATGTTAAAAGCCCGTGATTTGATTCGCACAATCATGGGATGGGGTTCATTTCGGGTTGCTGCTGGCCCGTGAGCTGTTCGGCATGTTTCAGGCCCAACCTACATCGTGATTGCATGATGGCCCGATTATGTACCGTAATTTTACGGTTTGGCCGGTTTACTGCGAAGACAGGATATATATACAGTAAAATAACTACAGCATCGTGAATAAGAAAAAACCTAGACTATACAATAAAGAAATTATGGCATATTACATCCACTGGGCATCAAAGTTCGCCACTATGATAATAAAAGCACAAGCAGACAGCAGATTACATACACGGGGCATCAAAGATCACCACCAATGCAAATAAACATGCCGACAAAATAATATACAAAACCGACAGCACTTCAATAGAGTTTAAGAAAGGTTAGCCTTGCTGGGGAGCTGCAGCGCAAGCAGCTGAGCAAGATGATGAGATTGCGCTTGTTCAACACTTATATCTTCCTCACTCTGAAAGATAAACAAGCAGACATATGACAGGTTTTGCACATAAAGTATCAGTGCTGACAATTCATCACATTTCTTACTGGCGATAAAGTGACACGGTTCAAAATTGCATTAACACAATATGGTATTGTTCAGGTCAAGACATGGCAGGAAATGACATTGTGAAGGAGTTGGCAGCTTCACGACACCACTGGATTATAGATCAAGAACTCATAAGTATCAATGGTTAGTGTGCTGTCAATTTATACCATTTCAGATTGGCAAATAAAGAGACGGTTTAAATAATAGTAGAATGATATGACATTGTTCATAGTTAAGACATTGCAGAATATGACATTGTGCTATAGTGGGTAGGTTCACCACACCATTGCATTACGAATGAAGAACAGAAGCATACATGCAGTGCAAAAGAAGATCACTTGCTCTGTATAGTTTAATTTACATGGTACGAAGAAGGAACTTGGTTGTACAACTGAAAACTTAAATTGAGAAAGGACAAACTTTTGTTTATGAACTACATAATAAACTTTAAACAAGCAATTTGATGCAAACACCAAAAATAAATAGTTGTTGCAGTCATGCCTAGCCAAATATATACAACAAATTTTGAAGGCTTGAGATGGACAAACTTACATTATTGGTGAAGACAGGCTCTATAAAGGCCTTGTCCATGCTGATGGGGGGCAATTCAAGAAGTTTACCACATAATCTTCTTCAAAAGCATTGCCTTTATTCTTCATTTTGTTATGAGTAAATATAGATGTGATAATATACGAAAAATGGAGAATATTTAAGATAAGATGAAGAGTGATGCTACATAACCAAGTAGCTATAAATGTAAGTGCAACGATACACGCAAAAGGTACAGCCAAGAGCAATGCACAGCTAAACTTCTTCAGTACCAACCTTATGGTAAGAGTCAATACAGATCTAATGTGTAGAAAATGGAGGGCAAAGGAAAATAAGCTGCAGAGTGATGGTACATGAACAACTACCTGTCATTATAAGTACACTGATAAAGGACAACATGTACTTACAAGAACAATGCAGAGCTAAAAAACCATTGGCATTGGATATATTCTACACTAATGTAACCATTCATACAGATCAGATAATTTGGAGCGAACAATTGATAAGAAAGCTATCATGCATACTGCTATCACATAATGAACCAGGTATGTATGCAAGTACAGTGATACAGGACAACAGGTACTAACAAGAGCAAAGCAGCGGGCAGCATATTTGCGATATCTTGTCGTTCTTGTCAAACCGGAATTCTTCTTCGAGCAGATTTCCTGCAAAAAAGATCCGTAAGGCACATGCGGAAAAGTAGAAGTTCAAATTGTCATGTGATTTCATAGACAGTACCTCACCCTAGGAACGAGATTAGTGCATAACAAGGTTTTTCCATTCAATGTCTTCTAAATTTAGCACAGAAGACTTCACTGGAAATTCGTTTATAGACTTGCCATCAAAGTGTGATTTCCTTAGGTAACACCGATACTGCTGCAATGCTTCCTTGAAAAGCACAAGCAAGCTTTGCTCGTCATGACTATCCAGATTGACCCCCGCCTAGTTACAACAATGTAATGTAAATCATTGATGTGTTCAATCAGCAAAAAACAGGAAAATAATATCCATGAATAATAGCACTTACACGTAAGTTGGACAGGAAGATGTGAAAATGGTGTTTGTCTTCACAATAATCTTCCCATGATCGGAATATATGCACGTAGTCCCTAACAACATTGAAAGCATTGTCTTTTAAACTGGGAATAAATGGAATGGGGTTCCAATCTGCAGGAATTGGTCGTCTCTACAGTTGGGATAGGTCTTCGGCCAGTGGACTTGCTGTACTTTTTGCTGGAGTGGGATTTTTCTGTGGTACAGCTGGTGCTATGGCAAATGAAATCGGTATACCTTTTGCTGGAGTGCAGGTCCTATGTGGTGGGGCTAGTGGTGTGGCCAGTGAAGTATGGGTACAGTCTGCTGGAGTCGGTCCTACGTTTTGTATCACTGGTTGTACAGCCAATATAAGTGGGGTGTTGTCTGATTTCTCCGGCACCACCACGTTTTTCAAGGACTTTCCTGGTGCTCCTTCAGGTTTGGCAATCACCCTCTTCCTTTTTGATGTCTGATGCACAAGAACAGCATTTGAGTGGAAAAACATGGTATGATGACAGATGGAATATGTATTGATAATGGATGGGCATGGCATCTCGACATATATGATGAGTAAACTAAGCAGATGGCGGTGCGACAAAGTAGAAGAAATGCAAGACAACATATGCAAGATACTCGCAATCAATAAAACATTGCCAAATTAGAACAGGCACCTTGATGGGTGAATAGGACAGGCCATCTGCCTTTGACTCCTCGAGAAAGAATAGTCGTTAGGATCATATTCTGAAGAAGAATCAACAGGTGGGGAGCGTATGAGTTTCATTGCATCCAGAATGGCACTCAATGCCTTGGTGCCAATTTTGTAAGGCATTGCAGTGTTTAGCTTCAAGAGTGGACTGCTGCTAGTGCGATACAAAGCAGCTACACAGATCATAGTGTAGATATAACTGGAAAACCTTAAGCATCAGAGTAAAATCAGCAAAGTGGAACTTGCTAGAATATATGTGCTAGTATTGTCGGTACGGCTAGAAAGGCTTCAGATACCAGCTCTCTTCAAGTGAAGGTGCGGTACTATTAATATCAGTGTAACTCTCAAAGGCGACACAGCTCCCCACATTTCCTTGCTATTCGTATAGGATTCAAGTGGGCAGGCCACTACAAATCTTATTCCTATGTTTACAAGATCCTACGAATCAAAGAGGCTCAAAGTGTCCATCACAACCGACCGTATAGACCTCTACACTGCAAATGTCCCTGCTCATCTTTAGTGCAAGGAACATACTGTACTACTAACATACTCCCTCTGTTCCAAAATATAAGTCTTGGTAGAGATTTCCACTATGGATCACATACAGATGTATCCAGATACATTTTAGAGTGTGGATTCACTCATTTTGCTCCATATGTAGTCCATGGTGGAATCTATACAAAGACTTGTATTTAGGAACGGAGAGAGTACATATTAAAGAAGAACGGAAGAGGAACATGGTAAAGAAGAGCAAGTAGATTTTGGATAATAAAATGTTGGTTGCGCAGTGCCCACACATGATGAAGCAGAGCGCATTAAGGATGCAACTCCTAGCTGTCTCTCGACCATTTCAGGCAGTTGGATGAAGATCCTACGTCTCCTAACCCTTCTTCTTCCTCGTCTCTGATTCTTCCCATACAGAACACCGCACGGGCCGCCGGTCGGACCACCGGCCCCCACCGCCTATGTTCCTCAGACACCCCCACCCCCTCCCCCGCCCCAACCCCCACCAACGTTGAGTTTTCTTCGTTCGGCGAGGCCCCACAACCACCCGAGCCCCTTCGATCGCACCGGCGAACTCCGGCGAGCTCTGAAAAATCGACTGACCCAATTTTGAAATTTAGTGTACTGTGATTTAACTAGTGTGGAATATAAAAGGGGAAAACCATAGGCATTGGGAGTATAGTGTTGAGCGTGCCATGGCGGATCTGAAGGTGCAAATCGGACAAAGGCAACTTCGCAACCAAGACAAGAAATCAGAGTAAAGCAATGGCGATCTATTTTCTAGTTGCGATAAATAAGTTGAGCAGATACGAAAGAGGGCACCTCTGGTGCGGCTCCGTGTATGAATCTGCTGAGAATTTGACGGTGCTGCGGTAGCGATGGCTGTCGGTGGCGTGGAAGCAGATCTAGGAGGGTAGACGGTGGGGGCGGGGTGCGGTGGACGAGACGGTCGTAGGAGCGGCGCCGGCAAGGTGGACGACGGCGGGGATGAAGCGAGAGGACGGGATGCAAGGATCCCGGTCCGAAGCCGTGGATGAGAGAGGTCGATCTCTTGTAATGGACGGCGGCGTTGGGGTATCAGCTCCAGCATGGTGGAGGAGGACGGCGGTGGATGGGGTGGCGGATGGCGGCGGACGTAGGAGGGTGGGGTGGAGAGGGTGTTTGGCGCCCACGGAGTACGAATGGAGAAAAGGGTGGTAGAGAGGAAGGGGGAACCATGTATTCAGGGTGCGCTTGTCTCAAATGCGAGGAAATTTACAAACTTAGCCCCCGTTTCAAATTTCTACTACATCACAGCAACATTAGTCGGTTGGGGATAGGACGATAATCTTGCATACACCGAATATTTGCCGACGAGAGTTTGTTTTTGGCGCCCACCGTGTATGAATCCGGGTGAGAGGCGGTTACGTCACGTTTGGGTGAAATTACAAACCTACCCCTATCGAAACCTATAGAAATCCAGCAGATAGGCTTTGCGTGGCAGGGATAGGCAGTAGTGATTTCCATCTCGCAAATTTTGGTTTCGGGCGGTTACTGCGACTTTCCCTGCTTCGTTCAAATTTTCCAGAGTGCACGTTTACCATGCCAACTCAATTCAAATCCCGTTTGTATTCTATTTTTTCGGGCAGGATCCATTTTCAATTGGAATTACATTCTCTATACATCATTTTTTACATATACTTTCAAAAGCACAACAAAGAATTCTGCTCCTTTATATGTATAATATGATTTACAAATACAACGATCTCGAAATCTTAAGGTTGAATTCGAAAAAAATAACCAAATTATGTTCTACTAAAATGTATGGATCAGTAATATCTACATATTAAATAACATAGATGTGCGTGAATTCATATGAGTATGCATGTTTGATAGATCAATTTTGGTTCGAGTATGGATTACATGTATCATCATCTCGAATTCAAATATTTGAATCCATTTTTTGTTCACTCCTTTCACGCCCATCTCTCTCGCATGCATGCTCCTTCAGGTAACTATCACTCTCTTTTCTCCAGCTCACCCGCACGCTCACTTCATGTTTCTCCTATCCTCGCAAACATGGTCTCTCGACGTCTCGCTTGAGAAGCGTCACACTCTCCCTATCATTATACATTACACGGTTTTCATTATCTCTCACGTCTCTAATGTTCTCTGGTATCACTCGGTACCTAAGCTTTCTTTTTCACCGCCACACACACAGTCTCCACTCGTCTTTCACTTTGTCTTTCTCTCTATGGGATTCTCTCACACACCCTATATGTCTCTACATATGACTCATACCACTAAAACTACTCTCTCTCTCCTGTAGACACAACATTTGCTGCGGTCTCCTTTTCGTCTCCATCCCAGACTGACATTATTCATTTGGTTACCGATCAGACAACCCCGACTATCGTCTCCTCTCTCTCTCACACAGGCACACACACACACACAACTCCTGCTTCCACTCCCCTTCCCGACTACCGTCTCTCTCTCACACACACAAAACTCTCGCTTTCGCACCCCGACTCGTATTTCTCTCACAAACATTTATCGACTAGCTAGCCTCTAGATAGGTTTATACACCTGCACACTCATGCTTCTACAATCGCATACATGTCTCTCTCCCGCTCCTTGTATCTATGTAGATTTTTCTTCCCTTCTTAAGACACGCCCTCTCGATTGTGCACACACACACTATCGCCTCATTTTAAGCTGATACCTATCACACACACACACACTCCTTGTGTCTTTGTCACACATGCACTCTGTCCTCCTCCACTCTCCCTCTCTCTCACACACACATGGGCTTTTTGCAACAACTAGCAAGATACCCATGCATTGCACGGAACATCAAGATGCATTTGTATGAGTAGTTTATCTTGTGGGGGAAAAGGATGAACGAGGGAAGGCCTTATTTGCAAATGTGGAGAGGGGTGTGGGTATCTTTTTGCAAAATTGCCATAGTTTCCTTCCAATCCGTCAGATATAGATCGGACGGCCTATATTGCAGGATGGCAGGCACACGATCATCACCGACAATGCTTTTTATAAGAGTAGGGATAAAAAATAGAGTTGGTGATGATGGTGGGCCTGCCATCCTGCAATGTAGGTCGTCCAATTTATATCTGACGGATAGGAAAGAAAATATGGTAATTTACCCGCACTCTTCACCACATTTGCAGATAAGGCCTTCCCTCGTTCATCCTTTTCTCCCACAAGATCTTGATGTTCCGTGCAACGCACGGGCATCTTGCTAGTAAGAGTAAAAATTAGACATATACCACTTCTCGAATCTTGAAACCAACAACATTCCTCCCTTATCTCATCAAAACCGCAAAGGAATATATTTTGAGTGAAACATAACATATTTTTAGTGATATACGTATTTCAAAACTAGACTTTTTTTATCAAATCGGTGAATATGTATTAATCTACTTTGATCGTGTGGCAACGCATTGGCACATTGCTAGTAGTTATTATAATTTTTTGGACAACAGACAAACGGTGGAGTACATATACGAAGAGAAGAGGCGCATGCACGCAGTCGGCCTCTCGCTGTCTCGCACACATGAGTGTTACGTAAAGGCGACGTTAACAAATAAACCCTAAAACACTAGGTGCACGATTGCTGCATTCGCGGGTACCGGGTACGTGGTGGAGCACCTTTGTAGGAATAGTCAGCTGAGCATGCCTCCTCGCCGCGTAATTGCTCTGACACAGACGTGACCTCTCATAGCGCAGGCATTGAACCGGCGCGCCGGCCAAGAGGGCCGCACTCGCTGCAGGCCCAGCTGAGCACGCCTCCTCGCCGCGTGCAACCAGCTTAAGACTGCCCCGCCTGCCTTCATTGAATCTGCGCATGTGCCGGCAACACGTCCTTCCGCGAGCCGGCAGGCATTTTAGAACACAAAAATGACTAAAATATAATTAATTTACGCATGGTCTTGACTTGTTGTGCTCGCACTGGTAGCAGGAACTAGTAGAGGATTTTCTTTATTTATAACTCTCCTCACATTTTTTTAGCTTTGAAGTGAATCATGGTTGTGGACATTATGTATGAATGTGCAGATATCGGTGAACATGAGTTTGATGAGGAAGTTGAACTTGGAATGTCGGGCTTGCGCGTGAATTATACCATGTCCAATGCTTCATCTGTTATTGTTTGGAAAGTAATTGCTGTTATTACATGACCTGAAAAAATACATTTTGTGCCACATCAGTAGATGCACGGACATCACAACAGGCATGCTGACTGGATAAACATTTGAACCTAGCTATTATGAAGGAAATTTTGTATTGACAACAGTTTTAGATAGCCGGAGATGCCTAGCATGCTCTGCCTCTGCTAGCTTATTTCTGGCTTCTTCCATCTCTTCTTTGGCTTGGGTGAAGAGAGCATCGGATTGCTCTTTTCGCTTCTTCGGGAACTCAGCTACATTCTCAAGGGCTGCTGCACGCTTTCTTTCAGCCTTTACTAATGCCACGAGGACATGAACAGCTGACGACTCCACCTGGTTTTTGTGTAATCCAGCATCATCTGGGAATTTGCACCTTGTGTCTAATCCAGCATCATTAGGGAACTGGCACCTTGTGTGTAATCCAGCCTCATTTTGGAAACATGATCTCGAGGTTGACCATACTTCCTTCCTCGCAGGAACTGCATCCTGACATGAAGTTACTTCTTTTTTAGATCAATACTCAGAGTAACCCAGACCCATTTAGTAGAAGCCAGATAAACAAAACTCAGAGAAGTGAATTCAAAAGGAAAACAAATAAAAACAGACTACAAGGTGAGAACACCCACTTCCTACATCAAGCTAAAAAGGAAAGCATTAGGACGATTAAGACTCTTCTTGTTACACATAGAAGAACACCACGCTTAAGAGAAACAGAAACTACAACATATACACATCGAAGAACACAAGGCTACACAAAAGTAATTGAAAGGGTGTTACTTACCAAAGCTCGTTTTACAGGTTCGGTGCAGCTCCTCTTTAACTTGCCATGCTCCTTGAAGATGTCCCGAATATCCCGTGTTTGGTCTTCACTGCTCCTCTGCATGTTCGCACTCGTGCTTTTAAAATCTCAACATGGCAAGAAAAATATACTACTAGTAATACTCGCGCATCTTGTGGGCAACATTAAAGCACTCGTCTGCCATGTTAGAGCATCTCCAACAGATTCGCAACGCGCGGTGCTTTAAAAATCTCAACATGCTATCTCTACTCTCTTCTCTACTGTTATATTTATTTTATATTTAATATTTAGTATTTATCTCTACTTCCTTTATTGTCTACTTTTTTCTCTATACTTTTTTTTCTTGCAATATAGGCCGTCTGATTTATATCTGACAAATAGGAACGAAACAAATGGGAATTTTGCAAAAAGATACCCATACCCCTCTCCAGATTTGCAAATAAGGCCTCCCCTCGTTCATCCTTTTCTCCCACAAGATAAACTACTCATACAAATGCATATTGATGCGTGCAACACATGGGCATCTTGCTAGTTCTAAAAACCTTTCCATCATTTGCCACACTACTGGTTGCAGATGAAAAACCTACCCAAGCACAGCGCGATACAGGAGCGACGCACAATTACAAGCTGATATTCTGTTGGACAATGGAGGCTATAACCAATTACTTTTACGGGAACAATAGCACCAAGGAAATTTGAAGGGTAGGTATGAACAAAATTGGAACTGCACATGTACTGCTAAGTGATTCAATACACACATTACCAATCGAGGAGGAGAACGATGGTCGTGGCGGCCTTTGTGAGTGATGGTCGGCAACAGGAGTCAGTTCATTGTCCACGACGGTGGTACTTCTGCGCTTGGCGTTGGCTTCCGAGAAGCAGATCCGAGACTGTGGAAGACGATGCCGGGGAAGAGGCTCCATGTACGACGACGACGGTGGACCGGCTCCAGTGCGGCGTACGAGGTCTCGATGAGGCAGATGCGCTGCGGTGGATGAGTGTGCCAATGTAAAGGGGAGGAGCACGAAGGATGCGGTGCCGTGGAGAAGTTTATTTTGCGGTGGGGATAGAAAATGGGGAGTATTCAGGTGTACTGCTCTGGGTGCCGGGGTGGGGTTGGCTGGGTAGGGTGAACCTGAAGTTACGAAAACAACCCCCTACCAAGCGTCATCCGTAGGCCTGATTCCGAAGGCTATGGTGGTAACTTCCCACTGCTCGAATCAGGTAGCGGGAGATTTTCCCGCCGACCTCAAAATTTTGTGACACTGGACTCCCCGTGTGGCGTGTTGGGTGATTCGGCTAAGCAACTAGCGAGTAGTAGTAGTAAACTCTGCATATTAGGTTTGACCAAAGTCAAACTTCCTAAAGTTTGACCAAGTTTATAGAAAAATATAAACATTTACCATAACAAATATGTATGATGTGAAAGTACATTCAATAATGAATCTAATGGTATTTATTTGTTATTGTATATGTTAATATTTTTTGTTATAAGATTTCTGAGAGTTTACAAAACTTGACTTTGACCAATGCTAATACGCGGACTTAAATAAAAACGGAGGGAGTACACATTTGTTTTCTTAGTTTGTAGTGAACTAATCATTTGTTGAAATTGTGAAATAAATATATTAGGCTATTGACTTCGAATGTAATGGTCTATACAATTCAATAGTTACAATCATTGTCGAATCCCAAGATGTATGCAAGGTCTATAGTACTTCACAACATGCTCAAACTCACATAATCCTAGTCAAATGAGAATCTAAATGCATTTCATAGTTATTACTTTGTAGGATGCAACAAAAACAACCATAACTCTACATTAGCCATTATAGAAGCAACATTTTGACATATCCCAATGTGTGAATGAAACGGGCAGAGAGAGCTTTTGAAGATGGAGCAGATAGGGCGGGAAAGATTGTATGTATGTGGATGAGAGAGTAGGAGACAAACCTAACGAGACAGAGAGAGAGATAAAGAGAGAAAGAGAGAGGAAGAAGTTAGGTCTGTGAGAAAGATGGATACATGTAATATACATGAGATGCGTGTGCATCTGGATTCTGTATACGTGGAAGGAGAAGAGACAACATGTTTGATGAGAGAGCTGGAAAACATGGACGAGAGGGGAAGGATCTCGTGGGTTGAGGGATTGACAATTTTGTGCGGGGGATAGAGGGATTGGTAATTTTGTGCAAGAGAGAGAGAGGGTGGGGGGGAGGAGTCAGTCAGCCATCATCACATCACCCTGCATCCAAATGACCCCGCATTCTCTAGCACGGTGTGGTCGCCGTCTTCGATTTGCTCGATGCCCTCTTTGAAGATTGAGGTGTTTTACATGTTGGGGTGCAAAGAAGCACAAGCGAGAGTGGTCGTCGTATAACCTTGGATGGGGATGAATTGTGTGTGCTCGGGGGAGTGTGTGCATGTGTGTTGTGCTGCGTGTGTCTCTGTGTGTGTGTCTGTGTGTGTGTGTTTGTGTGTCAGATATTGAGAGAAAACGAACCTAAGGAGAGAAATGGGTATTCACGAAGAGATTGTGCGGGCCTTGAGGTGGGCAGGGGCCGGGTGAGGGTGTCAAAATGTGTGCGTTGATGCATGTGTTGCATGCGACCGTGCGAGGGACAGACGAATCGAGAGAGATGGTTGTTGTGTTACGGATGCTCCTCTCTCTGTCTCTCTCTCTCCCTCTCTCTCTCTCACACACACACACAAGTAAGGCCCTGTTTGGTTCCAAATAAGTCACCAACTTATAAGTCAAAAGTGCAAAAAGTGACTTATTTTGCCAAACGGACCCAACTTATAAATCACCCCAACTTATAAGTCATAAGTTGCTCCACCCCAACTTAAAACTTATAAGTCACCCCTTTTTGCATGGGTCCCATCACCTTTACATTAAAAAACAAGGTGGGAAGGTGTGGTCAGGTGACTTATAAGTCAGATGACAACCAAACAGGCGTGACTTATAAGTCACTGATTTTAAGTCACCTGACTTATAAGTCAGGTGACTTATTGGAACCAAACATGCCCTAAACTAGAAGACCGTTCTCTCATGTATACACAACGTATCGGCATATGTCTATGTCTCACTCATCCATGATCATTTGCACATTCACACCTCTCTATGTCTGTATCACACGCACACCGTCTCCACATTGCCCTTCCACCACAACACACATATGGACACATACACACGTTCTCTCTCAGTCACACACACAAAATCAGTATTAAAAAAATAGGGCGCACCTAAAACGTCCAAATCCAAATAAACACGAACTGGAGCTAAATTCAAATATATGGAAATATTGCAGCGTCAAGAACTTTCACAGGAAAAAAAAAGTTGAGTAATATTCTAGGATTGTTTTCACACACAAAAAAAGGTTCGGTGGACGTCCTTCGAGCGCGACACGGTGACGCATCGTTCGATCGACCACGCGGCCGCGGTTCACGCGCTTGCACAGGATTCCGTATAGTGGTTGTGGTACTAACTAATAAAAGCACTGCCTAAGTCTAATGTTTACGTGTACTAGTACGATTTTCTTTTAAGTTTGACCCACCTCATATATATATATATATATATAACTAAAGTAAGCTCCCACACGCGCACTCATCAATATGTCGTCGGCGCCGTTGCGCATGCCGGTGCCCGCTTGCTCCGGCCAACAATTTCTCGCCCATCACCACCGTGTCGCCCGCTCACGTCGTCTGCAGTCCCTCCTCGCGATGCCACCACGCTGCCAAGCAAGCGAGCAGCTGGTGGACCGCGTCTATGCACGCAGCGTACGAAGAGGAGGACGAGCGCGTGCTCCAGCACACTGGCGAGGAGGAACTACTGTGTCATTGTCGTCTCCGGCCGCGCGGAGGAGGTGCGCATGGTGGCTGTCGCGGCGAAAGCCGGTCGCGCGCGCGTCGAGCCCGCAAACCGGGTGCGAACGTGGAATCTACCTTTGAGACCTTGAATGCCACGTGGATCCTGCAATCTGAAGGAGCAATTTGGGTCAGTCAACTCATGTGAGCCGTTTGATGCAACATGGATGGCTAGAAGGGCTTCTTCCACCTCTTCTGTCGTCTTCTTCCTTTGCTCCGTTGAACTTCTTTCACAAATTGACTGACCCAAATTATACTACTAGTACGAACGTATTAAGTACAGTAGGAACACAAAGATACGAGCAGTAGTACCAACTGCAAGAAGAACAGTCGTAAGACATAGTACTAGTACTACTATACGTACTAAAGAGTTCAAATAACGAGAAAGAACATAAACATAGTTCTGATGGGGCCTCAGCACAACACACCCTTGAAAATAAACTAAGCAACTAGTCTGCTTGACACTGCAATAGAACCAGCATGAGTGACGACACTGCCACCTACTCGGAGTCCGAGTCCATGTCCTCGACTTCGTCCTCGTCCCTCTTCCTCTTCCTCTTCACCGACGCTTCTTTGCTTGACCGAACACTGGGCTTTGCTTCTTCATCCAATCCTTGTAGATATTTAAATAAAGGTAAGCATCCATTGTTGTGTACAAGATGTGATCTTCATCTAATGTCTTCGACTCCCATGCATGATGAAACTCGTGATGAGGTTTCTTTAGTTTAGCGTATGAAGGATCAATCATGGCTGCTGCCAGGGTCAGCATTGAAGGTTGGGAGGAGGACACTAGGCTTGCCTTTTGAAGATCGAAGAGCTGGCCTACAACGATACCTATCCGACGCAGGACATCCCTGTCGTTCTTAAAGCCTACAGTGACAAATTTCACTCTTTTGTCCTTGAGGAAGTTCTTAAAATCCTGGCACTCAACGTCGGCATGGCATATATGGTAGACCAAGCAAATGTTATGTACGCAAACCTGGATCACGGCGGGCTTCTTCCTCTCTTCGTCCTTTAGATCCTTCTCTCGTCCCAGGACTGTGGTGTACTCAACATCTAGCCCAGCGACCCACTCATCCGTTGAACTGTTGAACATGCGTAGGAAGCGAGCAAGCCATGCTTTCACCATCTCGGATCCACGTGTGTAGATGATGATGAACTGATCGCCGGTGATGGCTCTAACCTGGTACTCAGCGGCGACCATGGAGATTTGGGAGGCCATGGATTTTGGAGGAGGGTTAGGAGAAGTTGAACTGTTGTACCCCGCAAAAAAACTGGGAGCGAACTAATGTGAAAGGACGGGACGACTGGGAGCGAACTGTTGTAAGGTAGAAGACGGGGATGAGTAGGGCGTGCAAACGGCGTGGGGTTGCTGGCTTGCCCGATGGATAAACGGCTGCAAGCCCCCAAAGAGTTCTCGAGAACTATGCGGGACCCACTAGATGTCATGTCTACTAGACCCATATCGTAGGCCTGACGGTATAGCTTCTGCCTGTTCGCACACCATGCCGCCGTGTGGATGTAACTTCACTTAATTCCGTCAAACGTTGCGCCTCCCACGACCTTCGCCTCCCTCGCGCGGTCGAGCCCTCTGAGACTTCGACTGGCTATAAATGAGCATTTTTTGCCTTTTTTAGACAAGAAATTTTTTGCCTACTCTGCATGCATGATACTCCCGTCAACCGTTTGCAAAGTGTTTGACCAAATTTATACTTTTTTTGAACACCGCCTTATATTAATTAACCAGCCACACTAGTACACTCATTTGATACAATATTCACCAAACAGGGCGATACGTTATTTACAAGAATACCATCTAATCTATTGTCAAAGCTATACTTAGCGATTAAGTGTGCCGCCTTATTGGCCGAACGGCTAATCTTTGACAATTGAAGATTGTTGATCAACTTCGAGATGCTCAACACTTTCATCTTCAGGTCACGCATAGCAGACCTGTCATAGTCCCCAATGCAAGAGACGCTACCACAAAAGCGCAATCAGTCTCTAAAATTATAGGATTATGAAGAGAAATACCTATGTAGAGACCGGCAATGCAAGCCCTAAGCTCCGCTTCCTCCATGCTTTGACGGGCATCAATGAAATCCCACGACCAAATATATACTAAAAATATCAATATCTACAATACTGATTATAATGAGTATAAGAACTGCGTTTTATAATGAGTGTAAAAATATTGATTTGACATTGTGAATGTTGACACATTTTTCTATAAGTCTGGTAAAAGTAGAGGTACATTGACTTCAGACAAAACTTAAATGCACAATGTAGACTAGTTCCTCCGTCCAGGTCCGTGCCATGTCCTATCTTGTCATCACAACAAGGTTAGCTATTAGAGTACCACTACCTCCCTTCTAGTTTAAAGGGCTCGATTCAAAAATTTCACCTACTCTTAGCAAGATAGTAGAGGCGGTGGAATAGCTTTTGAAGTCTGCAAAAGTACTCAACTAGTGATGTCGTTCTTCACAAAAAAAATGTGTTTACCAATGCATGCATGAACACTAGTTACCCTAACCTCCCTCTCTTCTTTAATTCTTTGCCACATCAGCATGTTTGCTATTCCTGTGTGCATGATACCAGCTAAGATACCACCATTAGGGCCAGCCTTAATCATCGCATCCAATAATTTAGTGCACCTTGAAATATGAACATGTGTGGGGCGTGTATGTTTTTAATGACTTGAGACTATACCTAGCCCGGCATGCAAGATGACTTATTATGCACCGTTCCCCATACCTGCAGGAAGCCCGTTCTTCTCCAAATCTTTTCCTCTCCATGTGTGGAAACAATATGCCTGCCAAACTCTCCTTCTCCCTCCGACGGTCCCACCACTCCACCCCATGTGAAAAAATCTGCATGCATGACTCTCCTCCCCCCACGCTCGTCCAATCCGTTGTGACCAGCAATATTTCCACCCCTTCTCTCCCCTGTAATTTACTCCAACAAATATGCCCACGTAGCTGTTACTAAACTGTAGGTGCATTGGGTCACTGACATATGGGCCCAACAGGGGTCTGGCCCACATGTCAGTGATGCAACTGGACCTGCAGTTAAGTCATTGCAGCTCAATCCATATCTTACGTAGGTGTGCCATTGCTCGCTATAAATACTGCGCCTCCCACGACATCGCTATCTCCTTCCCCTCACGTTCACGTTCATCGCTATCTCCTCCCCCTCCCTCCCACGTCGATCCTCCAGTGACTCCGGCATGGTGAACGGGTAGCACGTCTCGTACTTGATGTTCTCCGCCAAGGGGCAGCAATGACCGCTGCACGCATCCATGAGGTGATGCATCATGTCCGCCGACGAGCCACAAAACGGCATCAGGCACTCATAGCAGTGGACGAAGGGCTCCTTGGAGGCATCGACCAGGCCGTCCATGAAACGGGAGTGATTGTAGGGGACATTGCGCCAGTTGAATATATGAGCAAGTTACTACGAGATTTAATCCGAATAAGCACAAAATAAATCATGAATTCTACCACGATTTCGAACAGGAAGGACAGAAACACATACGGTGCAACGGGAGCAGCACCGTTGGCGTTGAGGTTGTCGCCCATGTCCAAACACCACGTAGACATGGTCTTTGAGCACGGTTCGTAGTCGTTCCACGCTCGGGCATTGAAGTTTGTAACTATTTTAGATTAGAATATACTACTCCTCCGGTGCTAGAAGTAGAGCAGAGTCCTACTCTACTACTCTACTCAAGCAAGTTAGGGCATAGCACTGTAGGGAGTACCAGTACTGTGATCACTCAAGCAAGTTGTCTGGCATCGACATGACCCTACGCTGCTGGTATGTGTCTCGTAAGTCAAGCGGCGTGTTGTAGTCATCATCACCTGTCCACTTCCCGCAGCACATATTCGCTTCTCCATCTTTGTCCGCGCATAATCTCGTCCAATCTTCCATCCCCGCTAAGGCGCCTCCCCCCTCGTCCGAACCCCAAGCACTAACAATGGCAGAACCAAGCAGCATCCGCCGAAAGAGTGGCTGGAATTCTCTCCCCATAGAGGTAATCATGCTCATTGTTTCGCGTGTGGACAATCTCAGTACCATGCCGCTCACCGTGTGCTCGTCGGGGTTGTACTGTTTACTCAAAGCCCTCAGGACGGAGCTTTTTAAGACAGCTCCTTGCTTGCTGATGCCGCCTGATCTTAAGAAACAGCGTGTCACGCAGCATAACGCTCGTAGGGTGGCGAGCATCAACCCCCTTGACTGCGATCCGATCCCCGTCAGCCTCAACTACATTAACGGTATGTACTGGGTTGGCATGAACACGTCTTGGATGGTGCTCGTCGACGGTCGCGGCAGCTGGATGCTCGTGGAGGTCTACACCCGGCGATTGATCCCCCTTCCTTCGATTAACACTGCACTGCTTTGGCACCGCGACCCAGAATACTCGGAATCTTACAGTAGCCAACATGATACCAAGTTTGATTTGCTCAAGGTTGTAATTTGCCAAGTACCCACAAGAACGCAATTAGCCCTTTTTTATTTGACTCCACCTTGATATGATGTTGTAGGCCGCCTGGTGTCCCTACCCTTCCTAATCCCAGAACCTTTCAAAGAAAAGCGGCATGGCAGTTGCAGGTGGTTCCTGGCTCGATCAGAAGATGGCGAAAGATTGATGATCGTTCGCACGTACCGGATGTGTTGTTTCGCGGAATACAATCACAGTCACTGCAAGGTCTTTGAGCAGGATCCCAGCTTCTCTGGGCCTTCAGGAATTTTTGACTGGAGGCTGGTAAGTAGCCTTGGTACACGCTCTCTGTTTGTCGGACTGAATTATCCGATTAACCAGGAGATAACCGACGGCAAGGATCATGATGGCAGCGCGGTTTCGTTCATCAGGAAAAATTGTGTGTACATAGCATACCATGCGTCTCTGCATGCACCATACCCTGATATGTGCCGCCACGCTCTGCAGCCCAAAGTAGGAGAGAGGGTCGCAAGTATCAGACCTCGACCTGCTGGCTGGAGTTTCCCCCGTCAGGCACCCATCTGGTTCAAGCCGTCACCCAATCTCCACGGCTTAATAAATAGTAACGTCTAACTGAGCCAGTTAGTTAGATGCGTACACTTGGTGTAGTAGGATCTTTATTTAGTTTGATGCATACACTTGTTATTTTTTGGTAGCCCTTTTGTAATGATGGCTAATGTTTGGTTTGGAAGAGAGAGCTGCGTCTTCACTCTTCTGGCCTGCTTACTGCTTCTATTGCACCCCCCAGCCCTAGTTGTTGCTGCTGCTATTTTTAATGTACAATTAGTAGTATATTTCGTCTGTTGGTTGAATAAATGTGTTGTTAGAATGACAAACATAATTTTTTGGAAGTCGTTGCACAGTTCGATTCTGTAGTGCCCCGTACCATACGTAGCGCATACTATTTTTCGTACAGAACACATTTTCCACTTGTTGATAAGATGCAGCCCACTGATGAAGGCCCAATAGAGAAGCCCATAATTAACTGGAAGGGAGGCTCTCACATGAATCCGGCCCAGGTACATGCTCATGGTCCCCTAAACATAAATAAGTAAATAAATAAAGCTAAATGCTCATGCACCAGTTCTTTGGGAAAATAGGTAGCCCAGTATTTCTTTTTGAAGAATACCCAAGCTAGGCCTATTTGTTTTCTCCGAATTACTGGGTTGCAAATCTTTCAAGACGAGGAGGGATGCATTCCGGCCTGGCTTAAGAGCATGGTCAATGTCTGTTAAAAGTAATATCAAAAGGGGTTGAAAATTCCAAAAAAATATAGCAAATGGGATATAATTTTCTTTTTTTGTTTTTGCTCTTCACTGATATCTTATACGTATTTCATTGGATTTAACATGACATAGTACTAATTTATTTTTAAATTTGTTTTAGTATGGCTATTAATTTTTGGATTAAGAATATTTTGTCCCCCAGCAAAAATTTGTGAATTTTCAAAATTTCCCACATATTTAGTTAATTTTTTGACCCTGGTACTGACCAGAAAATGGCCAGCAATTCTAAAAATGGAAAACGGGCTGCAATAAATTCCATATGAATTAGAAAATGAGTAAAAATTATAAAAATAATAGCAAATGGGTTGTACACGCCATAGATTTTGAGGCTGACTTGTTTACGCAAGGCTTTGTCAGTGAACACACGATTCTAGCAGCAGTGACTATTGGATGTCCATCCAACGGCCGACGTACTTCTTCAATCTCTGATCTTCCTGCTCCAGCCGCCTAAACTAGCATCGGCGGGACTGCCTGCTCCCTCCTCTTGTGGCCCGTTGTGATGCCGCGCAGGCTTCCCCGGCCCACCCTACTCCCTCCGGTGGCCTGGCCGCACGCAATCAACTGCCTCCTTATTACACGAAAAAATGATTCCTCCCACTGACATCTGGGGCGCACCGGTTGGGAGGCTGACCTGTGGGCCTACTAAGTTGACGCGTACGCAGGGCTTGTCAACTTAGTCAACAAACGATTCTAGCAGCAGTAACCGTTGGATTTGAATCGAATGGTCATGTTGCTTCTTCAATCGCTGCTCTTCTTGCACCAGCCGCCCAAACCAGCGCCGGGGAGACCGCCTGCTCCTGCCTCCAGTGGCCGGCTGTGCCGCCATTGGGGCATCATCGCCCCCTACTAATCCCGCCGCTAGCCAGGCCCTGCAGCGACGGCAGCCTCACACTGCAGCCGAACTAGTGAACCCTCGTACTCCTCTCCGCATGGGCATCCACTGTCGCGTCTTCCCCGACTCCACATCGTCCCCTTCCTAGGCCTCGCCGTCGTCCACCGCCTTGGTGCTCTCGGCTCAGCGTGGTCAACGTGGTCAACGACATTCCATCGGAAGAGTACTGTACATGGAGAGGTTGACAGCTGGGTCCACGGCCACAGCCCAGTTTTTTTGTGATTTGCCAAGTAAGTCACTTTCTCAGGCCTGTTGGGCTGCAAATCTTTCAAGACGAGGAGAGCTTTCATTCAGTTGGCCGAGAAAATGGCTCATCAGTAATGAGAAATGGGTTGTACATTTTTAAAACACATCAAACCGGCAATTAGTTTCAAATATCTTTTTTTCATTTTGAGATTTTAAATTACATTAATTTTTATGCATGGAGAATTTGTTGGATTTTATATTGATATACATTTATTTTTAAAATTAGTTTGAATGTGAGTCGAAATTTCGGGATTAAAAATAGTTCGGACCGGACCGAAATATGCAAAATTTCGTATAATTTTTTAACTGTGGCCACAATATGGGCTGTAATGCTAACAAAAAGAATATGGGCTCCAAAAAAACCTTAATAATTAGCAAATGGGCTGTAAATTATTAGAAATAATGGCAGATGGGTTGTATGCTGTTTTCCACATATTTGAGGCTTTCCTAAAAAAGGTTGACGCACAAGCAGTGACTATTGGATGGCCATCCAACGGCCATTGTGCTTCTTCAATCTCTGCCCTTCCTGCTCCAGCCGCTCAAACAAGCGCCGGCGGGACTGCCTGCTCCCTCCTCCCCGCGGCCGACTATGCTACCGCGCAGGCCTCACCGCCCCACCGTACTCCCATCGCTGGCCTAGCCATCCCTCTACTCACCCACACCTGTTGTTATTCTCTGGCGATGGCAGACGAACCAGTAAACCCTCGTACAGTCGTACTCCCCTTCGCGTGGGAAACAACTGCCGAGTCTTCCCTGCCTCCGTGTCATTCCCTTCCTAGGCCTCACCGTCGTCCACCACTCTGGTGCTCTCGGCGCGGCCTGATCAACGTGGTCAATGACCGACATGCATCTGAAGTGGACTGTACGTGGAGAGGCCGACAGCTGGGTCCACGGCCGCACGCAAGGAAATGCCTCCTTATTACACGCAAAATAATGATTCCTCCACCCACTGTTCAAGATATCTTTCGATATTCCGATAAATCGGCCGATTTATCGCTTACCATTGTTTGACCGATAAGATAAATCGGCCGATAAATCATCCGATATGGCGATAAATCAGCTGATATGCTGATAAACTGACCGATTTACCCCTTATCATGGGTCAACCGATAAGTTCCCGATAAGCGATATCCCCAACATTGCCTCCACCTGACATCAGGGACCCACCGAAAGGGCCTCCGTATTTTGCGAAAAAAAATGTTACCGTCGCTGACAGCTCGGACCCACCAACTATATCTTCACACGCAAGGAAGTGCCTCCTTATTACGCACAAAAAAATGAATACTCCCCCTGTTAGCTGGGACCGAGTATAGTGGAAGGCTGACTTGTGGGCCTACTAAGTTGACAGGGACGGAGGGCTTTGTCAACTTAGTCAATATGGACGATTCTAGCTCTAGTGACCGTACGATATCCATCCAACGGCCATAGTGCTTCTTCAACCTTTGGTCTTCTTGCTCCAGCCGCCCAAACCAGCGTCGGTCGTGCCTCGTGCTCCTACCTCCTGTGGCCAGCTATGATGCGGCGGAGGCCTCACCGCCCCCTACTACTCCCACCTCTGGCCAGGCCAGCCCTCTACTCACCCACATCCCCTGTTATTCTGCGGCGACGGGAGCCTCACACCATAGCGAACCAGTGAACCCTCGTACTCCTCTACGCGTGGGCATCCACTGTCGCGTCTTCCCCGGCTCCGCGTCATCCCCTTCCTAGGCCTCGCCGTCATCCACCGCCCTGGTGCTCTCGGCGCGGCGTGGTCAACGTGGTCAAGGAACGGCTTCCATCAGACGTGGACTGTATGTGGAGAGGCTGACAGCTGGGTCCACGGCCACAGCAAGGAAGTGCCTCCTTATTACATGCAAAATAATTATTCCTCCACTTGACAGTGGAGACCAACCAGACGGGCCACCATATTTCGCGAAAAAACGTTTCCCCCCTGACTGCTGGGACCCACCAGCTACACCTTCGCACGCAAGGAAGTGGGCAAAAAAATGATTCGCCCCCCTGACTGCTGGGACCCACCAGCTACATCTTCGCACGCAAGGAAGTGCCTGACAGTCCGGACCCACCTGGTCAAAGCGTACGTAGCGTTGTCATTCTGGTCACAAACGTGTATGTACATACTGGTCGATGTAGAGGCGTGCACGTGTCGTAGTAGAGGCGCGCACGTAGCATCTACACATACGTACAGCGGTCAGGGTGCAAGAAAGAAAATACGGCCACGTATGTGCACATACAGGCAGGGTCTCGAACGCCTACTCACGCATACGTATGGCCAGGGCTCGTGTACACGGCTGGGTCGAAACGGAGAAACAGCGTCGTCGTGTTCATGGGCAAGCAACGGAATGCGTCGTGTTCATGGGGAGGCAACAGAATGCGTCGTGTTCATGGGGAGGCAGCGGAATGCGGCATGTTCATCGGGAGGCAACGGAATGTGTCGTGTTCACCGGGAGGCAACGGAACGCATGGGAGCCAACCGGCTAGGTCGGAACGGAATGCGTGGTCGTGTTCATCAGGAGGGCTTGGACGGAACAGGCGATGGAAACGAGGCCTGGCGTATCGCAGAACGGAGGAAACGGACCTCCTACGGTCGAAACAGGGGTCCTGTTGATTAGGAGGGGTGTGGCATACCGCAAAACAGAGGAAACGAACCTCTTACGGTCGAAACGGGGGTCCTGTTGATCGGGAGGGGTGTGGCGTACCGCAAAACGGACGAAACGGACCTCCTACGGTCGAAACGGGGGTCCTGTTCATCAGGAGGGGTGTGGCGTACCGCAAAACGGGACTCCACGGGATACTGTTCATCTCCACCGTCAACCTCCTCCAGCCTCCACGGGCTCCTGTTCATCCAGCCTCCACCGCGCGCTACTCCACCGGCTACTATTCAACCACCCCTCCACCGTCTACTGTTCATCCAGCCCTCCACACCATGGGGTCCTGTTCAACCACCCCTCCACGGGCA
>NC_041390.1:91308133-91313904 GCF_002162155.2 Triticum dicoccoides
CGCAATGCTCACTGTTCATCCAATCGATCGGCTTCAGTTGGCAGCAGTAGCGAAGGAATCGCTCGATCGGGTTCAGTTAACAGCCATCGATCGATCGCTCGGGTTCAGTAACGCGTAGCCTGCAGTGCAATCGCTCGGGTTTAGTTAGAGCCCAACGCCTCGCTCGGGTTCAGTTAGAGCCAACGCCTCGCACACACACGCGTACGTGTATGAGAGAAACGCACATCGCTCGGCCCCCGACCTCCCACCATAACCGGGAACTCCCCGAAATTTTCCTCGCCCTCGCTTCTACCACGGTTTTTTCCGTCATGGACGGCCCAAAGAATGTCATGCAGCTGCGTCTCCGGCCCGCCCAGGACGAAAAGCCCATTTTTTTCATGATTTTTTGTCATAGAAGTAGGAGCCCACCACATCTATGATGACACCAGGTTTTGTCACAATTATCGTCATAGAAGTGTCATATGTATGACAGAAAAAAATTTCGTTCGGCCCAAAATGTCACGGATGTGTCTTTTTTTTGTAGTGACTCAAGGGATACGCTGTGGGCCGGATCACAAAGAGTCATCACGGTAAGCTCTACATCGACGATGCAGGGTGTGGTCCCGAGGCCGGTTCAATCGAATACGGGTACCGGGTTCCCTTTGGAGGAATTCACGTCTTCATCGGCAAAATCAGCGAACTGGGCCCTGAGCTGGACACCTGCACCGACATCATCGAGATGGCTCAGCGTGCAAGCCCTGCCCCGGTTCAGCCCGCAGCAAGGCATGTTTTTGTAGGTGTCATCCATGGAGCGGAGTATGAGGATGGACCAGCATCTGATGGAGAACCCCTCATCCTTCCGATGATGAGTCTTCAATTGGAGAAACCGAGTCCCTGTATCAACTGCAGGATGGCCGGATTAGCGGAGGGTCCGATGGCAACAGTATTCCGGACCTCCTCGATCTGCCAAACCGGGTCGCGGTCTTCATGGCCGGTACACAACCAGCGCAGCATTCTTCTACCGCCGCGGTGATGTTCTCTGGTTCAGCAACAGCAACGCCAGCAGGAGCAGGGGGCTCCGCGCCGCCTTCCACTCAGGTTTTATCTGATTTGTTCGACGCCTTGGCAACATTGATGGATGCAGAGGTGGACGCTGCAGCCCGAGATCACCACAAAACGGAGATTGCAAAGGTGAAGGATCAAATAACTCAGGCTAAAGCGGACCTGGGCAGCAGAAAATGCCAGGATGGCTATAGAACGGGCCGAGTTGGAAGCTCAGGCCTACCGGCTTAGGTTGGACTAGAATGCCTCAAATGAGGTCATGAGGAGGAGATACCGGTTGCACCTCCCACCGGGTAATGAGCCAAGAAATCTCTTCAACACGCCAGGAGCCGGAACCAGTAACCAGCGAGTGGTAAACTGGATGGAGGCGCCGGGCACAGGAGCGTCGGTTCAACCACGCTTGATGAACCCGCCTCGTCAGAACAACGTTGTGCCGCAGTATGTTCCAACGCCCCCGGGGCATTACTCCAATCCGTTGGATAACATTGTGGCCGCCGCTTCATGATTGGCAGCCCTCCCAACTGACGGTGAGTCACCAGTGACGATCGAGACATGACGGGCTAGAGAGCTCCTTCAAACAGCTTTAAACCAGCGGCAGGCTTATTCACATAGTCGCGAGAGGATTCATTCCACCCCCCGTCCGAGTCGGAGCTACAGCAGGCACGGTGAGGATGAACCGGCCGTATCAAGCAGTGCACGTCACCGCAACTCACCGCGAGGACACAACCCGGCAGGTGGTGGTGCTAATGCGCAGGATGTGGTGGATCATGGCCGTGCACGTCGAGAAGCCGAGTTAGCGGCTCTGCACGCTCGTAAACCTACTCCGGTTCGCCCCACCACCTCGGTGGAGCTCGGCGTAGTCTTCAGTTCTTTAGGGGTGCCGTGTCTTACCCCCGCTTTGCATAATGTACAACTGCCCAAGGATTTTAAAGGCCCCAGTAAGGTGCCAAATTACACCACCGATTTACAACCGGAGTCATGGGTGGAGAGTTATGAGATGGCAATGGAGATGCTGGACGTAGAAGAAGCGGTGTGTGCTAAATACTTCACCATGATGTTGGAAGGGACAGTTCAAACCTGGTTAAAGAGCTTACTAGCTAACTCTGTCGGGTCATGGGCTGAGCTAAAGCACCAGTTTATTCAGAATTTCAAAGATACATGTAAGCAGCCTATGTCAATTGTGGACCTAGCCGCTTGTGTTCAAGAGGAGGGGGGTCTACTATGCATTGGGTGAAGCGAGTCTCGGCTATTTTGCATTCATCAGACTGCATTAATGCAGATACAGCAGTTTTGACATTGGAGGGCAACTGCTGGTTTATGGCATTAAAATTGAAACTAGGGAGGCTCAAGCGTCACCGCAATGACATGTCAACTCTTATGGTTGCTTTGGTAAAATACGCCGATTTAGACAGTACCAAAGACCCTGAGCCTAAGGATGACAAATCGGGGAAAGGGAAAAAGAATGGCAATACCAAGGGACATCAGCACAATCCGGCAGGTCATGGGAATAACAGTAAGCGCAAGGCAGACAATAGTTTGGACTTCGTGGCTAACACCAATGCTCAGGACAACGGTCAACGTCGTAAGGGTAAACAGCCCCAGAGGGGCGGAGGGTCAGGCCCCAATCTGGAGCGCCTGTTAAATCAACCTTGTCCAAAACACGGATCGAAATAAAGGCCCGCTTCACATCTTTGGAAGGATTGTTTCATTATGCGGGAGTTTAAGAATTCCAATATGTTTCAATATGACAATGGCCCGCCCGGCGGTTCAGGAGGCGGTTTTCATGGGCCGGGCTATGGAGGTGGCAGCTCCGGTTCAGGATTCCAAGGCAATCAAACCGGACATGGCGATCAAGGGAACCATGGCAATCAAGGAGGTTATAACCATCAGGGGAATCAGCAGCAGCAACAGTCCGGTTATCAGAGCAATCCGAAACAGTTGAATAGTGGGCAGTATCATGTTTTTACCACTAGCTTGTGTAAATGCGATCAGAAGCTTCACAAGAGGGCAGTAAACTCTGTTGAACCGGCAATGCCTCAGTATCTGCGCTGGTCTGAGCAGCCCATTTTATGGAGTAGAGAGGATCACCCACCCCGGGTTGATAATCCGGGTCATCTGGCCTTAGTGGTGGCACCTCAGGTTGGGGGGTATAAGTTCACCAAGGTGCTTATGGATGGGGGAAGCAGTATCAATATTCTTTACTATGATACCTTCCGCCATATGGGGTTGACAGATCTGAATCTTAAACCGTCGAACACCGTTTTTCATGGTGTGGTGCCCGGTAAGTCTGCGTATCCAGTGGGCAAGATAGCCCTAGAGGTGGCCTTTGGAGATGATCATGATTCAAGGTCAGGAACATTGACTTTTGAGGTGGTGAAAATCAAGAGTCCGTATCACGCCCTGTTTGGGCGACCGGCTTATGCCAAGTTCATGGCAAGGCCGTGTTATGTTTATCTGCAGCTTAAGATGCCAGGTCATAAGGGGACCATCACAGTACATGGGAGCAGGAAGATTGCTTTGGAATGTGAGGAAGGTGACGCGGCTTACGCTGAGTCGGTTTGTGCCACAGAAGAGCTGAAGTTTTATAAAGATAAGGTTGATCCGGCAGACATGACTTCTTTGAAAAAGCCAACTACGGAGCACGATCCGGCGTTGAAGTTTAAATCGGCCACAGATACTAAGATGGTTGATTTTGTTCCTGGCGATTCATCCAAGCAGTTCAGCATCAGCGCTAACCTGGATCCCAAATAGGAAAGCGCGCTCATCGAGTTCATCTGTGAGAACCGGGACATCTTTGCATGGAAGCCTTCTGACATGCCAGGTGTACCGAGGGAACTCGCTGAGCACACACTTAATATAGATCCTAAGTTTAAACCGGCCAGGCAGTTTCTCTGCCGCTTCAACAAAGAAAGGTGTAAGGCTATTGGTGAGGAGGTAGCTCGGCTATTGGCCGCAGGGTTTATCGTGGAGGTTTTTCACCCTGAATGGTTAGCTAATCCGGTGCTGGTTCTTAAGAAAAATGATACTTGGCGTATGTGTGTGGACTACATAGATTTGAACAAAGCTTGTCCAGTGGATCCCTATACCTCTATACCTCTCGTATTGTCTCTCTGCACGGTATTCCTCAAGTGATATCTTTAGACCGTTGCAGCATCTTTACCTCCAAGTTTTGGGATTCTTTCCAGAAGGCCATGGGCACCAACATCCGCTTCAGCACAGCTTTCTATCCTCAAACAAGCGGTCAAGTCGAGCGTGTCAACCAGATTCTTGAAGATATGCTCAGGGCTTGTGTGATCTCCTTCGGCATGAAGTGGGAGGATTGTCTTCCTTATGCTGAATTCTCCTACAACAATAGTTTTCAAGCAAGTTCGGGCAAGGTCCCTTTTGAAATTCTGTATGGCAGGAAGTGCCATACCCCTCTCAACTGGTCTAAAACCGGTGAACGTCAGCTTTTGGGTAATGACCTAATCAAAGAAGCAGAAGAAATGTGCAAAGTCATTCGTGATAATCTCAAAGCAGCCCAATCCCGTCAGAAGAGCTACTATGATAGTAAGCACCGTGATTTGTCTTTCGAGATCGGAGATCATGTTTACCTCCGTGTCTCTCCTATGAAAGGTACTCGTCGCTTCGGTATCAAAGGGAAGCTTGCCCCTAGATACGTGGGACCTTTCAAGATTGTCAGCAAGAGAGGCGACCTCGCCTATCAACTCGAGCTTCCTTCAAACTTTGCAAATGTTCATGACGTGTTCCATGTCTCTCAGCTTCGAAAGTGCTTCAAGACTCCTGACCGCACCGTCAACTTTGAGGACATTGAGCTCCAAGAAGATCTCTCTTATCGTGAGCACCCAGTTGCTATTCTTGAAGAGACTGAACGCAAGACTCGCAACAAGTCAATCAAATTTCTCAAAGTCAAGTGGTCACACCATTCCGACCGTGAAGCTACCTGGGAACGCGAGGATCACCTCCGTTCTGAGTACCCGGCGTTCTTTCAGTCCTAGATCTCGGGACGAGATCTTTTCGTAGTGGTGGAGTGTTGTAACGCCCCGGATATAACTTTCCCGATTTGTACTCCAACTCTTGCCGTTTCCGGCGTTAAGTTATATTTATTTCTCGGGTTCGGGTCTTTGCCTCCGTGTGTTGTTTTCGTTTTCATGCATCTCATATCATGTCATCATGTGCATTGCATTTGCATACGTGTTCATCTCATGCATTCGAGCATTTTCCCCATTGTCCGTTTTGCATTCCGGCGCTTCGTTCTCCTCCGGTGGTCATTTCTAGCTTTCTTTCGTGTGTGGAAATTAAACATTTCCGGATTGGACCGAGACTTGCCAAGCGGCCTTGGCTTACTACCGGTAGACCGCCTGTCAAGTTTCGCATCATTTGGACTTCGTTTGATACTCCAACGGTTAACCGAGGGACCAAAAAGGCCTCGTGTGTGTTGCAGCCCAACACCCCTCCATTTTGGCCCAAAACCCACCAAACTCTGCTCCATCGTCTAGAGCGTTCGATCACGATCGCGTGGCCGAAAACCGCACCTCATCTGGACTCTCCTAGCTCCACTTATGCCTATAAATAGACACCCCCCGATTTCGGATCTCTCCCTCTCCCCGAAACCCTAAAATTCCCCCACCACCGACGGACATGTCCGCCGCCTGACCAGACGCGTCCGCCCCGCCGCGCCCAGCCAACCACGACGCGCCACGTGGCCGTCAGCCGCATCCACCGCCGCC
>NC_041390.1:91314717-91404339 GCF_002162155.2 Triticum dicoccoides
CCACGCCGCCCAAGCCGGTGCCGCCCCTCGCCAACTCCGGCGCCGCCCCTCCCCACGTCCGGCCACCTCTTCTTCCTCTCCGGCAAGAACTCCGGCGAGCTTCAAGTTCCTCTCCGGCATGCCTCGGTTCCCGTGTGATCCAGATCTGAGATCCAATCTCACCTCGGTTGACTTTTTATCCCCGAACCCTAATTTTTCGTGCATACTTTGACCGGCCGTATCTCCGCATCCGTAGCTCCGATTTGGACATATAGTATATCAAAATGTTCGCCTAGACGAGTACATCATTTCATTCCATTGCATCATTTTCATTTGAGTTCATCTTGATGCCCGAAATGCTGTTAGAAGAGGGCTTCGTGAGTTAATTGTCAGATCTGCTAGTTCATCTTAGACTTTTGTCATTTTTGCCATGATTATTGTGTGCATGCTATGCCTGTGAGTCCTTCATATGTTTTGTTAAGCATCTTGTTATCTTTCCAGAGGTGCAACCCATGCATTTTTAGGATGTGTGTGGTGACTTGTGCAAGCTTGCAAAGTGAGGCACCCGGTAAATCTGTTTTCAGGGACTTAGTAGTTTTCACTAAGTCTGGGATTATTTAGTTCGTGATGCCATATGTTCAGCTTGTTTCCTAGTGATATGTGCCTCTTTTGAGGATGATCAGTAAAGGAGTTTTGTTAATCATGTTATGCTCTCTCCGTTCATGTCTTTACTTGCAATTATGGAGCACCCTAGCTTGAGTCAGTCGAGCTCTACTTTTGCTTCGTTGTGAATCTGGGCAGATCGTCAACTCGTTTGCGGTTTTGCCGATGTTATTGTAGTTGATCCGTGCATGCTATGCCATTGTTCTTGCCATGTCTAGCTTGTATTTTATGCCTTATTGTTGGATGTATGCTTGCCTTGCCATGACTTGCACCGTGGTGAGTGCATCGAGCTCGTTTACATGCCTTCGTGAGTTATATTTCAGCATGTCTCAGTTTTCACTAAGTCTGAAAACTGATTGTGTTTTAGCTATGTTCGTGTGCCCGTTAGTATATTTTGTGATCCCTTTTGGCCCCAGGTCACTTAGGGAATTTTGTTAAGCTTGTTGAGTAGCTCCATGCCATGTTCTTACTTGTCTTAATCAGGTCATGTATCCTGTTGTTTTGCTGCTCCGAAGAGGGCTTCATGATCTGAAATTTCAGACAAGTGTTAATTTCACTAAGTCTGAAATCTGTTTTGCATTTGCGTTTTTGCCATGCTTGTTTGGACCTCATAATGGATGAATTGGCCGTGGCTCAGTGCTAGTCTTTTGTTAAGCATCTTGTGTACATCCCTGCCATGCATTTTGTTGTCATGTTTGGGTGCTGTAGCATGTTCATCTCATTGCATTTAGATGCCTACTTGCTGTAAATCGCGGACCGGTGTCAATTTTGAATCGCTTGCCATTTCCAAACCGTAACTCCGATTCCGGCGTTCTTTATATCGTTTTCAAGCGATTTCATCTCATCTTTCCAGTGGCACCCTTGGAATTCCAAGTTGAGGCCAGGTTCATGCATTTCCTGTCATATCTTGCATTTTGCACCCCGCATCGCATCCCGCATAGCATATCATCATTGCATCATAATGCTTGATCCTTGCACGTGGTTGATTGTGTCATTGCTGCTTGTTTGTCTTGTTTGGGTAGAGCAGGAGACGAGTTCGCTACCGAGGAGCCCGTTGAGTTTGCTTTTGAGGATCCAGTCAACTCTGACAACTGTGCAGGCAAGATGATCATACCCTCGAAATCACTACTATCTTTGCTATGCTAGTTTGCTCGCTCTTTTGCTATGCCATTGCTACGATGCCTACCTTTTGCTTGTCAGCCTCCCAATTGCCATGTTGAACCTCTAACCCACCATGTCCTAGCAAACCGTTGATTGGCTATGTTACCGCTTTGCTCAGCCCCTCTTATAGCGTTGCTAGTTGCAGGTGAAGATTGGAGCCGTTCCTTGTTGGAACATTTATTTACTTGTTGGGATATCATTATGTTGCTACGTTATCTTAATGCATCTATATACTTGGTAAAGAGTGGAAGGCTCGGCCTCTCGCCTAGTGTTTTGTTCCACTCTTGCCGCCCTAGTTTCCGTCATATCGGTGTTATGTTCCTGGATTTTGCGTTCCTTACGCGGTTGGGTTATAATGGGAACCCCTTGATATTTCGCTGTGATTAAAGCTTTTCCAGCAATGCCCAACATTGGTTTTACCATTCGCCACCAAGCCTTTTCTTTCCCTTGGGTTCTGCAGACTCAAGGGTCATCTTATTTTAACCCCCCCCCCCCCGGGCCAGTGCTCCCTCTGAGTGTTGGTCCGAACTGAGCTGCCTGCGGGGCCACCTCGGGGAAACTTGAGGGTTGGTTTTACTCATAGCTAGTCTCATCTGAGTGTGCCCTAAGAATGAGATATGTGCAGCTCCTATCGGGATTTGTCGGCACATTCGGGCAGTGTTGCTGGTCTTGTTTTAACCTATCGAAGTGTTTGTTGTACCGGGATACCGAGTCTGATCGGTGTGTCTCGGGTGGAGGTATATTCCTTCGTTGACCGTGAGAGCTTGTCATGGGCTAAGTTGGGACTCCCCTGCAGGGATTGAACTTTCGAAAGTCGTGCCCGCGGTTATGGGCAGATGGGAATTTGTTAATGTCCGGTTGTAGATAACTTGAACCTTAATTAATTAAAATGAATCAACTGAGTGTGTTACCGTGATGGCCTCTTCTCGGCGGAGTCCGGGAAGCGGACACGGTGTTGGAGTAATGTTTGCGCAGGTTGCTCTCTAGTTCCTCGCTCGTGCTTTGCCTCCTCTTCTCGCTCTCTTTTGCGAATAAGATAGCCACCATATATGCTAGTCGCTAGCTGCAGCTCCACATATATTTGCCTTACCCTTCCTATAAGCTTAAATAGTCTTGATCGCGAGGGTGCGAGATTGCTGAGTCCCTGTGGCTCACAGATTACTATAACTCCAGATGCAGGTCCAGGAGATTCCGCTCCAGGTGACGAGTACGAGCTCAAGTGGGAGTTCGACGAGGACTCTCAGCGTTATTACGTTTCCTTTCCCGATGATCAGTAGTGGTGCCCAGTTGGGGGTGATTGGGACCGTGTCGCATGTTGGGTTCTCTTCTATTTTGGCACCGTAGTCGGGCCATGAGTGTTATGGATGATGTAATGTTATTTATGTTCTTGATTGACGTGGCGAGTGTAAGCCAACTATGTTCTCCCCTTTATTATTCATACTACATGGGATGTTGTGAAGATTGCCTAACTTGCGACATATGCCTTCAATGCGATTATGTCTCTAAGTCGTGCCTCGACACGTGGGAGCTATAGTCGCATCGAGGGTGTTACAGTTATCCCTTTATATCAGATGCTAAAGAAAACGGATGACTTTGTCTGGGGTGATGCGGCTGATAAAGCGTTTGAGGATTTGAAGAGGCACTTAGCTAAACTGCCTGTCCTTGCGGCTCCAGTCGATAAAGAGCCTTTACTGCTATATGTGGCTCCTAATGCCCGGGCTGTTAGTGTGGCTATTATTGTGGAGTGCAAAGAGGATGGAAAGGAGTATCCGGTTCAACGGCCGGTTTATTATATCAGTGAGGTACTTATTTAATCAAAGCAGAGGTATCCGCATTGGTAGAAGCTGGTGTATGGGGTGTTTATGGCAAGTCGGAAGCTCAAGTATTATTTCCAGGGTCATCCTATCACAGTGGTCAATTCAGCCCCTCTGGGAGATATCATTCAAAACATAGAAGCAAGTGGCCGGATTGACAAGTGGGCCATTGACCTTGGACCTCAGGGCTCAAGTATACACCTCGCACGGCGATCAAATCTCAAGCACTCATGGACTTCATCAATGATTGGACAGAGTTGCAGGCACCAGAGGAAAAGCCAGATAACACTTATTGGACTATTCACTTCGATGGGTCCAGGAAGTTGGAGGGCTCGGGGGCTGGAGTCATATTAACTTCCCCATGAGGTCACAAGTTTTGTTATGTTCTTCGCTTAATGTTCCCTTGTACTAACAATGTAGCTGAGTACGAGGCCTTACTTCACGGTCTTCGAATGGTTAAGGAGATAAACTTAAGCCAAGTTAAGTTCTTCGGTGACTCGGACCTGGTGGCCCAACAGGTATCTGGCACTTGGGATTCTAAGGACCCACTCATGGCTGCATATCGACGAGAGGTGGACATAGTGGCTGGTCATTTCAAGGGTTATCAAGTTGACCATATAGACCGGCGAAAGAATGAAGCGGCGGACGCCTTAAGTCGCCTAGGATCTCAGCGTAAACTGGTGCCACCTAATGTCTTCCTCGACGTACTGCATAATCCGTCAGTCAAGATACCCACAGAGGAAGAGTTGGCTATTCCTGACCCGGAGGCCCAATTGGTGGCAGCTTAGCATGTTATATCGGATTGGACAGTCCCGTACTTGGCTTACATGAACCGGGGCGAGTTACCGGAGGACGAAACCTTGGCCCGGCAGATAATCTGGCGTTCCAAGTCAATGACCATAATCAATGGGGAGTTACATCGTTGCAGTGTCACAGGGGCAATTCAGTTGTGTGTCTCCTCAAGAGGGTTGTGAGATTTTGCGAGAAATTCACGAAGGAGATTGTGGTCACCATGTCGGTTCAAAATCCTTGGTGGCTAAGGCTTTTCATCACGGTTTCTATTGGTTGATAGCTCATGCTGATGTTGAGGATTTAGTCAAAAGGTGTGACGGTTGTCAAAAATTTGCACGTCGTGCTCATGTTCCGGCTCAGGAGTTGAGAATGATTCCCATCACTTGGTCGTTTGCAACTTGGGGGCTCGATATGGTTGGACCCTTTAAGAGATCCAAGGACAAAAAGACCCGCCTGTTAGTGGCAGTTGACAAGTTTACCAAATGGGTAGAAGCAGAGCCAGTCGGTAAGTGTGATGCAGCCACGGCGGTTCAATTCATCAAAAAGGTGATATTCCGGTTTGGTTTCCCACACAGTATTATAAGTGCTAATGGTACTAATCTGTCAAAGGGTGAGATGGAGGAATTTTGCCAACGAGAGCACATCCGGCTTGATGTAGCATCAGTGGCTCACCCCCAGTCTAATGGTCAAGCAGAGAGGGCAAATCAAGAAATTTTGAGAGGTATTAAACCCCGGCTTATGGTTCCTTTAAAGCGGACACCGGGTTGTTGGGTGGAGGAGTTACCTTCTATGTTATGGAGTATCAACACCACACCTAACAGATCTACGGGTTACACGCCTTTCTTCATGGTTTACAGAGCAGATGCGGTTCTCCCTAGTGACATCCGTCATGACTCACCCCGTGTGACGGCTTATGTTGAAGTTGAGCATGAGAAAGCACATCGGGACTCACTGGACCTGTTAGATGAGGAGCGTGATTTAGCGGCAGCACGTTCGGTGATTTATCAACAAGATCTCCGACGTTATCACAGCCGTTGGTTTAAGACCAGAACTTTTCAAGAAGGCGATCTGGTGCTCCGGCTCATCTAGGATCAGACTGATATGCACAAGTTATCCCCACCTTGGGAAGGACCTTTTGTGGTCAACAAAAATCTGCACAACAGGTCATACTACCTCATTGATGTTCGAGAGCACAAAGACTCACGTAAATCGGAGGAGGAGACCAAGCAGTCGTGGAATATAGCTCTTCTTCGGCCTTACTATACTTGAGCCAAAGACTCTTCTTATGTACATACTTATGACAATGTATATATTATATAATAAACCGGAGCCTCGGCTAAAGCGGGGTCTCTGTTCTTTTTTACATCATGTGTGGGCCCACAGGAGCTTCTACTGACAAAGCGGCGTTTTATTAACCCGGCCCATATGGACACACAGATATAAAGAAAGTCACTAGGGGCTTGGTCGTATCCGAACCATAGCTACACCTCTTGATCGGTTTAAAACCAAAAAGGGACATCACTAGGGGGCTTGGTTGTCTTCACACCATAGCTACACCTCTTGATAGGCTTCAAGCCAAAAGGAAATTATGTGGAACCAAAGCGAGTCTGTACCATCAAGGACGACTCAAACATAGGTAACCACTGAGCACAGCTCAAATATTACCCGGGCGCTCCTTGCTTCTCAAAGAACAATGAGCTTGCACCCTTGTAATAGGCTATCAAGCCAGGCTTGGAAGCCAGGTGCATTCACCTAAAACCCCGGGTTATCCTGCCTCTTTAAGTAAGCCACTCCGTCCAGGTAAACCTGGTATGACCCATCGAACGTTTGAAAAGTCAATCCCATGGACACTGAACTTGTCAAAGTTAAAACGGTGATTGGTTAAAGATTGAGGTCCATCTTAAAAGGCTTTGCAAAATGTTTTAACTCAGCGGCCTGGCAGCCCATGAAAAGCCACGATTTAGGGCCTGGTAGCCCATGAAAAGCCTTGTATATTTCTTTTTGGTTTGCTGTTTTTAATATCTTTTGATAAGGGATTTATGAATATTTCTGCTAAACCGGTGTTTATTACAACCCGGCATGGCTTTCAACGCTTAGTTGTCAGTACATTGTCAGTTCTAAACTGGCAGTAAATTGCTCTGGTCTGGTTTTGGCTACAAGTCACCAGCATTATACGAACAAATCAGCAGCTATTATAGCCCGGTGTGGTCCTACATGAACCGGCAAGAGGGAAAGGAGTCATCAACCTTACAGATGGGTATTTTCACTCCTATTATCCCAATAGTTGGTCAGCCAACGAAGGTATATCATAGGTATCATTTTATATCTAGTTAATACAAGTCTTGGTTCTCCATCCAAGTTATGTATATACTTTTTGGGCATCATGACCCGTCCAGTGGTAAACCACTAGGAAACTTTCAAGTTCTTATATGCAGGAACATACATCATAATGGACTATGCATAAATAGATCCCACAGGCAGGACAAGTTTTCAGTATTAAAGCAACACAAACATGCTCGATGACATGGCAGATAAGGTGTTCATAATATCCTATTACAAGGTGCTTTCACTACCAATTGAATAAGTGTTTTCAAATGCGGAAGACTGCAATTGGTAAACCGACCACCGGTTTAGGATTCCTCAGCTGGACGGTTTGTCGATTGAGGGTCGTCTTGAGTGGGTGTATTCTCTTCATCCCTCCCCAGTCGCTGGAAATCAGGCGTTGACCAGTCGATTCCAGTTAAGGCTTGAAAAACAGCTTCTTCAGGAATAAGGTTGGAAGGGTCAATATTAGGAGCGTAAGTATGCTTACGGATTGGCGGAACAAGCTCTTCTACACTATGAATTAGTGCGAGCTGTATTTTCCCTTCAGCATCGTAAACCGGTTGAAAATGTGGCAGATCTGTGTCCTCCGCAAGTTTGCTTGCTATAGGCCGCATCTCCTTTGTCAGCCTTCGGAGATCGTCATTATTGAAGTCTAAACTATCTTCTTTCACACCAGGATATCCTTTGATGATACCTGTCGGTTCAAGATCCAGAATCCATGCCTTGGCCCGAATTAGCGCGGTCAGCGCTCCTGATCTTGTGGCTGATCTCTTCAGTTCGTTGATCTGGGCAGGTAGCATGGCCAGCTTTTCAATAGTTTCCTTTATCAGCGATGGCGGAGGCTTGTTATAAGCCGCAGTGCAAATGGCTCGTTGGGATCCAGAGAACAGCTGTTCAATCAAGGTGTAGGCCGCTTTAATTTTCATCCGCATGTCAGAGCCCGGATGAGCAATGCGGGTCCGTGTCATGGTTTAGCATCAGTAAACCGGTTATTGATAAGATCTTATGAATTAGATAAATTGCACGAGGAGGTACTTACCAAACACAGTGGAAGTCATGGCGTTAATCTGCCGCTTCAAGCCGGTCAGTTCGTCAACCACCGGCTTCAAGGCTGCCTCTGCGTCCTCGGCCTTCTTGGTTAAAACGACCCTTTCCGTCTCCCAGTATGCACGCTCTTTGTCAAAGGTTTCTTTCAGCTTCTCCATAGCTGCTAAGGCATTGGTCAGCTCTTCTTTGGCTTTGGAAGCCTCTTCTTGTTGAGATTTTACATTCTCTTCAAGGTATGCGGTTTGAGCATATTTCTTATTCAGCTCAGCCTACAAAGGTGAGATATATCATCAAAACAGGTTATGAAGTACCAAGCGTATAACAAGTTATGCACTTTGTACTTGGGGGCTAATGCCTATTTGCTCTATCGTCAACATATTTTTCACAAGTCTCAAGTACAATGCAAGCATTATCCTTAACACTTGGGGGCTAATGTACATCTGTTCAAAGCTGACGCATTGATTCAAGACCCGGTTTACCTCGCAAAGCTAAACCGGCCCTTGGGGGCTACACAGGCGAAAAACTATAGGAATACAATGATCACGTCTAATTTACTTCAAAAGATCAGTTGGTATATGGAGGACAAGATTGTAAGAGTTAAGGTATTATACAGTCCCGGTTTATGATTGCCATCATGAACCGGCCCTTGGGGGCTACTTGGTTTGATGTTTGTACTTTGGATTCAAGAAAGGAAAGTGATGAAAATACCTCATAGCACTCTTTCATCAGGTTCACCAAATTGGCTTCATAATCACGGTTTGAGTGCAAATGGTTTAGAAAACCGGAGTGGAGTTCTTGAGCACTAAGATGGGCGTAGCTTGTAAGTCAGTGCTCCATTTTCCTTTTTCCATGGCAGCACGCTCTTCCTTGGCACTATGTTTGGCCAAGATTACAGGATGGCCAGGATAGGTGTGACCAATACCAGTAATGATAACCTTGCCTTCTTTGTCTCCAGTAGCCTTTTCTGGAGTTGATGGAGTGTCAGTAGCTCTCACCGGACTAGAAGACCTATCATCAGCTTAGATTGGATCTGTCGGTTCAGCATCAGGAACAGCAATGTCAACTTCTGGTTGTCCATCAATATTGTGATCTTGAGGGGGTGGTTCATCAAAAGTAGCTTCAGGATTTGGACCCTCCGGTTCAACAGTTAACCGTTTGCTCCGGTTCAAGAACCACCTAGTCTTCGGGTGGATAGTTCACCCGAGCCTTTTTGCTGGGTCTGGCTTTGGCTCTATAGCATAAAAAGATGTGAAAGCTAAGCATAGTATATAAAGTATGAAACATCAAAAGAAAGGGGTGAAGTACTTACCCAGCTACGGTTTTGAGAGGAGGGAGTTGGGTCACTATTGACTCGCCAGAGGATGAAGGAGGTGTCACCTGATAATTCGAATCGGACAGATTAAGAGGTTGTCGAAAATAGCCTGCCTTGGGATAAGAAGTGTCAGAAGCGGGTGAGACCTCAGATTGGCGTTTCCGAACCGGAGTGTCCGGTAAACCGGTCGAAGTGACTTTTTGGCTCCTATGCCGGGTAGTGCGGCAAGCCTCGTGCTGCTGCGTCTTCAAAATAAATGTTGGGTCCAAATGAGCAAGAGGATGAGAAAAGCTTACTTTCCGGACCGCTTGACGAATTTTTTGTGTTGTCATAGAGTCTGAACCGGAGGAAAGGGTAATTACCTCTACATCGTCAGCTTGGCTTCCCTCCACGTCCTCCAGATAAGTATCATTGTCAATGAGATGCATGAAAAGGGAACCAAGTGAATCAAGTTCTACCTCAACTTTCGGTTCATCTGGGTTGTCGTCCAGTTCCATACTGATGCGCTCAGCTGCCTTCCGCTTTGAGGTTTTCTTGACGGCTTTTGTTTTAGGACGGGAAGGCTTTGCTGCTTTATCCTGAGGCTTCCTTTTCCAGAACGGATCATCACCTTGTTTCAAAGAGGGGCAAAGGATATTCAAAGCTTGTACAGTACAAGGATATCAAGTGTAAAGTGGAAGACAATACTTACAGCAGGCGGTTTGTTCTTCGTATCAAAGGGGTTTAATCCGTTTTGGCGACAGACAGCTTCCGATTCATTCAATATCTTTTTGACAGACTCTGTTACTTCTTCGTCTGTTAGCTGAATGTTGATATGGCGTTGGGAGTCTTCTACGTTGCTAGTATACTCGCACATTAAACCGGTGCGGAGACTTAATGGCAGGATGCTCCAGGATATCCAGCAACGAACAAAGTTGACACCTGATAAACCATTGGCCATAAAGGCTCGGAGCTTAGTGAGTTGAGGGGCTTATGAGGCCCGTTCCTGGGCACTTAGACGCTGTGGCAGTGGATGAGTATTGGCGAGCCGGTGAGCACGGTAACCCGGCAAAGGGTTCTCATCTTCAGGGGGGTGTCTTTATAATAGAACCAAGTTTGGTTCCAGTCTTTGGGGTGACTATGCAGCTTAGCATGAGGAAATTCAACTTCTTTCCTTTTCTGAATGGAGACGCCACCAAGTTCAGTGTTGGGACCGTCTACGAATTCAGTACGCCGGATCAGATGAAAGAAGTCTCAGAACAACTCAACCGTTGGCTCTTCTTGTAAGTACACTTCACTGAAGACTTGGAAGTTGCATATATTGGATACCGAGTTGGGTCCAATATCTTGAGGGTGGGGCTAAAAATTGGCAAGCACATCCCGGAAAAACTTTGACCCGGGCGGTTTGAAGCCACGGCCTATGTGATCAACAAATATCACTGCTTCACCCTGCTTGGGGGTAGGAGGGTTCTCCGGTCCAGGAACTCGCCATCGGATCTCACTCTTTTTTGGTAAGGTACCAATTTTGACCATTCCATTAAGCTACTCCTCGGTAACCCGGGAGGGAGCCCAGTTATAGGCATAAAACTGCTTGTCCATTGCAAGTGAAAAGCTGAAAAGAAATACCGATTTACAATTCATTCATGGTGGTGCATAAGATGCAATGGAATAAAGATATACAAGTATGTAAATTTCGTAAACCGGAGGCTGATACAATAATGAATGACAAAGCAATAACGGAACAAAGGTATACGCATACTGTTAAACTGGAGTATGACAACGGAGATAAAGGGGTTGCCAGTTTACAAGGGGACTAATGGTATGTGATAGATTACTTTTACAAAGGTAAACCGCTTATGTGATAAAGAGGATACAGATCTAAGGCAAGAATGACTAAGTAAGGTAAAACAGGTTCTACAAGACTGCATTGAAATTTTGGATCTACCATAAGCCAGGAAAAGGAAAAATATTGATATTTAAAGACTTGGTCCTGAAGCAGTTCACGAAAGGTTCAGATCAAGTTACGATGTACTTAAAGATTGGATCAAATGGTTGAGATAAGGAGTTTCATAGCTACTATGCGGAATATATCAAGATTAAGTTCTACTGACTATGGGTTGATGAAGAATACGAAGAAAGCAACAGGAACCCGCATGAACCCTAACGGATCTACAGGGAAAAGAGAGAAAGTTTACTGCAACGGTCGAGGTAGCGGTGATGCGCCATGTTTTTCTAATGCAACCAGGTCGATGCAGCGGCCAGCGGAGAGGCAGAGGTGGAGCTCGACGATGGCGGCGGCACTCGGGTGCAGGGGCGTCGCAAGGAGGAAGAAGAAGCGAAGGAGACGAAGGGGGAAAAGAGAATGGCCCTTGGTCCTATTTATAAGGCGAACCGATGAGCGACAATTGCATGAATCGAGGAGTTTAAATGGATAGTTAATAAGGATGGCGCCTCGATGGTTAGATATTCATTAATGAAGAGTATCTTCGGCTTCAATGAATAGATGACATCATGGCAATTTACTACGGATCTAAAGGATGACATCACGGCGGTTAACTAGATCCATACGAAGGTGCCAGGGCAAGAATTTTTCTAAGTATTTAAGATTGACATGAACAACTTCAAATCAATCTGGGGCCTAATGTTGGGGATATGACTACTGGAGGTAAACCGGCTAGGAGTGGCCGGGTTAACTCCATGAATATAGAATCCCATAAAGACATGAGGATGGTGGCGCTTTACGAAGGCCCAAGGCCTAAAGGCGGGTTAAGGCATGTAGATGTAAACCAACTCTTTCATGTAACTTGTATTGTAAGTTAGAAGGAATAGAGACCGAGCCGGACATGTTTATGATCTGGCCTCGGGACTCCGTAAACCGGCGGGCGTCAACCTATGTATATAAAGGGACGACCCGGCAGCGGTTTAGGGACAACAGACAACAACTCAAGAGCCAGGCAAAGCGGATTCGCTCCCTGGTCATCGAAACCCCAGCAATACCAATCACAACTAGACATAGGCTTTTACCTTCATCGAAGGGGTCGAACTAGTATAAAATCCCTCGTGTCTCTTGTCTGGTTTGACCCCTTTAAGCTAACCTATAGCGATGGCTTCATGACTAAGTCCTTTCACGAGGACATCTGCCATGACAAACCCACGACAGGGTCATGGAACTACAAACGAATGAAATTGGAATTTCATCAGAAGTTTTATCCTATGCATCTTGTTCATCGTGATCGCAATTCTATATATAATTTCTGGCCTCGTGAAGGACAAAGCATCGCTCAAGCTTGGGGGAGGCTTAAATCAATGTTATATTCATGCCCCAATCATGAGCTCTCAAGAGAAATGATTATTCAAAATTTATATGCTCGGCTTTCTGATAACAATCGCACCTTGCTTGATACTTCTTGTGCTGGCTCTTTTATGACGAAGACTATTGAATTCAAATGGGATTTATTGGAAAGAATTAAACGCAACTCTGAAGATTGGGACCTCGACGAAGGTAAGGAGTCAGGTATGACACCTAATTTTGATTGTGTTAAATCTTTAATGGATACGATGTTTTCCGTAAATTTAGCACTAAATATTGACTTGACTCTGAGATAGTAGCTTCTTTCTGTGAATCTTTTGCTACTCATGTTGATCTGCCTAGGGAGAAGTGGTTTAAATATCATCCTCCCATAGAAGTAAAAGTAGCTGCACCTATTAAAGTTGAAGAAAAGACTATCACTTATAATGATCCTATTGTTCCTCCTGTTTATGTTGAGAAACCACCTTTTCCTGTTAGGATAAAAGATCATGCTAAAGCTTCAACTGTGGTTCGTAAAAGTAATATTAGAACTTATACACCTCCTGAGCAAGTTAAAGTTGAACCTAATATTGCTATTGTTAAAGATCTCTTGTCTGATAATATTGATGGGCATGTTATTTATTTTTCTGATGAAACTGCTAGAATTGCTAAACCTTGTGCTAAAGATAAACCTAGATCTTTGGTAGGCATGCCTGTTATTTCTATTAAAATAGGAGATCATTGTTGTCATGGCTTATGTGATATGGGTGCTAGTGCTAGTACAATACCCATTGACTTATACAGAGAAATTATGCACGGTATTGCACCTATTGAGTTAGAAGATATTGATGTCACAACTAAACTTGCCAATAGAGATACTATTTAACCAATGGGAATTGTTAAAGATGTTGAAGTCAATATCCTATTGATTTTCTTGTTCTTGGTTGCCCACAAGATAGCTTTTGTCCCATTATATTTGTTAGACCCTTCTTGAACACTGTTAATGCTAGGATAGATTGCAAAAAGGATGTTGTTACTATTGGTTTAGGTGATATGTCTCATGAATTTAATTTCTCTAAATTTCATAGACAACACCGTGAAGAGGAATTGCCTAGTAAAGATGAAACTATTGGTCTTGCTTCTATTTCCGTACCTCCTAGTGATCCTTTAGAATAATATTTGCTAGACCATGAAAATGATATGTTTATGAATGAAAGAAGGGAAATAGATGAAGTATTCTTTAAACAGGAACCCATCCTGAAACACAATTTGCCTATTGAAATCCTAGGGGATCCTCCTCCACTCAAGGGTGATCCCGTGTTTGAGCTTAAACCGTTACCTGATACTCTTAAATATGCTTATCTTGATGAGAAAAAGATATATCATGTTATTATTAGTGCTAACCTTTCAGAGCATGAAGAAGAGAGATTATTGAAAACTCTAAAGAAGCACCTTGCTGCTATTGGATATACTCTCGATGATCTTAAGGGCATTAGTCCCACACTATGTCAACACAAAATAAATTTGGAGGAAGATGCCAAACCAGTTCGTGATCATCAACGATGGCTAAATCCTAAGATGAAGGAAGTGGTAAGAAAGGAAATACTAAATCTTCTTGAGGCAGGTATAATTTATCCCGTTGCTGATAGTCAGTGGGTGATACGTCTCTGTCGTATCTACTTTTCCAAACACTTTTGCCCTTGTTTTGGACTCTAACTTGCATGATTTGAATGGAACTAACCCGGACTGACGCTGTTTTCAGCAGAATTGCTATGGTGTTATTTATGTGCAGAAACAAAAGTTCTCGGAATGACCTGAAACTTCACGGAACATCTATTCGGAAATAATAAAAAATCCTTGCAAAAGATGAAGACCAGGGGGGGCACCACCTGTCCACAAGGGTGGGGGCGCGCCTGCCCCCCTAGGGCGCGCCCCCTACCTCGTGGGCCCCCTGGAGCTCCTTCGACCTCAACTCCAACTCTATATATTTGGTTTCGGGGAGAAAAAAATCAGAGAGAAGGATTCATCGCATTTTACGATATGGAGCCGCCGCCAAGCCCTAAAACCTCTCGGGAGGGCTGATCTAGAGTCCATTCGGAGCTCCGGAGAGGGGAATCCGTCGCCATCATCATCATCAACCATCCTCCATCACCAATTTCATGATGCTCACCGCCGTGCGTGAGTAATTCCATCGTAGGCTTGCTAGATGGTGATGGGTTGGATGAGATTTATCATGTAATCGAGTTAGTTTTGTTAGGGTTTGATCCCTAGTATCCACTATGTTCTGAGATTGATGTTGCTATGACTCTGCTATGCTTAATGCTTGTCACTAGGGCCCGAGTGCCATGATTTCATATCTGAACCTATTATGTTTTCATCAATATATGAGAGTTCTTAATCCTATCTTGCAAGTCTATAGTCACCTATTATGTGTTATGATCCGTTAACCCCGAAGTGACAATAATCAGGATACTTACCGGTGATGACCGTAGTTTGAGTTCATGTATTCACTATGTGTTAATGCTTTGGTCCGGTACTCTATTAAAAGGAGGCCTTAATATCCCTTAGTTTCCATTAGGACCCCACTGCCACGGGAGGGTAGGACAAAAGATGTCATGCAAGTTCTTTTCCATAAGCAGGTATGACTATATTCGGAATACATGCCTACATTACATTGATGAATTGGAGCTAGTTCTGTGTCACCCTAGGTTATGACTGTTACATGATGAACCGCATCTGGCATAATTCTCTATCACCGATCCATTGCCTACGAGCTTTCCATATATTGTTCTTTGCTTATTTACTTTTTCGTTGCTATTGCTATCATCACTACAAAATACCAAAAACATTACTTTTGCTATCATTACCTTTTGCTACCGCTACCACTACTATCATATTACTTTGCTACTAAACACTTTGCTGCAGATATTAAGTTTCCATGTGTGGTTGAATTGACAACTCAGCTGCTAATACTTGAGAATATTCTTTGGCTCCCCTTGTGTCGAATCAATAAATTTGGGTTGAATACTCTACCCTCGAAAACGGTCGCGATCCCCTATACTTGTGGGTTATCAAGACTATTTTCTGGCGCCGTTGCCGGGGAGCATAGCTCTATTCTTTGAGTCACTTGGGATTTATATCTGCTTATCATTATGAAGAACTTGAGAGATCCAAAAACCAAGATTTATCCCTCAACTACGAGGGGAGGTAAGGAACTGCCATCTAGCTCCGCACTTGATTCACCTTCTGTTTTGAGTAAGCTTGCGACACCTAAACCTGCTTCTGCTATTCGTTCCGATATGTCGCATGTTATTGATGATGCCACTTCTGCTATGCATGATACTTATGATGAAACTACTTCTATGCTTGATACTACTGTGCCACTTGGTGAATTTCTTGATGAACAACTTGCTATTGTTAGAGAGAATGAAAATATTGAATCTGATAATATTGATGAAAGTGATGATGAAGACTTGCCCGTTATTCCTAAGGGTTATGTTTTTGATAAAGAAGCTTCTTTAGCTATTTTAGCTTGCAAAGATAGTTATGAACTTAAGAGGTTATTAGCTAAATGGAATAAGCAATCTCTAAATGCTAGGATGAAACCTGACCCTGCTTTTGCTACTTCACCTATCTTTGTTACTGATAAGGATTATGAATTCTCTGTTGATCCTGATATAACTACTTTGGTTGAATATGATCCTTTTCATGGCTATGAATCTGAAACTGTTGTGGCATATCTTACTATATTAAATGATATAGCCACCCCGTTCACTAATGATGAGAGAACTTGTTATTTATATCCTTAAAATATTTCCGTTCTCATTAAAGGGTGATGCTAAGATATGGTTTAATTCTCTTGATCCTGATTGTGTCCGTAGTCCCCAGGATATGATTTATTACTTCTCTACTAAATATTTCCCTGCTCATAAGAAACAAGCTGCTTTAAGGGATATATATAATTTTGTGCAAATTGAAGAAGAGAGTCTCCCACAAGCTTGGGGGAGGCTTCTCCAATTACTTAATGCTTGGCCTGATCATCCTCTTAAGAAAAATGAAATACTTGATATCTTTTATAATGGACTAACCGATGCCTCTAGAGATTACCTGGATAGTTGTGCTGGTTCTGTTTTCAGGGAAAGAACATCGGACGAAGCTGAAATTCTATTGAATAATATGTTGGCAAATGAAAATAATTGGACACTTCCTGAGCCAGCTCCTGAGCCTATTCCTAAACCAACTCCAAAGAAGAGGGGTATTCTATTTCTCGGTCCTGAAGATATGCAAGAGGCAAAGAAATCTATGAAAGAAAAAGGTATTAAAGCTGAAGATGTTAAGAATTTACCTCCTATTGAAGAAATACACGGTCTTAATTTACCGCCTGTTGAAGAAACATATGATCTTAATCCATTACCTATTGAAGAAGTACATGGTCTTGATAACCCAACACAGGTAGTAAAGGTAAATTCTCTCTATAGATATGATAAAGCTGAAATCCCATTTACTAAGTTTGCTAGCCCATGCTTAGATGAGTTTGCTAAATTTATGGTTAAGTAAGAAGACTTCAATGCTTATTTTGGTAGACAACTAAAATACAATTCAAATATGCTTGAACACTTGGGTGATTATATGGCTAATGTTAAAGGTGAACTTAAACTTATTAGTAAACATGCTTCTATGGTTACCACTCAAGTAGAACAAGTACTTAAAGCTCAAAATGATTTGCTCAATGAATTGAATAGTAAGAATAATGATTATGTTGTTAGAGTGGCTACTAGAACTGGTAGAATGACTCAGGAACCTCTGTATCTTGAAGGACATCCTAAGAGAATTGAGCAAGATTCTCAGAGAAATAATGTGGATGCACCTAGTCCTTCTAATAGGAAGAAAAAGAAAAATGATAGGACTTTGCATGCTTCTAGTGAACCTATTACTGATACACCTGAGAATCCAAATGATATTTCTATCTCTGATGCCGAAACACAATCTGGTAATGAACCTAAAACTAGTGATAATGTTAATGATAATGTTCATGATGATGCTCAACCTAGTAATGATAATGATATAAAAATTGAACCTGCTGTTGATCTTGATAACCCACAATCAAAGAATCAACGTTATGATAAGAAAGACTTTGTTGCTAGGAAACACGATAAGGAAAGAGAGCCTTGGGTTCAGAAACCCATGCCTTTTCCTCCCAAACCATCCAAGAAAAAGGATGATGGGGATTTTGAGCGCTTTGCTAAAATGATTAGACCTATCTTTTTGCGTATGCGATTAACTGATATGTTTAAAATGAATCCTTATGCTAAGTACATGAAAGATATTGTTACTAATAAAAGAAAGATACCGGAAGCTGAAATTTCCACCATGCTTGCTAATTATACTTTTAAAGGTGGAATACCTAAGAAACTAGGAGATCCCGGTGTACCAACTATACCATGCCCCATTAAAAGAAACTATGTTAAAACTGCTTTATGTGATCTTGGAGCCGGTGTTAGGTTATAGGATGGTAACTGATTTCCACAAATTAAATAAAGCTACTAAAAAGGATCATTACCCCTTACCTTTTATCGATCAAATGATAGAAAGATTATCCAAACATACTCATTTTTGCTTTCTAGATGGTTATTCTCGTTTCTCTCAAATACCTCTGTCAGCCAATGAGCAATCAAAGACTACTTTTACTTGCCCTTTTGGTACTTTTGCTTATAGACGTATGCCTTTTGGTTTATGTAATGCACCTGCTACCTTTCAAAGATGCATGATGGCTATATTCTCTGACTTTTGTGAAAAGATTTGTGAGGTTTTCATGGATGATTTCTCCGTCTATGGATCCTCTTTTGATGATTGCTTAAGCAACCTTGACCGAGTTTTGCAGAGATGTGAAGAAACTAATCTTGTCTTGAATTGGGAAAAGTGCCACTTTATGGTTAATGAAGGTATTGTATTGGGGCATAAAGTTTCTGAAAGAGGTATTGAGGTTGATAAAGCCAAGGTTGATGCTATTGAAAAGATGCCATGTCCCAAGGACATCAAAGGTATAAGAAGTTTCCTTGCTCACACCGGTTTTTATAGGAGGTTCATTAAGGACTTCTCAAAAATTTCTTGGCCTCTGGCTAATTTATTACAAAAGATATGCCATTTGTTTTCGATGATGATTGCGTAGAAGCATTTGAAATACTTAAGAAAGCATTGATCTCTGCACCTATTATTCAGCCACCTGATTGGAATTTACCCTTTGAAATTACGTGTGATGCTAGTGATTATGCGGTAGGTGTTGTTCTAGGGCAAAGGGTTGATAAGAAATTAAATGTTATTCAATATGCTAGTAAAACTCTAGACAATGCTCAGAGAAATTATGCTACTACTGAAAAAGAATTCTTAGCAGTTGTATTTGCTTGTGATAAGTTTAGACCTTATATTGTTGATTCTAAAGTAACTATTCACACTGATCATGCTGCTATTAAATATCTCATGGAAAAGAAAGATGCTAAACCTAGACTTATTAGATGGGTTCTCTTGCTACAAGAATTTGATTTGCATATTATTGATAGAAAGGGAGCTGAGAACCCCATTGCAGACAACTTGTCTAGGTTAGAAAATGTTCTTGATGACCCACTGCCTATTGATGATAGCTTTCTTGATGAACAATTAAATGTCATAAATGATTCTCAAAATGCTCCATGGTATGCTGATTATGCTAATTATATTATTGCTAAATTTATACCACCTAGTTTCACATACCAACAAAAGAAAAAGTTCTGCTATGATTTGAGACATTACTTTTGGGATGACCCACATCTTTATAAAGGAGTAGATGGTGTTATTAGACGTTGTGTACCTGAGCATGAACAGGAACAGATCCTACGCAAGTGTCACTCCGAGGCTTATGGAAGACACCATGCTGGAGATAGAACTGCACATAAGGTATTGCAATCTGGTTTTTATTGGCCTACTCTCTTCAAGGATGCCCGTAAGTTTGTCTTATCTTGTGATGAATGTCAAAGAATTGGAAATATTAGTAGACGTCAAGAAATGCCTATGAATTATTCACTTGTTATATAACCATTTGATGTTTGGGGCTTTGATTATATGGGACCTTTTCCTTTCTCTAATGGATATACACATATTTTAGTTGATGTTGATTACATTACTAAGTGGGTAGAAGCTATTCCAACAAGTAGTGCTGATCATAACACCTCTATTAAGATGCTTAAGGAAGTTATTTTTCCGAGGTTTGGAGTCCCTAGATATTTAATGACTGATGGTGGTTCACATTTTATTCATGGTGCTTTCCGTAAAATGCTTGCTAAATATGATGTTAATCATAGAATTACATCTCCTTATCACCCACAGTCTAGTGGTCAAGTAGAATTGAGCAATAGAGAACTCAAATTAATTTTGCAAAAGACTGTTAATAGATCTAGAAAGAATTGGTCCAGGAAACTTGATGATGCATTATGGGCCTATAGAATTGCATATAAAAAATTCTATGGGTATGTCTCCGTATAAAATGGTTTATGGAAAAGCATGTCACTTACCTCTCGAACTAGAACATAAGGCTTATTAGGCTATTAAAGAGCTCAATTGTGATTTCAAACTTGCCGGTGAGAAGAGGTTATGTGACATTAGCTCACTTGATGAATGGATAACCCAAGCCTACGAGAATGCCAAATTATTTAAAGAAAAGGTTAAAAGATGGCATGACAAAAGGATACAAAAGCGTGAGTTTAATGTAGGTGATTATGTATTGCTATACAACTCTCGTTTAAGATTTTTTGCAGGAAAACTTCTCTCTAAATGGGAAGGTCCTTACGTTATCGAGGAGGTCTATCGTTCCGGTGCCATAAAAATCAACAACTTCGAAGGCACAAATCCGAAGGTGGTGAACGGTCAAAGAATTAAACATTATATCTCAGGTAATCCTATAAATGTTGAAACCAATGTTATTGAACCCGTAACCCCGGAGGAATACATAAGGGACACTTTCCGGAACGTTTCAGACTCCGAAAAGGAATAGGTATGTGGTACGGTAAGTAAACCGACTCCAAAACAGTTCTAATGCAATATTTCTCCGTTTTGGAATATTTAGAAAAACAAAAAAATAAGAAGCAGTCCGGGAAGGACACGAGGGCTCCACGAGGGTGGAGGGCGTGCCCTACCCCCTGGGCGCGCCCCCTACCTCGTGGGCACCTCGTGTGCTTTCCGGACTCCATTTTCTTACACGTTACGTATTTTGGTCGGTAAAAATTCATTATATACTGTCCCGGAGGTTTTGACTCCCGTATCATGCAATTATTCTCTGTTTGTGTTTCAAGTTGTTGTTGCTGCAGATTAGAGCAAGATGTCCTTAAAAGAGTCAGTCGGGGAGAGCCGGGTGTCTCACCCGGCACCGAGATCAATGACAAACAACAATGTTGACCACTTTGGGCCAGCAACGGAGGAAGAGATGGAGGCTAATTTGAAGAGGATAGATGCCATGGAGGAGGATCAAGAAGTCACTTCCCGCTTCCGAGCTGGATTCACAATGGGGGAACTGCAGATCTCGGCTATTCCAAATTCGGTTATCCCTTCCAATGTTAGATTTCTTTCTTATGAGAATATGAAAAAGAGCGGCACTGGTTCTCCCGCAGCTATGCAGCACCCTTGGGTGCAGGGAGCTTTGGTTGTTACAGGAAAGCTTCGAAAGGAAATAATGGACCTTAAGCAGCAAGTCATTAAGCTCGAGGAGGAAAATCGTATCCTGAGGGGCATCATCGCCAAGAATATCACATCACCATCCCCGAAAAGAGAGATATAATCACATGGTATGGGCACTCCCCTTGGCAACTGACAAGCTTGGGGGAGTGCCCCGGTATCGTATCACCATCACTTTTATCTCTATCATTTTCTTAGTTTGATCCTTTTGATAATATCTTGATCTAGTAGTATAAAGCTTTTAGTATGATCTAGTTGTGAGTTTTGCTTTATGATCCTCCTATGTAATCGAGTCCGTGAGCTATATAATGAAGATTAGTGTTGAGTCAAGGGGTTGATTATTTTTCCATGATCTTGAGTGAATAAAAGAAAAGAGAAAGAATAAAAAGAATAAAAGAGATCATATGGATCTTATGGAGAGTAATGAGCTCACATAGAAAGAGTACGATGATTAAAAGTTGTTGAGAGTTGACAAACATAGTTTTGGTCATCGTTGCAATTAATAGGAAGTAATAAAGAAAGAGAAGTCTTCACATGTAAATATACTATCTTGGACATCTTTTATGATTCTGAGCACTCATTAAAATATGACATGCTAAAGAATTGATGTTGGGCAAGGAAGACAACGTAATGGGTTATGTTTTCTTACATTTGAGATAAATTATATTGTCATGGATCATCCAACATGATTGAGCTTGCCTTTCCCCCCTCATGCTAGCCAAATTCATCGCACCAAGTAGAGATACTACTTGTGCTTCCAAACACCCTTAAATCAGTTTTGCCATGAGAGTCCACCATACCTACCTATGGATTGAGTAAGATACTCCAAGTAAGTTGTCATCGGTGCAAGCAATAAAAATTGCTCTCTAAATATGTATGACTTATTAGTGTGGGAGAAAATAAGCTTTATACGATCGTGTGATATGGAAGAAATAAAAGCGACAGACTACATAATAAAGGTCCATATCACAAGTGGCAATATAAAGTGACGTTCTTTCGCATTAAGATTTTGTGCATCCAACCATAAAAGCACGGCATGACAACCTCTGCTTCCCTCTGCGAAGGGCGTATCTTTTACCTTTATCTCCTGCCCTACATAAGAGTCATGGTGATCTTCACCCCTCCTTTTTATATTTTATCTTTTGGCAAGCACAACATGTTGGAAAGATCCTGGTATATATGGCTAATTGGATGTGAGTTTTCATGAACTATTATTGTTGACATTACCCTTGAGGTAAAACGTTGGGAGGCAAAACTATAAACCCCTATCTTGCTTTGTGTACGATTAAAACTCCATACCCATAAGTATTGCGTGAGTGTTAGCAATTGTGAAAGACTATATGATAGTTGAGTATGTGGACTTGCTGAAAATCTCTTATATTGACTCTTTCCTATGTTATGATAAATTGCAATTGCTCCAATGACTGAGATTATAGTTTTTTAGTTTTCAATGAAGTTTATGATTAATAATTGAAATTGTGATTGAATTGTTACTCTAGCATAAGAAATCATATGACAAGAATTATATAAGTTGCTATTCTAAGAATCATCATGATGCCCTCATGTCCGTATTTTATTTTTATCGACACCTCTATCTCCATACATGTGGACATATTTTTCGATTTCGGCTTTCGCTTGAGGACAAGCGGGGTCTAAGCTTGGGGGAGTTGATACGTCCATTTTGCATCATGCTTTTATATCGATATTTATTGCATTATGGGCTGTTATTACACATTATGTCACAATACTTATGCTTATTCTCTCTTATTTTACAAGGTTTACATAAACAGGGAGAATGCCGGCAGCTGGGATTCTGAGCTGGAAAAGGAGCAAATATTAGAGACCTATTCTGCACAGCTCCAAAAGTCCTGAAACTTCACGGAAGACATTTTCAGAATATATAATAAATACTGAGCGCAAGAAGTTCACCAGGGGGGCCACACCCTGCCCATGAGGGTGGGGGGCGCGCCCCCTACCTCGTGGGCCCCCTGGTGGCCTTCCGATGGCCATCTTCTGCTATATGGAGTCTTTCGATGAGAAAAAAATCAGAAGCCATCTTTCCGGACGAGACTCCGCCGCCACGAGGCGGAACCTTGGCGGAACCAATCTAGGGCTCTGGCTGAGCTGTTCTGCCGGGGAAACTTCCCTTCGGGAGGGGGAAACTATCGCCATCATCATCACCAACACTCCTCTCATCAGGAGAGGGCAATCTCCATCAACATCTTCACCAACACCATCTCCTCTCAAAACCCTAGTTCATCTCTTGTATCCCATTCTTGTCTCTAAGTCTGGGATTGGTACCTGTGGGTTGCTAGTAGTGTTAATTACTCCTTGTAGTTGATGCTAGTTGGTTTACTTGGTGGAAGATCATATGTTCAGATCCTATATGCATATTAATACCCCTCTGATTATGAACATGAATATGCTTTGTGAGTAGTTACGTTTGTTCCTGGGGACATGGGAGAAGTCTTGCTATTAGTAGTCATGTGAATTTGGTATTCATTCGATATTTTGTTGAGATGTATGTTGTCTCTCCTCTAGTGGTGTTATGTGAACGTCGACTACATGACACTTCACCATTATTTGGGCCTAGAGGAAGGCATTGGGAAGTAATAAGTAGATGATGGGTTGCTAGAGTGACAGAAGCTTAAACCCTAGTTTATGCGTTGCTTCGTAAGGGGCTGATTTGGATCCATATGTTTCATGCTATGGTTAGGTTTACCTTAATACTTTTGTTGTAATTGCGGATGCTTGCAATAGAGGTTAATCATAAGTGGGATGCTTGTCCAAGTAAGGGCAGTACCCAAGCACCGGTCCACCCACATACCAAATTATCAAAGTACCGAACGCGAATCATACGATCGTGATGATACCTAGCTTGACGATATTCCCATGTATCCTCGGGAGCGATTTACATCATATAAGAGTTTGTCCAGGCTTGTCCTTTGCTACAAAAAGGATTGGGCCACCTTGCTGCACTTTATTTACTTTTGTTACTTGTTACTCGTTACAAATTATCCTATCACAAAACTATATGTTACCTATTATTTCAGTGCTTGCAGAGAATACCTTGCTGAAAACCGCTTATCATTTCCTTCTGCTCCTCGTTGGGTTCGACACTCTTACTTATCAAAAGGACTACGATAGATCCCCTATACTTGTGGGTCATCAGTAGTCAACTCCTTGAACTTGTCAAAAACCTTTCGCAATGAGTCGAGCTTTGTAGACAGTAACATTAGCGTCAGTCTTCTTCTTGAAGATCCATTTATTCTCAATGGCTTGCCAATCATCGGGCAAGTCAACCAAACTCCACACTTTGTTCTCATACATGGACCCCATCTCAGATTTCATGGCCTCAAGCCATTTTGCGGAATCTGGGCTCATCATCGCTTCCTCATAGTTCGTAGGTTCGTCATGGTCAAGTAACATGACTTCCAGAACAGGATTACCGTACCACTCTGGTGCGGATCTTACGCTGGTTGACCTACAAGGTTCGGTAGTAACTTGATCTGAAATTACATGATCTTCATCATTAGCTTCCTCTCTAATTGGTGTAGGAGTCACAGGAACGGATTTCTGTGATGAACTACTTTCCAATAAGGGAGCAGGTATAGTTACCTCATCAAGTTCTACTTTCCTCCGCCTCACTTCTTTCGAAAGAAACTCCTTCTCTAGAAAGGATCCATTCTTAGCAACGAATGTCTTGCCTTCGGAAATGTGATAGAAGGTGTACCCAACAGTCTCCTTTGGGTATCCTATGAAGACACATTTCTCCGATTTGGGTTCGAGCTTACCAGGTTGAAGCTTTTTCACATAAGCATCGCAGCCCCAAACTTTAAGACACGACAACTTTGGTTGCTTGCCAAACCACAGTTCAGAAGGTGTCGTCTCAACGGATTTTGATGGTGCCCTATTTAACGTGAATGCAACCGTCTCTAAAGCATAACCCCAAAACGATAGCGGTAAATCAGTAAGAGACATCATAGATCGCATCATATCTAGTAAAGTACAATTACGACGTTCGGACACACCATTACGTTGTGGTCTTCTGGGTGGCGTGAGTTGTGAAACTATTCCGCATTGCTTCAAATGAAGACCAAACTCGCAACTCAAATATTCTCCTCGACGATCAGATCATATAAACTTTATTTTCTTGTTATGATGATTTTCCACTTCACTCTGAAATTTTTTGAACTTTTCAATGTTTCAGACTTATGTTTCATCAAGTAGATATACCCATATCTGCTCAAATCATCTGTGAAGGTGAGAAAATAACGATACCAGTCGCGAGCCTCAATATTCATTGGACCACATACATCAGTATGTATGATTTCCAACAAATCTGTTGCTCGCTCCATAGTTCCGGAGAACGGCGTTTTAGTAATCTTACCCATGAGGCATGGTTCGCAAGTACCAAGTGATTCCAAAAGTCGTGGAGTTTCTTCATGCGCTTTACACCAATAGGACATAAACGACAGTGCCACAAATAAGTTGCACTATCATTATCAACTCTGCATCTTTTAGCTTCAATATTATGAATATGTGTATCACTACTATCGAGATTCATCAAAAATAGACCACTCTTCAAGGGTGCATGACTATAAAAGATATTACTCATATAAATAGAACAACCATTATTCTCATATTTAAATGAATAACCGTCTCGCATCAAACAAGATCCAGATATACTGTTCATGCTCAACGCTGGCACCAAATAACAATTATTTAGGTCCAAAACTAACCCCGAAGGTAGATGTAGAGGTAGCGTGCCGACCGCGATCACATCGACTTTGGAACCATTTCCCACGCGCATTGAGGGAGTCCTGGATTAGGGGTCTCCGAACAGCCGGACGATATCTATTGGCCGAACTGTTGGACTATGAAGATACAAGATTGAAGACTTCATCCCGTGTCCGGATGAGACTCTCCTTGGCGTGGATGGCAAGCTTGGCAATACGGATATGTAGATCTCCTCCCTTGTAACCGACTCTGTGTAACCCTAGCCCCCTCCGGTGTCTATATAAACCGGAGGGTTTAGTCCGTAGAAAAACAACAATCATACCATAGGCTAGCTTCTAGGGTTAGCCTCTACGATCTCATGGTAGATCAACTCATATCATCAATATCAATCAAGCAGGACGTAGGGTATTACCTCCATCAAGAGGGCCCAAACCTGGGTAAACATCGTGTCCCCCGCCTCCTGTTACCATCCACCTTAGACGCACAGTTCGGGACCCCCTACCCGAGATCCGCCGGTTTTGACACCGACATTGGTGCTTTCATTGAGAGTTCCACTGTGTCATCACCATATGGCTTGATGGCTCCTTCGATCATCGGTAACGATGCGTTCCAGGGTGAGGTTTTCCTCCCCGGGCAGATCTTCGTATTCGGCGGCTTCGCACTGCGGGCCAACTCGCTTGGCCATCTTGAGCAGATCGAGAGCTACGCCCCTGGCCATCAGGTCAGGTTCGGAAACTTAAACTACACTGCTGACATCCGTGGAAACTTGATCTTCGACGGATTCAAGCCCTTGTCAGGTGCGCCGCACAATCACGACGATCATGACGTAACTCTGTCGTCGGACAGTGTTCGGGAGATCACACCTGCAACTACTCCGGCCCTCAATCCGGAGCAAATTGCGCCATCCGGGGATGGGGGATAGACCCCGCCATGGAGGCCGCACTCTCAGTGGCGATGGAGCCGGATACTGACTTCACCCCTTATGAGAGCCGTGTTGCCGAACCACTGGATTCGTCTCCGGCCATGGACTCCGAGCCGCCTGCGTCCATGCCTATCGAATCCGATTGGGCACCGATCATGGAGTTCACCTCCGCGGATATCTTTCAGCACTCGCCTTTCGGCAATGTGCTAAATTCATTAAGGTCTCTCTCCTTATCAGGAGAACCTTGGTCGAACTATGTCCGTCTAGAATGGGATGCGGACGATGAAGAAATTCGCTGCCCACCCACCACCCACTTAGTAGCCACTATCGACGATTTAACCGACATGCTCGACTTCGACTCCGAAGACATCGACGGTATGGACAACGATGCAGGAGACGAAAAGGAACCACCGCCCACAGGGCGCTGGACCGCCACCTCATCATATGATATATACATGGTGGACACCCCCAAAGAAGGCAATGGCGACGAGACAGCAGAGGATGACCCCTCCAAGAAGCAACCCAAGCACCGACATCAGCGACGCCGCTCTAAGTCTCGCCATAGCGAAAGTAGTGATACAGGCACAAGAGACAATAACACTCCGGATAGTGCCGAAGATGACAACAATCCCCTCCAGTGCGATTTAGAGCGGGAGGGTGAACAAGCTAGCCCTCTAGAGCGGGCAGCAGATGGAGAATCGGAGGAGGACAATTACATGCCTCTCTCCGAAGACGAGTTGAGCCTCGGCAACAAAGAATTTATCGTGCCTAAGGATCCCATCGAGCAGGAGCGCTTCAAGCGCCGGCTTATAGCCACAACAAATAGCTCGAAGAAAAAGCAACAATAGCTTCAAGCTGATCAAGATTTGCTAGCAGACAGATGGACCGAAGTCCTTGCGGCTGAGGAATACGAACTCGAGCGCCCAACCAAGAGTTATCCAAAGCGCAGGTTGCCACCTCACCTCGAGGAGGAAGCATTGAAACCCACATCACCAGCATATGACGCGGCTGACGGGCCACCTCGTGGCCGAGACAAAGAGGCATTTCAGCTCGAAGTCCATCCCGCACCCCGCCGCCAATCAAACAAAAATACCAAGGCCCGGGGCAACACGCAGGACCTGCGAGACGTATTGGAAAACAAGGCAAAACATGCAAGATCAATCTACGGATCACGGGGGCGTGCACCAACACGCGACGATGATCGTCACGCCGGATACACTAAAAGCAAATCCGACCGAGCCGAACACGGCAGACAAGACTCGTATGAACCACGTCGCGATATATCCCGGCACAGAGGCGCCGCACACCCCTTATGCTTCACTGATGAAGTAATGGATCACGAATTCCTAGAAGGGTTTAAACTCGTAAACATTGAATCATATGATGGTCCTACAGACCACGCGGTATGGATAGAAGACTTCTTCCTCCACATTCACATGTCCCGCGGGGATGACCTACATGCCATCAAGTATCTTCCACTAAAACTCAAAGGGTCGGCTCGGCATTGGCTCAATAGCTTGCTGGAAAACTCCATCGGAAGTTGGGAGAACCTGGCAGAGGCATTCCTGGACAATTTCCAGGGCACTTACGTGCGACCGCCGAACGCTGACGATTTAAGTCATATAACTCAGTGGCCAGGGGAATCGGCCAGGAAATTCTGGACCCGGTTCCTAACCAAGAAGAACCAAATTGTCGATTGTCCGGATGCAGAGGCCTTAGCGGCATTTAAGCATAATATCCGTGATGAATGGCTCGCCTGGCACCTCGGCCAAGAGAAGCCAAAATCCATGGCAACCCTCACGACACTTATGACCCGCTTTTGTGCGGGCGAAGATAGCTAGTTGGCTCGTAGTACCAATACAGCAAGCAAACCTGGCATATCATAAGCCAGGGATAGCAACGGCAAACCACGACGCAACAAACACAAGCGCCACAAATATGGTGAAAACGCTGAAAAAATACGGCAATTAATGCCGGGTTCAGGGGCTCAAAGTCCGGTCAGCGGAAAAGGCCACCCAAAAATAAAAATCTGGGTCCATCTAGTCTGGACCGCATACTCGATCGCCAATGCCGAATTCATGGCACCCCAGAAACGCCAGCCACCCATACCAACAGAGAATGTTGGGTCTTCAAACAAGTCGGCAAGGCAGGCGCCAAAGAAGAGGGGTCTCAAAGCGATGATAGCGACGAAGAGCCCAGATCACCGAACACAGGAGGGCAAAAGTCCCCCCCCCCCCATATTCAATCGGTGAATGTGGTAAATACCACCCAAATTGCCAACTCGGACCAGATATGCACCCTTAGGGATGGCGAGTCAACGGAACTAGCCGTCCCACAATATAATCTAGGGCCGGTCACCTTCAACCGCACGGATCGTCCGATTAACGCCAATCAGGGCAATCCAGCCGCACTAATCCTCGACCCAATAGTAGACGGGTTCCACCTCACTCGAGTCCTTATGGATGGAGGTAGCAGTTTAAATCTACTTTACCAGGACACAGTGTGCAAGATGGACATCGATCATTCAGCGACCAGACCCACTAAAGCCACTTTTAGAGGCATCATACCAGGTATGGAGGTTAGCTATACAGGCTCCATTACATTTGAGGTAATCTTCGGATCACCAGAAAATTACCGTATCGAAGAGTTAATCTTTGAAATCGCCCCTTTCCGCAGTGACTATCAAGCACTGCTCGGGCGAACCGCGTTCGCTCGATTCAACGCGGTGCCACATTATGCCTACCGTAAGCTCAAGATGCCCGGTCCACGTGGCGTCATCACGGTTCATGGCAAGGCCGAACCTTCCTTCGGCACCAACAAATACAACACTGCCTTAGCAGCAGAAACAACAAGCAGCACCTTGCAGCCGAACCTCGAGTCAACGTCCAGGCTCCTAGACACCGTCAAGGGGCTCCGAGCTACTTCACGGAATGATAACCCGGCTCGTCCAGAGGTCAACTAAACACTCTGGTGAAGGCCATGACAGGCCGAACTCAGTGGTTCAACCGCCCTCCGGCATGTAAACATTTCCTATATTTCCTTCGCAGGTTCACCTTTACACCAACCAGGACGGACTCCATGGAGGCAGCTTGAACGCGTTAGGGAATCCTTAGACATTTCCCGCAGTGACCGTCCGGCTATATTGCGGATCCACAATCAACCTCTTCCCCCTGATCACAGCAGGTTCTGCTACCACAACCCCCTTTTATTTTATTTTATCACATTACTTGTACCCATATGCATAGACGTATTATTCAAATACAACATGTGGATTTATATGACGTTTACCTGCTGATTATTTCTTATCGAAATCATTTCATCAAGTGGCATACGCACACAGCGATATGCCTTAAATATGCCATGGGCTTCGTTTTTCCTATAACACGGCAATAAAAGTCCGAACACCTTCATGGAAGTTCGGCACCCCGAATCATGTCTTGGGTCAATAGTTGGGTTTGCCCGGCTCCCATGTTTTGGTACCTTACGTTCTGCTATATCGGCTAAGGTAGCACTGGGAGAACTACTGCGATTGTCTCTCGGTTCTTCCAAATGAGCACCTCAGTAGAGAAAGCTGAAAACTGACTGTCATGATACGCGAGAGCTAGTCAGCTGTTCGAGCGGTTACAAAATCTTTAAGGATTTCTCCCGCATAATGCCATAACCAATGCAGCGTGCGATGGATCAGTTTTTCTCCGATCAGGCACTTACAGAGCCCCTAGTACGGTCTTCCGAACACAAGGGGCTGCGCCGACCATACTAAAGCTCCTATGGCTAAGTGAGAGTGATAAAGCCCTATAGTCCGATTGCCTGGTTCGTTGTGCTGAGCACCTCCTTCGGAGGACCCAAAACTGGGATAAAGAGTGCTCAGGTTTATCCCAAACACCCCCGTACTCCTTACGTGGGGGCAGAAGCCGACGACTGGCCAACTCTCGGGTTTAACATAATAACGGCCGCATAGGATGGTAAACTTTTATATAACAGGCGACATATAAACGACCTTGTTCAAACATTACAAAGGACAACATGATTGGCATTCATGGAAATATAATGTCCTTGGTGCATAGCTCCGCTGCAAGGTAGGATCCTTTCAAGACACTCTTATAATATAATTCGGGCTTGCGGTGCTCCTTCCCCTCTGGCGGTCCTTCGGTCACCAGCTTCTCGGCATCCATCTTCCCCTAGTGCACCTTTGCGCAGGCGAAGGCCATTCACGCTCCTTCTATACAGACCGACCGCTTGATGACGTCAAGTCGAGGGCAAGCACTTACAAGCCGCCTCACGAGCCCGAAGTAGCTGCATGGAATCGGCTCGGCAAGCCATAGCCGGATAACCATATCTTTCATGGCTAGTTCTGCCGCCTTATGCAGTTCGATCAGCTGTCTCAGTTGATCGGCAAAAGGCACCGGATAATTTGGTGCCAAATACTGCGACAAAAAGAGCTTATCTGTGGTGTTCCTTTCTTTGACTCGGTAGAATTGGGCGGCATCTGATATGCTGTGAGGTAGCTCGGCAAATACACCTGAGAAATCCGGATTCACAATCAGAAACATAGTTTTCCCTTCAAATAATTGCTTTACATGGGAAAAGCCTTACCCTCCGCGATCTTTCTCGCCTCTTGGATCCCCTGCAGGGTGCTTTGGGTTTCCACCCGGGCATCGCTCATGGCTTGATGCGCCTTGGTGAGTTCGGACTCTTTCTCCGTTAAACTCTGCTCCAAGGTCTCGCATCTACTTACGGCCTCTTGCAGCTCCTGCTCAGCTTTAATAACTCTGGCCTCGTGTTTCTCACAAAGAGTCCGCTCTGTGGCCGCCTTTTCCTTGGCCTCGGCAACGGCCCTTTTGAGGGCCTCGACTTCAGTCATAACCCCTAGCACAAATTATGCGGCTTATTTCATACTGAACATTTATTTCACAATAAATGCACGCAACGCTTGTGCATACCTTCTTTATCTCTCAACTGCATTTTCAATTGCCCAAGTTCTTCTATGGCCCGCTCCAGACTTTGATTCAGTTCGGAGATCTCTGCAGTATGAGAGGCAGCAGCCGCTACAGGTATCTGCTTGAAACAGAAGAGAAATCAATATCATTCAATGAGTCTTCATGCGATCATCAATTCGATCCCCTGTCCGGTTCTTTATTTCACCGAACAGTGTATCAGGGGCTCCTATTTATACTATGACACTCTTTGACAACTTACAAAACATACCTCAAAGCCTCTTATAAGGCTGATACAGGCTTCGTTCAGTCCACTCTCAGATGACTGAATCTTCTCAATCACCGCACCCATAAGGGCACGGTGTCCGTCAACGATGGAGGCGTCTCGTAACACCACCAACAAGGCATTGACACTTCTGGATGGACAGAGGTCGCCGGCGGAACAGGCACGCCCCCTCCAGCCGAAGGAGGCTGCCTTCTTGATTCTGGAGCTGTATAGGTCTCTGGAATCGCATCCGGTGGGGAGCCAAACTCAGGATCGCCCCCGCCGTCAGACCCCGTGGGAATCTTTTCCCCCACGTGTACGGCCCCTGCGGTTTGACCTCCAGGCGCCACCTTCATGGTTTCTTCCTTTCCTCCTTGGCCGGGGTCCTTCTGGGACGAAGCCTCGGTGTTATGCACCTGTTTGGAGGAAGGGGCCTTTGGGGGTGTCCCACTCTCCATAGCATTTGAGCTCAGCAGGTCCTCTGATGAGGATTGTTTGGTACGGGACCTCATCGGAGTACAAAAAATATATGCTTAGGTCAAAACACTAAGCCACGATGAGTCGGGACGCTTAAATGTACTCGAATTTTATATACTTATGAGTTCACCAGGGGCTGGGCCCTGGGATCCCATGTCGGGCCGCTGTCGGCGGCGGCAGTGGACTCCTCCGGAAGTGAAGCCCTTCCCCTTTTGGGCAGTTCGGCCTCCAAGAGTGCGGAGGTCGTCCTCTTCCTTCTTCCCCCCGCAGAGGATTCATCTTCCTCCTCCTTTTTGTCCTCTTCAGAGGCGGAACGGGCATTAGAGCCTTCGGGTATTGTGTCCGAAGTGCCGTGGCAACGAAGGCCGCCCCGGGTCTTTTTGGCCTCCTTCTTGGCCATCTACTTCGGCACCTTGTAAGGCGCCGGGACCAGCATCTTGATACGTCCATTTTGCATCATGCTTTTATATCAATATTTATTGCATTATGGGTTGTTATTACACATTATGTCACAATACTTATGCCTATTCTCTCTTATTTTACAAGGTTTACATAAAGAGGAAGAATGCCGGCAGCTGGGATTCTGGGTTGGAAAAGGAGCAAATATTAGAGACCTATTCTGCACAGCTCCAAAAGTCCTGAAACTTCACGGAAGACGTTTTCAGAGTATATATAAAATACTCAGTGGAAGAAATTCACCAGGGGGTCCACACCCTGCCCATGAGGGTGGGGGTGCGCCTACCCCCCTGGGCGTGCCCCCTACCTTGTGGGCCCCCGGGTGGCCCTCCGGTGGCCATCTTCTGCTATATGAAGTCTTTCGATGGGAAAAAATCACAAGCCATCTTCTCGGACGAAACTCCGCCGCCACGAGGCGGAACCAATCTAGGGATCTGGCGGAGCTGTTCTACTGGGGAAACTTCCCTTCCGGAGGGGGAAATCATCGCCATCGTCATAACCAACGCTCCTCTCATCAGGAGAGGGCAATCTCCATCAACATCTTCATTAGCACCATCTCCTCTCAAAACCCTAGTTCATCTCTTGTATCCAATTCTTGTCTCCAAGTCTGGGATTGGTGCTAGTAGGTTGCTAGTAGTGTTAATTACTCCTTGTAGTTGATGCTAGTTGGTTTAATTGGTGGAAGATCATATGTTCAGATCCTATATGCATATCAATACCCCTCTAATTATGAACATGTTTATGCTTTGTGAGTAGTTACGTTTGTTCCTGAGGACATGGGAGAAGTCTTGCTATTAGTAGTCATGTGAATTTGGTATTCATTCGATATTTTGATGAGATGTATGTTGTCTCTCCTCTAGTGGTGTTATGTGAACGTCGACTACATGACACTTCACCATTATTTGGGCCTAAAGGAAGGCATTGGGAAGTAATAAGTAGATGATGGGTTGCTAGAGTGACAGAAGCTTAAACCCTAGTTTATGCATTGCTTCGTAAGGGGCTGATTTGGATCCATATGTTTCATGCTATGGTTAGGTTTACCTTAATAATTTTGTTGTAGTTGCGGATGCTTGCAATAGAGGTTAATCATAAGTGGGATGCTTGTCCAAGTAAGGGCAGCGCCCAAGCACCGGTCCACCCACATACCAAATTATCAAAGTACCGAACGTGAATCATATGAGCGTGATGAAAACTAGCTTGATGATATTCCCATGTGTCCTCAGGAGCGCTTTACATCATATAAGAGTTTGTCCAGGCTTGTCCTTTGCTACAAAAAGGATTGGGCCCCCTTGCTGCACTTTATTTACTTTTGTTACTTGTTGCTCGTTACAAACTATCCTATCACAAAACTACTTGTTACCACTTATTTCAGTACTTGCAGAGAATACCTTGCTGGAAACCGCTTATCATTGTTGGGTTCGACACTCTTACTTATTGAAAGGACTACGATAGATCCCCTATACTTGTGGGTCATCAAGACTCTTTTCTGGCGACGTTGTCGGGGAGTGAAGTGCCTTTGGTAGGTGGAATTTGGTAAGGAAAATTTTATATAGTGTGCTGAAATTTACTGTCACTTGTTACTTTGGAAAGTAATCCTTTGAGGGGCTTGTTTGGGGTATCTTCACCCCGACCAGTAGAGCAAAGAGTTGATCCTCAACCTACTCAACCTACTGAAAATGAATATGAAAATGAAAATGTCTGCTTTGAAATTCCTTCGGGTATGATAGAAAAACTCCTAGCTAATCCTTTTTTAGGAGATGGAACAAAACATCCTGATGAGCATCTGATATATGTGGATGAAGTTTGTGGATTATTTAAGCTTGCACATGTACCCGGAGATGTTGTTAAGAAGAAGGTATTCCCTTTATCTTTGAAGGGAGATGCATTGACATGGTATAGGCTATGTGATGATATGGGGTCTTGGAATTACAAACGATTGAAATTGGAATTTCATCAGAAGTTTTATCCTATGCATCTTGTTCATCGTGATCGCAAGTATATATATAATTTTTGGCCTCGCGAAGGAGAAAGCATCGCTCAAGCTTGGGGGAGGCTTAAATCAATGTTATATTCATGCCCCAATCATGAGCTCTCAAGAGAAATGGTTATTCAAAAAATTTATGCTCGGCTTTCTGATAGCAATCGCACCATGCTTGATACTTCTTGTGTTGGCTCTTTTATGATGAAGAATATTGAATTCAAATGGGATTTATTAGAAATAATTAAACACAACTCTGAAGATTGGGACCTCGACAAAGGTAAGGAGTCAGGTATGACACCTAGGTTTGATTGTGTTAAATCTTTTATGGATACCGATGTTTTCCATAAATTTAGCACTAAATATGGACTTGACTCCGAAATAGTAGCTTCCTTCTGTGAATCTTTTGCTACTTATGTTGATCTCCCCAAGGAGAAGTGGTTTAAATATCATCCTCCCATAGAAGTAAAAGTAGCTGCACCTATTAAAGTTGAAGAAAAGATTGTCACTTATAATGATCCTATTGTTCCTACTGCATATGTTGAGAAACCACCTTTCCCTGTTAGGATAAAGGATCATGCTAAAGCTTCAACTGTGGTTCGTAAAAGCAATATTAAAACTTATACACCTCATGAGCAAATTAAAGTTGAACCTGATATTGCTATTGTTAAAGATCCCTTGTCTGATAATATTGATGGGCATGTCATTCATTTCCTTGATGAAACTGCTAGAATTGCTAAACCTTGTGCTAAAGATAAAAATATACATGTGGTAGGCATGCCTGTTATTTATGTTAAAATAGGAGATCATTGTTATCATGGCTTATGTGATATGGGTGCTAGTGCTAGTGCAATACCTTATTCCTTATGCAACGAAATTATGCATGATATTGCACCTGCTGAGATAGAAGATATTGATGTCACAATTAAACTTGCCAATAGAGATACTATTTCACCAATGGGAATTGTTACAGATGTTGAAGTCTTATGTGGGAAAACTAAATATCCTGCTGATTTTCTTGTTCTTGGTTCCCCACAAGATAGCTTTTGTCCCATTATATTTGGTAGACCCTTCTTAAATACTGTTAATGCTACCATAGATTGCAAAAGGGATGTTGTTACTATCGGTTTAGATTATATGACTCATGAATTTAATTTTTCTAAATTTAGTAGACAACACCGTGAAGAAGAATTACCTAGTAAGGATGAAATTATTGGTCTTGCCTCTATTGTCGTACCTCCTAGTGATCCTTTAGAACAATATTTGCTAGACCATGAAAATGACATGTTTATGAATGAAAGAAGGGAAATAGACGAAGTATTCTTTAAACAGGAACCTATTCTGAAAAACAATTTGCCTGTTGAAATCCTAGGAGATCCTCCTCCACCCAAGGGTGATCCCGTGTTTGAGCTTAAACCGTTACCTGATACTCTTAAATATGCTTATCGTGATGAAAAAAAGATATATCCTGTTATTATTAGTGCTAACCTTTCAAAACATGAAGAATAGAGATTATTGAAAACCCTGATGAAGCACCATGCTGCTATTGGGTATACTCTTGATGATCTTAAGGGCATTAGTTCCACTCTATGTCAACATAAATTTAATTTGGAAGAAGATGCTAAACTAGTTCGTGATCATCAACGACGGTTGAACCCTAAAATGAAAGAAGTGGTAAGAAAGGAAATACTAAAGCTCCTTGAGGCAGGTATAATTTATCCCGTTGCTCATAGTCAGTGGGTAAGTCCTGTCCATGGTGTCCCTAAGAAGGGAGGTATTACTGTTGTTCCTAATGATAAAGATGAATTGATTCCTCAAAGAATTGTTACAGGTTATAGGATGGTAATTGATTTCCGCAAATTAAATAAGGCCACTAAAAAGGATCATTACCCCTTACCCTTTATTGATCAAATGCTAGAAAGATTATCTAAACATACACATTTTTCCTTTCTAGATGGTTATTCTGGTTTCTCTCAAATACCTGTGTCAGCTAAGGATCAATCAAAGACTACTTTTACTTGCCCTTTTGGTACTTTTGCTTATAGACGTATGCCTTTTGGTTTATGTAATGCACCTGCTACCTTTCAAAGATGCATGATGGCTATATTCTCTGACTTTTGTGAAAAGATTTGTGAGGTTTTCATGGATGATTTCTCCGTCTATGGATCTCCTTTTGATGATTGCTTAAGCAACCTTGATCGAGTTTTGCAGAGATGTGAAGAAACTAATCTTGTCTTGAATTGGGAAAAGTGACACTTTATGGTTAATGAAGGTATTGTCTTGGGGCACAAAGTTTCCGAAAGAGGTATTGAAGTTGATAAAGCCAAGGTTGATGCTATTGAAAAGATGCCATGCCCCAAGGACATCAAAGGTATAAGAAGTTTCCTTGCTCATGTAGGTTTTTATAGGAGGTTCATTAAGGACTTCTCAAAAATTTCTCGGCCTCTGACTAATTTATTACAAAAAGATATACCATTTGTCCTTGATGATGATTGTGTAGAAGCATTTGAAATACTTAAAAAATCATTGATCTCTGCACCTATTATTCAGCCACCTGATTGGAATTTACCCTTTGAAATTATGTGTGATGCTAGTGATTATGCTGTAGGTGCTGTTCTAGGGCAAAGAGTTGATAAGAAACTAAATGTTATTCAATATTCTAGTAAAACCCTAGACAATGCTCAAAGAAATTATGCTACCACTGAAAAAGAATTCTTAGCAGTTGTATTTGCTTGTGATAAGTTCAGACCTTATATTGTTGATTCTAAAGTAACTATTCACACTGATCATGCTGCTATTAAATATATTATGGAAAACAAAGAGGCTAAACCTAGACTTATTAGATGGGTTCTCTTGCTACAAGAATTTGACTTACATATTGTTGATAGAAAGGGAGCTGAGAACCCCGTTGCAGACAACTTGTCTAGGTTAGAAAACGTGCTTGATGACCCACTTCCTATTGATGATAGATTTCCTTATGAGCAACTAAATGTCATAAATGCTTCTCATACTGCTCCATGGTATGCTGATTATGCTAATTACATTGTTGCTAAGTTTATACCACCTAGTTTCACATACCAGCAAAAGAAAAAGTTCTTCTATGATTTGAGGCATTACTTTTGGGATGACCCACATCTTTATAAAGAAGGAGTAGATGGTGTTACTAGGTGTTGTGTACCTGAGCATGAACAGGAACAGATCTTACGCAAGTGTCACTCCGAAGCTTATGGAGGACACCATGCTGGAGATAGAACTGCACATAAGGTATTGCAATCTGGTTTTTATTGGCTTGCTCTCTTCAAGGACGCCCGTAAGTTTTTCCTATCTTGTGATGAATGTCAAAGAATTGGTAATTGTAACGCCCCGAGACCGTTGTGCCAGGTGTCGTTCAGTTATTCGCTGATGTTGCCAGGTCATTTGCTTGTGTGTTGCATTTCATCATGTCATCATGTGCATTGCATCATGTCATCATGCAACCCGTTTTAAAACTCAACTAAACAAATGGTATGGATCTTTGATCCATTTAAATCGAGGGAATTCACATGGCGATTCTCTTTACAACTTATCCTCTCGATATTTAGAGAGCTATAGTAATTATTCCAATTATGTGGAATTACCTTAACACACTTGCAAAAATCCCAAAGCCTTTTATTATTTCAACTCTTGGCCTCTAACTTTGCCATATGTCATTTCATCATTTTCCGGATTCGTTGCCGTGGCACCCCTTTTCTTTCCACCACGGTGGCAAATGCTACATAATATGCTCTTATCAACATTTTCTTAAAAACTTGCATAAACTTGTTCATGTCATCCGCATCATGATAACAACAATTAAAATGTTTAAATTGTTGTTGCATTAAATTACTAATGCATATGGGGAGTTATCGGATTTGTTGTTTATTATATCCGGCCCCATTTAAATTGTTTAGATGGTATAGTTTTGTTATGTTTCACCTCTTGCCATGTTAACCAACATTTAACTTTGTTGAGTACCTAACCGAGAGTGAACTAAATAATTGATGTGGTGTTCCGTCAATATGCAACTCGTTGCATATTGATCTCCACTTAATTTGTAGAACTGCTTGTGCACTTTGCCATGCCATGCTTCATTAAACCGGACATGCATCATACTCGATTGTGCATCGTGCCATGTTGTTTTGGTGGTTGTTTACTATGCTGTGTGCTTCTTTTCCGGTGTTTGCTTCTTCGGGTTGGTTCCGATAACGTCGAGGTTGTGAGGATCCATTCGTCTACGTCCGTTTGTCTTCTTCATGGACTCGTTCTTCTTCCTTGCGGGATTTCAGGCAAGATGATCATACCCTCGAAATCACTACTATCTTTGCTATGCTAGTTTGCTCGCTCTTTTGCCATGCCAATGCTACGATGCCTACCACTTGCTTGTCAGCCACCCAAATTGCCATGTCAAACCTCTAACCCACCATGTCCTAGCAAACCGTTGATTGGCTATGTTACCGCTTTGCTCAGCCCCTCTTATAGCGTTGTTAGTTGCAGGTGAAGATTGCAGTTTGTTCCTTGTTGGAACATGGAGATGTTGTTTCTTGTTGGAACATGTTACTTGTTGGGATATCACAATATATCTTATTTAATTAATGCATCTATATACTGGTAAAGGGTGGAAGGCTTGGCCTTATGCCTGGTGTTTTGTTCCACTCTTGCCGCCCTAGTTTCCGTCATATCGGTGTTATGTTCCCAGATTTTGCGTCCCTTACGCGGTTGGGCTATAATGGGAACCCCTTGATAGTTCGCCTTAAGTAAAGCTTTTCCAGCAATGCCCAACATTGGTTTTACCATTTGCCACCTAGCCTTTTTCCCTTGGGAGTCGCGCATCCCGAGGGTCATCTTTATTTTAACCCCCCCGGGCCAGTGCTTGTCTAAGTGTTGGTCCGAACTAGAGTCCTTTGCAGCGCCACCTCAGGGAAACTTGAGGGCTGGTTTTAGTTGTACGGAGCGCTCATCCGGTGTTGCCCTGAGAACGAGATATGTGCAGCTCCTATCAGGATGTCGGCGCATCGGGCGGTATTGCTGGTTTAGTTTTACCCTGTCGAAATGTCTTGTTGTACCGGGATACCGAGTCTGATCGGAATGTCTCGGGTGGAGGTCTATTCCTTCGTTGACCGTGAGAGCTTGTGATGGGCTAAGTTGGGACACCCCTGCAGGGATTTGAACTTTCGAAAGCCGTGCCCGCGGTTATGGGTAGATGGGAATTTGTTAACGTCCGGTTGTAGAAAACCCGAAGTTGACCTTAATTAAAATACATCAACCGTGTGTGTAACCGTGATGGTCTCTTTCCGGCGGAGTCCGGGAAGTGAACACGGTGTTGGAGTTATGCTTGACGTAGGTAGTCCAGGATCACTTCTTGATCATACCTTTATCGACCGTGCTTTGCCTTCTCTTCTCGCTCTCATTTGCGTATGTTAGCCACCATATATGCTAGTCGCTTGCTGCAGCTCCACCTTATTACCCCAGCCTTCCTATAAGCTTAAATAGTCTTGATCTCGCGGGTGCGAGATTGCTGAGTCCCTGTGGCTCACAGATACTTCCAAAACCAGTTTGCAGGTGCCGATGAGTTTGTGCAGTTGACGCAACCAAGCTCAGGAGGAGCTCAATGAAGATCTTGCCCTTTGTGTTGTTTCGTTCTAGTTGATCAGTAGTGGAGCCCAGTTGGGGTCGATCGGGGGCCTTTGTCGCATTTGGGGTTCTTCTTTTATTTTGGTTCCGTAGTCGGACCTTGATTGTATCTGGATGATGTAATGCTTTATTCATGTAATTGGGTGAAGTGGCGATTGTAAGCCAACTATGTATCTCTTTCCCTTATGTATTACATGGGTTGTGTGAACATTACCTCACTTGCGACATTGCTTTCAATGCGGTTATGCCTCTAAGTCGTGCTTCGACACGTGGGAGATATAGCCGCATCGAGGGCGTTACAAGTTGGTAATCAGAGCCTTCCCCGACCTTAGGAGCCCCACTGCTTGATCGTTTTTAGCGGCCGAGTTGTGTCTAGAAAAATATTTTGAGTCATTTAGGATAATATATATCGGAGAGTTAGGAATTCTTTTTACTCCCCAGTCTCTTCATCGCTCTGGTAAGGCATCCTGACGTAGAGTTTTGACTATTCTCTTCTCAAATTTCACTAAATTTTTTTTAGGATCACGCGGGTATCTTGGAATCGTTCCGATGGTTTTATGATGAGAACATTGTCTTGGTGCCTCCTGTCAGGGTTTTAGTGGAAGTGTCCCGGGGAGTTGAGCTCTGAGGTGTTGTCATCATAATTTTATCGTTGCAATTCTGGAATACCTGAGTTTAGTACGCCGACATCGAAAATCTCTTTTATGCAGTTCGTTGGTGAGATAACCTCGACGCCACCCAGTACTGGGGCGGGAGTTCGGGAGTATCGCCATAACTTGTATAACGGATGATTTTCGAAGGTTGAGGTAGATGATTTCCGAAGGTTTCTTGGTTATGTGTTGAAGGATGGATACAGCTGGATGTAGGATTTGCTAGTTTGGGTGAGATATTATGCTTCCCCTGTATCCCCAACACCTGATTGCATAACCGGAAAATTTCGGGAGTTTCATAGGTGGGAATTCAAGTAGCTCTTAGGATATCTTTCCGACGGATGTATGATATGAAATTGGGGTTCGACGTCTAGTGGTCCGCCTATTCACGGTCGATTTTACAGTGGTCTCGTTGTGTCTTAAAGAGTCCTTGGCTATGCCGACTCGGGAACGCTTCGTATGTCATGTGCACTGCCTTGTACATGATGGTGCTGTACGATCGAGCCCGTGTAGGCCCCACCACGAAAACTTCGGACGAAATCTCTACCGTATGTTTGTTCCGGCTTATTCTGCAAGCCAACCCTTTGTTTTTGTTTTGAGTTGTGGTATTCGAGTTGCTTCGAAGTCAAATGTTGATTCCATACCTTTTTCCTAAGCGGTATTCTCATACTCCTATGCGAATACTTATCCTTCTTGATAATCGAGTTGTCATTTCAATTTCTTCTCAACCGGTGTACTTCTCTTCAAGTGGATCCGATCATTTCAACAACCGCAAGATCAAGTATCAGTTCTTCTTAACGGTGTTTGTTTCATCCGTCTCCAAATTGTCTTTGTTTTTCCCACCCTCCCTCCCTTTGTTTTTCTCCAAGGATTCAGATCTCTTAATCGAGTATCCATATTATTGATGTGAAGTCGCTCCATTCTTTTCTATCAATATTCTTATCCGGTGATTATCAGGAAGATTCTAACGGAGCTTCAAGTTCGTCAACCTTCACTCATTTTTCTTCTCCGGTGGTTTAAATTCAAGCGTTATTGATCATATCTTCTCCTCGTTTTCAAATACCTTCTCATAACGGTTCACCTAATAATCTTTCACCGCTCGTTATTCTATTGTTCCGGAGTGCCCAAGATATCTCGAAGATTCGTGTTTCCACTCTACATTCATTCAAACTATTTCGAGGTTGTTTATCTCATTCAAGCCATTAAATTCAACCGGTGCAATCTCCTTTCTCAAGTAATCGTTCAACGGTGTTCCTTTTGAGTGGGTCCTAACCCACAGGTCTTTTCCCAGGATCTTACCTGACTCTTCTAATTCTCCCGGAGATATCCTTAAAATTCTTTTCGAAGTTTGACGTAAGAAAGAGTTATCATCAGTCAAATGCCATCTCCTAGGTCTTTCACAATTATTTTCATCGTTGGCTCAACCTCTTCGTTTTGATTCTTCCGGAGTGTCTAAATAATTCATGGTGGTGTTCTCGTCGTCATTCTCGGATTTTGAAGACCGAAGAAGAGTTTCTCCTTAATCTTGCTTCATTCTCTTCAAGATTCGTGATTCTAGCTCGTTGCCATCCTCTCATAATTGTTTCGATCGTGAGTATTCTTTTCACCCTTCCGGAGCAATTTAAGAGTCGTCTCAGTTTGTTATCCGGAGTCCATCAAGTCAGGTTTATTCATTCTCATCTTTCAGCTATCATTCTCCAATTTTACCGGTGCTTCATTCAAGTGATCTTTAATCGGCTCGTGATCTCTTCGTTCTCATGTATCTAAATTCTCTCAAGCATTTTCGTCCATTTGCTAATTCTTCCCGGTGTTTCTTTATCTTCTCTTCGTTCATTTTCAATTCTTACGGTGGTTCGTTCAACATTTCTCTTCCTTATCAATTTATTCATTGTTTCTATTCTACCGGTGGGTTGTTCAAGATCTTCTCAAGTTATCGATATCTATTTTAATCCTGTCTACGAGAATAAGTAGTGTGCCAAATCCGTTTTTTTGTCATCAATTTAATTGGTGAAGGTTAAACATAACGTAATTCTTATTCTTGCTTCATCCAACTGTCTAATTTCCTATTCCGGAGGTTCATCAAATTCTTGTTTCCATTTGTTCATCTTTCTTTACCGGAGTGCCAAGTTTTCTCTTTATCTCGTTGCTAAGCGTCATCCAAATCATTGCAAGGATTCACCTTGTGTTTTCAATTTCTCTTTCTTTTCATTCCTTTTGTTTACTAGAGTTCTTCATGGATGTTCTACAGGACGATTCATCGAGGATTTAATTCCTTCTCAAAGTTTTCATCAAGATTCATTTCTAGGGAGCTCAAGCTTTCTTCATATTGTAATCCGGAGTGCAATTCTTTCTTCCATATCATTGGAGATGGTATTATGTCATCCTTGATAATTTGAATTCATGTTTCTTGATTCACATGTTGTCATGAATGAGATATTTCAAATCCATCAATCTCGTCTTTGGAGTTATCTTGGGTTATATTTCACCTTAAGCCCTCCCTAAGGATGGTTGTTATTATGGTGCTTATAAATGACCCAAGTTCTTCTTTTATCCTCCCGGTGAAATACTTTCTCGTCTCCTTGTTCTTATCAATCCAATTCTTTTTCCCGTGAGTGGCAGGTTGTCACCTCATAAGCTGAGATGCATTTCACAAGACCATATCAAGCTTATTCTTTTCGTTGTTGGTGTTCCAACTACTCCGTTCGACCCTTTTCCTAAAGATGCCTTTTCAAGCTCTTTTGTGGCATAAGATGGCATTTTCTTCTCCATTCCTTTATTTCAATTATCTATCTTCTATTCTTTTGTTCCGGAGCCATTGTAATGTTGCTCTTCTCTCTCATCATCTTGGATCGTGCTCTTCTCTTGCTTATCCATTTAACCGGAGTGTTGTGCGTTTTTTGCTCAAGTTCTTTTCGCCTTATCAAGTCTTGTATATCTTTTCAACCGGAGTGCTGTCCAAATTTGTTCTTCCTTGTTTCTCTTTTCTAACGGAGTGTTTTCAACTTCGTCCATCTTTGTTGTTTTCTTCTTTAAATTAGTTCAACCTCGCAAGGTTCTTTGGTTTCACTCGTTTGTCAAAGAAGCAACTTAGTTTTCCCCTTCTCTTTCTCCTCTGTTTTTCCCTCCGGTGCCATTCTAGATCTCGGGACGAGATCCTCTCGTAGTGGTGGAGTGTTGTAACGCCCCGAGACCGTTGTGCCAGGTGTCGTTCAGTTATTCGCTGATGTTGCCAGGTCATTTGCTTGTGTGTTGCATTTCATCATGTCATCATGTGCATTGCATCATGTCATCATGCAACCCGTTTTAAAACTCAACTAAACAAATGGTATGGATCTTTGATCCATTTAAATCGAGGGAATTCACATGGCGATTCTCTTTACAACTTATCCTCTCGATATTTAGAGAGCTATAGTAATTATTCCAATTATGTGGAATTACCTTAACACACTTGCAAAAATCCCAAAGCCTTTTATTATTTCAACTCTTGGCCTCTAACTTTGCCATATGTCATTTCATCATTTTCCGGATTCGTTGCCGTGGCACCCCTTTTCTTTCCACCACGGTGGCAAATGCTACATAATATGCTCTTATCAACATTTTCTTAAAAACTTGCATAAACTTGTTCATGTCATCCACATCATGATAACAACAATTAAAATGTTTAAATTGTTGTTGCATTAAATTACTAATGCATATGGGGAGTTATCGGATTTGTTGTTTATTATATCCGGCCCCATTTAAATTGTTTAGATGGTATAGTTTTGTTATGTTTCACCTCTTGCCATGTTAACCAACATTTAACTTTGTTGAGTACCTAACCGAGAGTGAACTAAATAATTGATGTGGTGTTCCGTCAATATGCAACTCGTTGCATATTGATCTCCACTTAATTTGTAGAACTGCTTGTGCACTTTGCCATGCCATGCTTCATTAAACCGGACATGCATCATACTCGATTGTGCATCGTGCCATGTTGTTGTGGTGGTTGTTTACTATGCTGTGTGCTTCTTTTCCGGTGTTTGCTTCTTCGGGTTGGTTCCGATAACGTCGAGGTTGTGAGGATCCATTCGTCTACGTCCATTTGTCTTCTTCATGGACTCGTTCTTCTTCCTTGCGGGATTTCAGGCAAGATGATCATACCCTCGAAATCACTACTATCTTTGCTATGCTAGTTTGCTCGCTCTTTTGCCATGCCAATGCTACGATGCCTACCACTTGCTTGTCAGCCACCCAAATTGCCATGTCAAACCTCTAACCCACCATGTCCTAGCAAACCGTTGATTGGCTATGTTACCGCTTTGCTCAGCCCCTCTTATAGTGTTGTTAGTTGCAGGTGAAGATTGCAGTTTGTTCCTTGTTGGAACATGGAGATGTTGTTTCTTGTTGGAACATGTTACTTGTTGGGATATCACAATATATCTTATTTAATTAATGCATCTATATACTGGTAAAGGGTGGAAGGCTTGGCCTTATGCCTGGTGTTTTGTTCCACTCTTGCCGCCCTAGTTTCCGTCATATCGGTGTTATGTTCCCGGATTTTGCGTCCCTTACGCGGTTGGGCTATAATGGGAACCCCTTGACAGTTCGCCTTAAGTAAAGCTTTTCCAGCAATGCCCAACATTGGTTTTACCATTTGCCACCTAGCCTTTTTCCCTTGGGAGTCGCGCATCCCGAGGGTCATCTTTATTTTAACCCCCCCGGGCCAGTGCTTGTCTAAGTGTTGGTCCGAACTAGAGTCCTTTGCAGCGCCACCTCAGGGAAACTTGAGGGCTGGTTTTAGTTGTACGGAGCGCTCATCCGGTGTTGCCCTGAGAACGAGATATGTGCAGCTCCTATCAGGATGTCGGCGCATCGGGCGGTATTGCTGGTTTAGTTTTACCCTGTCGAAATGTCTTGTTGTACCGGGATACCGAGTCTGATCGGAATGTCTCGGGTGGAGGTCTATTCCTTCGTTGACCGTGAGAGCTTGTGATGGGCTAAGTTGGGACACCCCTGCAGGGATTTGAACTTTCGAAAGCCGTGCCCGCGGTTATGGGTAGATGGGAATTTGTTAACGTCCGGTTGTAGAAAACCCGAAGTTGACCTTAATTAAAATACATCAACCGTGTGTGTAACCGTGATGGTCTCTTTCCGGCGGAGTCCGGGAAGTGAACACGATGTTGGAGTTATGCTTGACGTAGGTAGTCCAGGATCACTTCTTGATCATACCTTTATCGACCGTGCTTTGCCTTCTCTTCTCGCTCTCATTTGCGTATGTTAGCCACCATATATGCTAGTCGCTTGCTGCAGCTCCACCTTATTACCCCAGCCTTCCTATAAGCTTAAATAGTCTTGATCTCGCGGGTGCGAGATTGCTGAGTCCCTGTGGCTCACAGATACTTCCAAAACCAGTTTGCAGGTGCTGATGAGTTTGTGCAGTTGACGCAACCAAGCTCAGGAGGAGCTCGATGAAGATCTTGCCCTTTGTGTTGTTTCGTTCTAGTTGATCAGTAGTGGAGCCCAGTTGGGGTCGATCGGGGGCCTTTGTCGCATTTGGGGTTCTTCTTTTATTTTGGTTCCGTAGTCGGACCTTGATTGTATCTGGATGATGTAATGCTTTATTCATGTAATTGGGTGAAGTGGCGATTGTAAGCCAACTATGTATCTCTTTCCCTTATGTATTACATGGGTTGTGTGAAGATTACCTCACTTGCAACATTGCTTTCAATGCGGTTATGCCTCTAAGTCGTGCTTCGACACGTGGGAGATATAGCCGCATCGAGGGCGTTACAGTAATATTAGTAGACGTCAAGAAATGCCTATGAATTATTCACTCGTTATTGAACCATTTGATGTTTGGGGCTTTGACTATATGGGACCCTTTCCTTCCTCTAATGGTTATACACATATTCTAGTTTATGTTGATTACGTTACTAAGTGGGTAGAAGCTATTCCAACTAGTAGTGCTGATCATAACACTTCTATTAAAATGCTTAAAGAAGTTATTTTTTCAAGGTTTGGAGTCCCTAGATATTTAATGATTGATGGTGGTTCACATTTTATTCATGGTGCTTTCCGTAAAATGCTTGCTAAATATAATGTTAATCATAGAATTGCATCTCCTTATCACCCTCAGTCTAGTGGTCAAGTAGAATTGAGGAATAGAGAGCTCAAATTAATTTTGCAAAAGACTGTTAATATATCTAGAAAGAATTGGTCCAAGAAACTTGATGATGCATTATGGGCCTATAGAACTGCATATAAAAATCCTATGGGCATGTCTCCGTATAAAATGGTCTATGGAAAAGCATGTCACTTACCTCTGGAACTAGAACACAAGGCATATTGGGCTATTAAAGAACTCAACTATGACTTTAAACTTGCCGGTGGGAAGAGGTTATTTGATATTAGTTCACTCGATGAAAGGAGAACCCAAGCCTATGAAAATGCCAAGTTGTTTAAAGAAAAAGTTAAAAGATGGCATGATAAAAGGATACAAAAGCGTGAGTTTAATGTAGGTGATTATGTATTGCTATACAACTCTTGTTTAAGATTTTTTTTGCAGGAAAACTTCTCTCTAAATGGGAAGGTCCTTACGTTATCGGGGAGGTCTATCATTCCAGTGCCATAAAAATCAACAACTTCGAAGGCACAAATCCGAAGGTGGTGAACGGTCAAGGAATCAAACATCATATCTCAGGTAATCCCATAAATGTTGAAACCAATGTTATTGAAACCGTAACGCTGGAGGAATACATAAGGGACACTTTCCGGAACATTTCAGACTCCGAAAAGGAATAGGTATGTGGTACGGTAAGTAAAGAGACTCCAAAACAGTTTTTAAGGCAATATTTCTCCGTTTTGGAATATTTAGAAAAATAGAAAAATAAGAAGCAGTCCGGGAAGGACACGAGGGCCCCACGAGGGTGGAGGGCGCGCCCTACCCCCCTGGGCGCGCCGCCTACCTTGTGGGCACCTCGTGTGCTCTCCGGACTCCGTTTTCATACACGACATGTATTTTGGTCGGTAAAAATTCATTATATAATCTCCCGGGGGTTTTGACTCCCGTATCACGCAAAAATCTCCTGTCTTTGTTTCGAGCAATTTTTCTGACAGATCCAGGTCGTCATGTCGTCTTCAAGTGCCCCAAGGACCAGTTCTTCGAGAAGGTCATCAACCCTTACCTCGCAGAAGTGCTGCAACACCCTCAAACCATTAAGATGCGTGAGGGGTTGTTGCACATCCGCGATCCTGAGGGACCAAGGAAGACCGGAAGCACGGAGGCCAGGCTCGAGGCATTGGAGCAAGAAGTTTTCAAGTGTCAGGAGATGGTGGAGCGCGGACTTGATTCCAATCACATTATGATCATGGAGTTCACCAACAACCACAAGTTGGACGTCAAGGACATTGGGGAGGCCATTTTCAAGCTTCATGAGAAAATCGAGCACCTCCAAGCCCAGATTTATGACCTGCAAACAAACTGTGAGTATGAATATAGATTCAAGAGGATGAGTTTAGCTGCAGATTTGAGGTTTCAGGAGACTCGATTATCCTTCTATGATGGTGAGCCTATGCCCTGGAAGAAGGACGACAAGCCTACGCCATCAACAAAATCACCACCTTCTTCATCAACAAAGGAGACATAATCACATGGGTATGGGCACTCCCCTTGGCAACTGCCAAGCTTGGGGGAGTGCCTCGGTATCGTATCACCATCACTTTTATCTTTACCTTTTTCTTAGTTCGATCCTTTTGGTAATATCTTGATCTAGTAGAATAAAAGTTCTTAGTATGATCTAGTTGTGAGTTTTGCTTTATAATCCTTCTATATAATCGAGTCCATGAGCTATATAATAAAGATTAGTGTTGAGTCAAGGGCTTGATTATTTTGCCATGATCCTAAGGGAATAAAAGAAAAGAGAAAGAAATAAAAGGAAACAAAGAGAACATGTGAATCTAATGGAGGGTAATGATCTCACATAGAAAAAGTATGATGAATAACAGTTGTTGAAGGTTGACAAACATAGTTTTGGTCATCATTGCAATTAATAGGAAGTAATAAAGAAAGAGAGGTCTTCACATATAAATATACTATCTTGGACATTTTTTATGATTGTGAGCACTCCTTAAAATATGACATGCTAAAGAGTTGACGTTGGACAAGGAAGACAACGTAATGGGTAATGTTTTCTTACATCTGAGATAAATTATACTCCCTCTGTTCCTAAATATAGGGTGTGTAGTTTTTGGCACGAAAATTAAAGAACGCACGTGGAGTGACAATTGCACAAGTTTTGGGCGAGATTACACCTGACTAATTGACATGAGAAAATAGAGGAGTTTGCCTAATATAAGTAAATCTAATCAAATCCCTAAAAAATATTCAAACGAGTGGTGCAACGCAAGACACCTTATATTTCGAACTTTTTCTAAAAAATCTATACACCTTATATCAAGGAACGGAGGGAGTATTGTCTTGGATCCTCCAACATGTTGAGCTTGCCTTTCCCCCTCATGCTAGCCAAATTCATTGCACCAAGTAGAAATACTACTTGTGCTTCCAAATACCCTTAAACCAGTTTTGCCATAAGAGTCCACCATACCTACCTATGGATTGAGTAAGATCCTCCAAGTAAGTTGTCATCGGTGCAAGCAATAAAAATTGCCCTCTAAATATGTATGACTTATTAGTGTGGGAGAAAATAAGCTTTATACGATCGTGTGATATGGAAGAAATAAAAGCGACAGACTGCATAATAAAGGTCCATATCACAAGTGGCAATATGACGTTCTTTCGCATTCAGATTTTGTGCATCCAACCATAAAAACGCATGACAACCTCTGCTTCCCTCTGCGAAGGGCCTATTGTAACACCCACGATGCGGCTATATCTCCCACGTGTCGGAGCACGACTTAGAGGCATAACCGCATACTAGGCATGTCGTAAGAGGGGTAATCTTTACACATCCCATGTACTGAAATGAAAGGGATAAAGAGTTGGCTTACAATCGCCACTTCACACAATACATGAATATAGCATTACATCATCCAGAATACAATCAAGGTCCGACTATGAAACCAAATAAAGAAAGACAACCCCTAATGCATAGATCCCCGATCGTCCCGACTGGGCTCCACTACTGATCAACTGGAAACGAAACAGCACAACGAACACGAACTTCATCGAGCTCCCACTTGAGCTGGGTTGCGTCACCTGCACTGGTATCATCGGCACCTGCAACTGTTTTGGAAGTATCTGTGAGTCACGAGGACTCAGCAATCTCACACCCGTGAGATCAAGACTATTTAAGCTTATGGGTAGGAAAGGGTAGTGAGGTGGAGCTGCAGCAAGCACTAGCATATATGGTGGATAACTTACGCAAATAAGAGCAAGAAGAGAAGCAATGCAACGGTCGTGAACTATAAGTGATCAAGAAGTGATCCTGAAACTACTTGCGTTCAAGCATAACACAAGAACCATGTTCACTTCCCAGACTCCGCCGGAAAGAGACCATCACGGCTACACACGCGGTTGATGCATTTTTAATTAAGTTAAGTGTCAAGTTCTCTATAACTGGACATTAACAAATTCCCATCTGCCCATAACCACGGGCACGGCTTTCGAAAGTTCAAAACCTTGCAGGGTGTCCCAACTTAGCCCATCACAAGCTCTCGCGGTCAACGAAGGATATTCCTTCTCCCAGGAAGACCCGATCAGGCTCGGAATCCCGGTTACAAGACTTTTCGACAATGGTAAAACAAGACCAGCAAGACCGCCCGATGTGCCGACATCCCGATAGGAGCTGCACATATCTTGTTCTCAGGGCAACACCGGATGAGCGCTCATACAACTAAAACTAGCCCTCAAGTTTCCCCGAGGTGGCGCTGCAAAGGACTCTAGTTCGGACCAACACTTAGACAAGCACTGGCCCGGGGGGCTTAAAATAAAGATGGCCCTCGAGAGTGCGACTCCCAAGGGAAAAGTAGGTGGTGGTGAGGTGATACGTCTCCAACGTATCTATAATTTTTTATTGCTCCATGATATATTATCTACTGTTTTGAATGTTTATGGGCTTTATTATACACTTTTATATCATTTTTGGGACTAACCTATTAACCCAGAGCCCAGTGCCAGTTTCTGTTTTTACCCTGTTTTAGGGTTTCAAAGAAAAGGAAAATCAAACGGAGTCCAATTGACCTGAAACTTCACGGAACTCATTTTTGGAAGGAAAGAAGCCCAGAAGACTTGGAGTGCACGTCAGGGAACCTACGAGGAGGTCACGAGGCAGGGGGGCGCGCCCACCCCCTGGGCGCGCCCTCCACCCTCGTGAGCCCCTCGTGGCCCCCTTGACGTACTTCTTCCGCCTATATATCTCCATATACCCTAAAAACATCCAGGAACACAATAGATCGGGAGTTCCACCGCCAGAAGCCTCCTTAGCCACCGAAAGCCAATCTAGACCCGTTCCGGCACCCTGCCGAACGGGGCAATCTCTCTTCGGTGGCCATCTTCATCATCCCGGTGCTCTCCATGACGAGGAGGGAGTAGTTCTCCCTCGGGGCTGAGGGTATGTACCAGTAGCTATGTGTTTGATCTCTCTCTCTCGTGTTCTTGAGGTGATACAATTTTGATGTATCGCGAGCTTTGCTATCATAGTTGGATCTTATGTTTCTCCTCCCCCCCTTCTCTCTTGTAATGAATTGAGTTTCCCCTTTGAAGTAATCTTATCGGATTGAGTCTTTAAAGATTTGAGAACACTTGATGTATGCCTTGCCGTGCGTATCTGTGGTGACAATGGGATACCACGTGATTCACTTGATGTATGTTTTGGTGATCAACTTGCGGGTTCCGCCCATGAACCTATGCATAGGGGTTGGCACACGTTTTCGTCGTGATTCTCCGGTAGAAACTTTGGGGCACTCTTTGAGGTCCTTTGTGTTGGTTGAATAGATGAATCTGAGATTGTGTGATGCATATCGTATAATCATACCCACGGATACTTGAGGTGACATTGGAGTATCTAGGTGACATTAGGGTTTTGATTGATGTGTGTCTTAAGGTGTTATTCTAGTATGAACTCTAGGGCTGTTTGTGACACTTATAGGAATAGCCCACCGGATTGATTGGAAAGAATAACTTTGAGGTGGTTTCGTACCCTACCATAATCTCTTCGTTCGTTCTCCGCTATTAGTGACTTTGGAGTGACTCTTTGTTGCATGTTGAGGGGTAGTTATGTGATCCAATTATGTTAGTATTGTTGAGAGGACTTGCACTAGCGAAAGTATGAACCCTAGGCCTTGTTTCCTAGCATTGCAATACCGTTTACGCTCACTTTTATCACTTGCTACCTTGATGTTTTTATAATTTCATATTACAAATACCTTTATCTACTATCCATATTGCACTTGTATCACCATCTCTTCGCCGAACTAGTGCACCTATACAATTTACCATTGTATTGGGTGTGTTGGGGACACAAGAAACTTTTGATTATTTGGTTGCAGGGTTGCTTGAGAGAGACCATCTTCATCCTACGCCTCCTACGGATTGATAAACCTTAGGTCATCCACTTGAGGGAAATTTGCTACTGTCCTACAAACCTCTGCACTTGGAGGCCCAACAACGTCTACAAGAAGAAGGTTGTGTAGTAGACATCAAGCTCTTTTCTGGCGTCGTTGCCGGGGAGGTGAGTGCTTGAAGGTATATCTTTAGATCTTGCAATCGAGTCTTTTAGTTTCTTGTTTTATCACTAGTTTAGTTTATAAAAGAAAACTATAAAAAAATGGAATTGAGTTTGTCTCATACGCTTCACCTTTTTAATATCTTTCGTGAGTATGATGGAAAGGATAATTGTGCTCAAGTGCTAGAAGAAGAAATCTATAAAATGTTTGGCACTAAATATTTGAATAATGAGCATGATTGCAATGTTGTTAGTATGAATTCCTTGAATATCCATGATGCTAATGATATGCAAAGCCACAAGCTTGGGGAAGCTATGTTTGATGAAGATGATATTTTTTGTCCCCCAAGTTTTGATGAGCAAATTTATTATGATGAAAGAATGCCTCCTATCTATGATGATTATTGTGATGACACGTATGCTTTAAAGAATAATGATAACAATAAAACTTGTCATCTTGATTTCAATTTTCAATCCCATGATAGTTACTTTGCTGAGTTTGCTCCCACTACTATTCAAGAGAAGAATTTTGCTTATGTGGAGAGTAGTAAATTTTCTATGCTTGTAGATCATGAAAAGAATGCTTTAGGTTCTGGTTATATTGTTGAATTCTTTCATGATGCTACTGAAAATTATTATGAGGGAGGAACATATGCTTGTAGGAATTGCAATAATATCAAGTTTCCTCTCTATGTGCTTAAAGTTTTGAAGTTATGCTTGTTTTGCCCTCCTATGCTAGTTGATTATTGTTCTCATAAGTTGTTTGCTCACAAAATCCCTATGCATAGGAAGAGGGTTAGACTTAAATGTGCTAGTCATATTATTCATGATGCTCTCTTTATGTTTCAATTCTTATCTTTTTGTGAGCATCATTGAAATCAGCATGCCTAGCTAGGGGCGTTAAACGATAGCGCTTGTTGGGAGGCAAGCCAATTTTATTTTTGTTCCTTGCTTTTTGTTCCTGTTTAGTAATAAATAATTCATCTAGCCTCTGTTTATATGTGGTTTTATGCTTTTAATTAGTGTTTGTGCCAAGTAGAACCTTTGGGAAGACTTGGGGAAAGTCTTGTTGATCATGCTGTAAAAAACAGAAACTTTAGCGCTCACGAGAACTGCTGTCATTTTTATTTGGAGAGCGATATTTACTTAATTCTTTTTGAAGATGATTAATAGAGAAATTACTAAGGTACAGACATTTATTTGAGAATTTTATTAGTTCCAGAAGTATATGTTTGATCCAGATTACTACAGACTGTTCTGTTTTTGACAGATTCTGTTTTTTATGTGTTGTTTGCTTATTTTGATGAATCTATGGCTAGTAAAATAGTTTATAAACCATAGAGAAGTTGGAATACAGTAGGTTTAACACCAATATAAATAAAGAATGAGTTCATCACAGTACCTTTAAGTGGTGTTTTGCTTTCTTTCGCTAACGGAGCTCGCGAGTTTTCTACTTTAAGTTTTGTGTTGTGAAGTTTTCAAGTTTTGGGTAAAGATTCGATGGACTAAGGAATAAGGAGTGGCAAGAGCCTAAGCTTGGGGATTCCCAAGGCACCCCAAGGTAATATTCAAGGACAACCAAGAGCCTAAGCTTGGGGATGCCCCGGAAGGCATCCCCTCTTTCGTCTTCATTCATCGGTAACTTTACTTGGAGCTATATTTTTATTCGCCACATGATATGTGTTTTGCTTGGAGCGTCAATTTATTTTGTTAGTATTTGCTTTATGTTATTTAGAAAAATGTTTTGCATATTTTATTTCAATAAAAGTTGCATTGATAGCCTTTACTATGCCTATGTTACAAGTATATATGTTGCTGTTTGAAAACAGAAAGTTTACCGCTGTTGCAATAATTCCATAGAAAAGTCAGAATGTGATAAAATGTTGAAACCTCTTGCATATTAAGATCTGATAAATTTACTACAGTGGGAATTTTCTTTCATAATTTTTGGAGCTAGGTAAGTATGGATGTTGCTGCATTCTTTACAGACTATCCTATTTAGGCAGATTGTTGTTATGTTTGCATTGTTTGCATATGTTTGCTCCTTTAATGATTCTATTTGAGGATAGGACTATTAAATATGCAGAGGCATTTAGTATGCAATGTTGAATAATAATTTTAGTGATTTGATACAGTAGAGTATGATAAGGTTTTTGCAATGGTTTATACTAACTTATCTCACGAGTCCTTGTTGAGTTTTGTGTGGATGAAGCTTTTGAGATTTAGGGAGACCGTGATATGAGAGGAATTAAGGAAAAATCTCAAGCTTGGGGATGCCCAAGGAATCCCAAGATAATATTTCAAGAAGTCTCAAGCATCTAAGCTTGGGGATGCCCCGGTTGGCATCCCACCTTTCTTCTTCAACAACTATCGGTTAGTTTCGGTTGATCCTAAGTTTTTGCTTCTTCACATGATGTTTGCCATTCTTAGAATGTAATTTTCTTTTGCTTTGCTTGATGTTTGAATAAAATACCAAGATCTGAAATTATTAAATGTTAGAGAGTCTTCACATAGTTACATAATTATACAACTACTCATTGATCTTCACTTATATCTTTCGGAGTAGTTTGTCATTTGCTCTAGTGCTTCACTTATATCTTTTAGAGCATGGTGGTAGTTTTATTTTGAAGAAATATATGAACTCTCATGCTTCACTTAGATTATTTTGAGAGTCTTAAATAGCATGGTAATTTTCTTAAAATCCTAATATGCTAGGTATTCAAGATTAGTAAAATTTTCTTATGAGTGTTTTGAATACTAAGAGAAGTTTGATGCTTGATGATTGTTTTCAGATATGGAGGTAATAATATCAAAGTCGTGCTAGCTGAGTAGTTGTGAATTTGAGAAATGCTTGTGTTGAAGTTTGCAAGTCTCGTGGCATGCACGTATGGTAAACATTGTGTAACAAATTTGAAACATGAGGTGTTATTTGATTGTCCTCCTTATGAGTGGCGGTCGGGGACGAGCGATGGTCTGTTTCCTACCAATCTATCCCCCTAGGAGCATGCGCGTAGTGCCTAGGTTTTTGGTGACTTGTAGATTTTTGCAATAAGTATGTGAGTTCTTTATGACTAATGTTGAGTCCATGGATTATACGCACTCTCACCCTTCCATCCTTGCTAGCCTCTTCGGTACCGTGCATTGCCCTTTCTCACTTTGAGAGTTGGCGCAAACTTCGCCGGTGCATCCAAACCCCGTGATATGATACGCTCTATCACACATAAACCTCCTTATATCTTCCTCAAAACAGCCACCATACCTACCTATTATGGCATTTCCATAGCCATTCCGAGATATATTGCCATGCAACTTTCCATCATTCTGTTCATCATGACACATTCATCATTGTCATATTGCTTAGCATGATCATGTAGTTGACATAGTATTTGTAGCAAAGCCACCATTCATAATTCTTTCATACATGTCACTCTTGGTTCATTGCATATCCTGGTACACCGCCGGAGGCATTCATATAGAGTCATCTTTGTTCTAGTATCGAGTTGTAATCATTGAGTTGTAAATAAATAGAAGTGTGATGATCATCATTATTAGAGCATTGTGCCAAGTGAGGAATTAAAAAAAAAGAGAAAGGCCATAAAAAAAGAGAAGGCCCAAAAAAGGGAGAAAAGGCCATAAAAAACGCCCAAAAAATGAGAGAAAAAGAGAGAAGGGACAACGTTACTATCCTTTTACCACACTTGTGCTTCAAAGTAGCACCATGATCTTCATAGTAGAGAGTCTCTCATGTTATCACTTTCATATACTAGTGGGAATTTTTCATTATAGAACTTGGCTTGTATATTCCAACAATGGGCCTCCTCAAGTGCCCTAGGTCTTCATGAGCAAGCAAGTTGGATGCACACCCACTAGTTTCTTTTGTTGAGCTTTCATACATTTATAGCTCTAGTGCATCTGTTGCATGGCAATCCCTACTCCTTGCATTAACATCAATCGGTGGGCATCTCCATAGCCCATTGATTAGCCTCGTTGATGTGAGACTTTCTCCTTTTTTGTCTTCTCCGCATAACCCCCCTCATTATATTCTATTCCACCCATAGTGCTATGTCCATGGCTCGTGCTCATGTATTGCATGAAAGTTTATAGGTTTGAGATTACTAAAGTATGAAACAATTGCTTGGCTTGTCATCGGGGTTGTGCATGATGAGAGCATTCTTGTGTGACAAAAATGAAACATGACTAAACTATATGATTTTGTAGGGATGAACTTTCTTTGGCCATGTTATTTTGAGAAGACATAATTGCTTAGTTAGTATGCTTGAAGTATTATCATTTTTATGTCAATATGAACTTTTGTCTTGAATCTTTCGGATCTGAATATTCATACCACAATTAAGAAGAATCACATTGAAATTATGCCAAGTAGCACTCCGCATCAAAAATTCTGTTTTTATCGTTTACCTACTCGAGGACGAGCAGGAATTAAGCTTGGGGATGCTGATACGTCTCCAACGTATCTATAATTTTTGATTGCTCCATGCTATATTATCTAATGTTTAGAATGTTTATGGGCTTTATTATACACTTTTATATCATTTTTGGGACTAACCTATTAACCCGGAGCACAGTGCCAGTTTCTGTTTTTACCCTGTTTTAGGGTTTCGAAGAAAAGGAAAATCAAACGGAGTCCAATTGACCTGAAACTTCACGGAACTCATTTTTAGAAGGAAAGAAGCCCATAAGACTTGGAGTGCATGTCGGGGAACCTACGAGGAGGTCACGAGGCAGGGGCGCGCCCACCACCCTGGGCGCGCCCTCCACCCTCGTGAGCCCCTCGTGGCCCCCCTGACGTACTTCTTCCGCCTATATATCGCCATATACCCTAAAAACATCCAGGAACACAATAGATCGGGAGTTCCACTGCCAGAAGCCTCCTTAGCCACCGAAAGCCAATCTAGACCCGTTCCGGCACCCTGCCGAACGGGGCAATCTCTCTTCGGTGGCCATCTTCATCATCCTGGTGCTCTCCATGACGAGGAGGGAGTAGTTCTCCCTCGGGGCTGAGGGTATGTACCAGTAGCTATGTGTTTGATCTCTCTCTCTCGTGTTCTTGAGGTGATACAATTTTGATGTATCGCGAGCTTTGCTATCATAGTTGGATCTTATGTTTCTCCTCCCCCCCCCCTTCTCTCTTGTAATGAATTGAGTTTCCCCTTTGAAGTAATCTTATCGGATTGAGTCTTTAAAGATTTGAGAACACTTGATGTATGTCTTGCCGTGCGTATCTGTGGTGACAATGGGATACCACGTGATTCACTTGATGTATGTTTTGGTGATCAACTTGCGGGTTCCGCCCATGAACCTATGCATAGGGGTTGGCACACGTTTTCGTCGTGATTCTCCGGTAGAAACTTTGGGGAACTCTTTGAGGTCCTTTGTGTTTGTTGAATAGATGAATCTGAGATTGTGTGATGCATATCGTATAATCATACCCACGGATACTTGAGGTGACATTGGAGTATCTAGGTGACATTAGGGTTTTGATTGATGTGTGTCTTAAGGTGTTATTCTAGTACGAACTCTAGGGTTGTTTGTGACACTTATAGGAATAGCCCACCGGATTCGTTGGAAAGAATAACTTTGAGGTGGTTTCGTACCCTACCATAATCTCTTCGTTCGTTCTCTGCTATTAGTGACTTTGGAGTGACTCTTTGTTGCATGTTGAGGGATAGTTATGTGATCCAATTATGTTAGTATTGTTGAGAGGACTTGCACTAGCGAAAGTATGAACCCTAGGCCTTGTTTCCTAGCATTGCAATACCGTTTACGCTCACTTTTATCACTTGCTACCTTGCTGTTTTTATAATTTCAGATGACAAATACCTTTATCTACTATCCATATTGCACTTGTATCACCATCTCTTCGCCGAACTAGTGCACCTATACAATTTACCATTGTATTGGGTGTGTTGGGGACACAAGAGACTTTTTGTTATTTGGTTGCAGGGTTGCTTGAGAGAGACCATCTTCATCCTACGCCTCCTACGGATTGATAAACCTTAGGTCATGCACTTGAGGGAAATTTGCTACTGTCCTACAAACCTCTACACTTGGAGGCCCAACAACGTCTACAAGAATAAGGTTGTGTAGTAGACATCATGAGGCAAATGGTAAAACCAAGGTTGGGCCTTGCTGGAGGATTTTTATTCAAAGCGAACTGTCAAGGGGTCCCCATAACACCCAACCGTGTAAGGAATGCAAAATCGAGGAACATAACACCGGTATGACGGAAACTAGGGCGGCAAGAGTGGAACAAAACACCAGGCATAAGGCCGAGCCTTCCACCCTTTACCAAGTATATAGATGCATTAATTAAAATATGAGATATTCTGATATCCCAACAAATCCATGTTCCAACATGGAAAAAACTCCATCTTCACCTGCAACTAGCAACGCTATAAGAGGGGCTGAGCAAAGAGGTAATGTAGCCAAACAATGGATTGCTAGGAAAGGTGGGTTAGAGGCTTGACATGGCAATATGGGAGGCATGATAAAGCAAGTGGTAGGTATCGCGGCATAGCAATAGATCGAGCAACTAGCAAGCAAAGATAGAAGTGATTTCGAGGGTATGGTCATCTTGCCTGAGATCCCGCAAGGAAGAAGAACGAGTCCATGAAGAAGACAAACGGACGAAGTCGAACGAATCCTCACAAATGCGACGTTATCGGAACCAACCCGAAGAAGCAACACCGGAAATAAGCAAACCACATAGTAAACAATCAACACATCACATGGCATGATGCACAATCAAATATGATGCATGTCCGGTTTAAATATGCATGGCATGGCAAAGTGCACAAACAATCCTACAAATTAAGTGGAGCTCAATATGCAACTCCGTTGCATAGTGACGAAACACCACGTGATTTATTTAGTTCTCTCTCGTTTATGTACACAACAATATTAAATGTTGGTTAGCATGGCAAGAGGTGAAGCATAAAGAAAAACTACCTATCTAGGCAAGTTTAAATGAGGCCGAACAACAAACAAGAAGTCCGGAAACTCCTCATGTGCATATTTTAAGGTTTGGTACTGTTCTGCCCTAAACACAATTTCAGAGTTATCAAACATTCAAAGTGATGCCACCATGTTAAACTAGGCATTTTTCTACCCCATTTACATATAAAGATTATTAAAATCTGAGCTACGGTTAATTAGTTATGAAATAAATCATTTTAACATGTCATTTGAGCAAATTTAAACAAACAACATTTTTAACATGCATGAAAGTTGGATATTATGAAACAAGATGAAAAACTAAGCATTTTTCATATATAATGTTTTTACAAAAGATGCACGGTTGGTGAGTTATGATATGCATGGAGCTTAGGGGTTTTCTGCAAATCTGTTTTACACTGGATATTAGACAAATTTGTTCAGGGGAAAAACATGGGTTGTAACTGACTGGGCCCAACAATGGGGAAAAAAGGAGGGCGCGCAGCTGGCCTCACCATGGGCCTCGGCCCATTCGGTGGAGGAGGGAGGCCGGCAGGGCGCGCAGCTGGGCCTCGGGCGTGCTTGTGGCCCACGCGGGCATGTGCGGCAGCGGCCTAGGTCATGCAAGCGCTCTCCTTGCTCGCCCGAATCACAGAGGAAGGGGACGAAGCAGGGGAGCTCGGGAATGGCAGCGGAGGAGGCATGGTTACAGCACGGCGCCAGGCAGGAACCGGCCGGAACGGGCGGATCTGGTGGCTGGGCGGCAGAGTGAAGGAGATCCGGTGGAGGAGGCGATGATGGCGTCCCCATGGAGCTGGTTCGGGGACGTTGGTGTTCCTGTGAAGCAGAGAGAGAGAGAGAGATACAGACAAGGTGAGCCATGCGAAGAATAGCGATGACTAAGGAGAAGGAAAGAGGAGGGCGGGGAGGAGAAAGAAGCAAGGGCAGTGACGGGCACTCATCTGCTCGTCGGGTTCTCGCTGGAGCGGCGAGGCAAGGCCTGGACCGGCAGGGAGGCGCCGCTGCAGAGCTGCCGGTGGCGGAGGAGCTCGGGCATGGGCTCCTGCTCGGGGAAGACGACGGGAGTGAGGAGTCCCGCGTGTGCTCGACACAGCAGGAGGCATGGTGGAGCTCGAGGCCGGAGGGCTCGGGCGCAGGAGGGGCTCAGGTTGGCCGGCACATGATCCCAAGGTGGGAGGAGGCTGCAGGAATGGGTGAATCGAGGGAGAGGAGATGGTTGGCCCATGGGGAAAACGAGGAAGGAGGAGGCGGCTTCGCTTGATGGAATTGGATCTGAAGGGATCCCGAGGTGGATGGCGGCGGCTCGACGGGACAAGTCCCTATATTTTAGGGTTTGTCCAAAATAGACTAGGAGTGGAGTATATATACATCACAGATTATGTTAGGGGCTACCTCGTCCCTCCGATCGCAATCGGACGATCACGAATAAATAGCTAGGGAGTCCAATTAACAAAATGGAGATGTTTTGTAGATGTTTGGGGATGATCCGGAACCAACGCTGACGACTCCCCAGGTCAGGTTCGGGACAACTTCCAGACGCGCGCGAGGGGTTCGATGCACTATGCAGAGAGGGTTTCGGGGCCTCGCGGTTGACAGCGGACTGTGCAGAAAGCTTTGGGCTGAGAGAAGAGAAGAGAGAGAGACCCGACGACTGTTTCCGGAGACCCAAAACGTCCGATGTTTGACCGACTATATTGCCGCTGTAGTTATCCGTTGGGGCGTCAAACAAACTCCGAATGCGATGAAACTTGGCAGGCGACCTACTGACAACAAAACAACACCGCACGCCAACTTTCAACCCATTCCGAGAACATTTTCCAGCCACTTATAAAATACTATTTCAAACGTGCCGCGGGCGCGTGCAAGTGTGTCTGGGCTCAGGACGGACAACGGAGAGAAGAGGAGACCCGGATGAATGCAAGTTTTGAAAACATGATGATGCAATGCACATGATGACATGGCAAGATGCAACACGCAAGCAAATGACATGACAAAGACAGCGAAAAACTGGAAGACACCTGGCGCATCGAACTCGGGGCGTCACACCTATCTTTTACTTTCACTTCCTACCTTGCATAAGAGTCATGGTGATCTTCACCCTTCCTTTTACATTTTATCCTTTGGCAAGCACAGTATGTTGGAAAGATCCTAGTATATATGGCTAATTGGATGTGAGTTTTCATGAACTATTATTGTTGACATTACCCTTGAGGTAAAACGTTGAGAGGCAAAACTATAAGCCCCTATCGTTCTCTGTGTCCGATTAAAACTCCATACCCATAAGTATTGTGTGAGTGTTAGCAATTGTGAAAGATTATATGATAGTTGAGTATGTGGACTTGCTGAAAAGCTCTTATACATTGACTCTTTCCTATGTTATGATAAATTGCAATTGCTTCAATGACTGAGATTATAGTTTGTTAGTTTTCAATGAAGTTTACGATTCATACTTGATATTGTGATTGAAATATTACTCTAGCATCAGAGATTATATGACAAGAATTATATAAGTTGTTGTTCTAAGAATGATCATGATGCCCTCATGTCCGCATTTTATTTTTTTATCGACACCTCTATCTCTAAACATGTGGACATATTTTTCGATTTCGGCTTTCGCTTGAGGACAAGCGAGGTCTAAGCTTGGGGGAGTTGATACGTCCATTTTGCATCATGCTTTTATATCAATATTTATTGCATTATGGGCTGTTATTACACATTATGTCACAATACTTATGCCTATTCTCTCTTATTTTACAAGGTTTACATAAAGAGGGAGAATGCCGGCAGCTGGGATTCTGGGTTGGAAAAGGAGCAAATATTAGAGACCTATTCTGCACAGCTCCAAAAGTCCTGAAACTTCACGGAAGACGTTTTCAGAATATATAAAAAATACTCAGCGGAAGAAATTCACCAGGGGGCACACCCTGCCCACGAGGGTGGGGGCGCGCCCTACCCCCTGGGCGCGCCCCTACCTCGTGGGCCCCCTGGTGGCCCTCCGGTGGCCATCTTCTGCTATATGAAGTATTTCGATGGGAAAAAAATCACAAGCCATCTTCTCGGACGAAACTCTGCCGCCACGAGGCGGAACCTTGGCGGAACCAATCTAGGGCTCTGGCGGAGCTGTTCTGCCGGGGAAACTTCCCTTCCGAAGGGGGAAATCATTGCCATCATCATCACCAACGCTCCTCTCATCGGGAGAGGGCAATCTCCATCAACATCTTCATCAGCGCCATCTCCTCTCAAAACCCTAGTTCATCTCTTGTATCCAATTCTTGTCTCCAAGTCCGGGATTGGTGCTAGTAGGTTGCTAGTAGTGTTAATTACTCCTTGTAGTTGATGCTAGTTGGTTTAATTGGTGGAAGATCATATGTTCAGATCCTATATGCATATCAATACCCCTCTGATTATGAACATGTTTATGCTTTGTGAGTAGTTACGTTTGTTCCTGAGGACATGGGAGAAGTCTTGCTATTAGTAGTCATGTGAATTTGGTATCCATTCAATATTTTGATGAGTTGTATGTTGTCTCTCCTCTAGTGGTGTTATGTGAACGTCGACTACATGACACTTCACCATTATTTGGGCCTAGAGGAAGGCATTGGGAAGTAATAAGTAGATGATGGGTTGCTAGAGTGACAGAAGCTTAAACCCTAGTTTATGTGTTGCTTTGTAAGGGGCTGATTTGGATCCATATGTTTCATGCTATGGTTAGGTTTACCTTAGTACTTTTGTTGTAGTTGCGTATGCTTGCAATAGAGGTTAATCATAAGTGGGATGCTTGTCCAAGTAAGGGCAGCACCCAAGCACCGGTCCACCCACATACCAAATTATCAAAGTACCAAACGTGAATCATATGAACGTGATGAAAACTAGCTTGATGATATTCCCATGTGTCCTCGGGAGCGCTTTACATCATATAAGAGTTTGTCCAGGCTTGTCCTTTGCTACAAAAAGGATTGGGCCACCTTGCTGCACTTTATTTACTTTTGTTACTTGCTGCTCGTTAGAAATTATCCTATCACAAAACTATCTGTTACCACTTATTTCAGTACTTGCAGAGAATACCTTGCTGGAAACCGCTTATCATTTCCTTCTGCTCCTCGTTGGGTTCAACACTCTTACTTATTGAAAGGACTACGATAGATCCCCTATACTTGTGGGTCATCACATCTTCATCAGAAGTGGGATGGCCGGGTCTTCGGGCAGCGAGGACGGACAATGGATCCGCTCCGCCTTCTTCGTCCAGTCCTGGGAGAGTTGAATAAACACGCGTTAAGCGCTTCCTTTGGGTCACGCGGATAGAAAAGTTTGATAAACTTACCGAACTTGCAGGGCGGGACAGTTGGTACCCACGGTCCTCGGCGGAGTCCGGCCATGATTTCCTGGACTTGAAAAGCACCTTCCAAATGTCCTTGTGCGAGGAGCCAAAGAACCCTCGCAAGGTTTGGTGCCTGGCCGGATCGATTTCCCGTAGATTGCAAGTCTGGTGTTGACAAGGCAGTATCCGGCGGACTAACATCACCTGGACTACATTGACAAGTTCAATGTTCTTATCTCCCATGTCTTTAACGCGCCTTGATATGTCTCCAACGTATCTATAATTTTTGATTGCTCCATACTATATTATCTACTACTTTGGACTATATTGGGCTTTATTTTCCACTTTTATATTATTTTTGGGACTAACCTATTAACCGGAGGCCCATCCCAGAATTGTTGTTTTTTTGCCTATTTCAGTGTTTTGGATAAACAGAATATCAAACTGAGTCCAAACGGAATAAAATCTTCGGAAACATGATTTTCTCACCGAACGTGATCCAGGAGACTTGGACCCTACTGCAAGGGATCAAAGAGGTGGTCACGAGGGTGGGGGGCGCCCCCCCTAGGGTGCGCCCCTGCCTCGTGGGCCCCTCGGTGCTCCACCGACGTACTCCTTCCTCCTATATATACACACATACCCCCAAACGATCAGAACAGGAGCCAAAACCCTAATTCCACCGCCGCAACTTTCTGTATCCACGAACACCATCTTGGGGCCTGTTCCGGAGCTCCGTCGGAAGAGGGCCGTCATCACGGAGGGCTTCTACATCATCCTAGCCCCTTCGATGAAGTGTGAGTAGTTTACCTCAGACCTTCGGGTCCATAGTTAGTAGCTAGATGGCTTCTTATCTCTCTTTGAATCTCAATACAAAGTTCTCCCCCTCTCTCGTGGAGATCTATTCGATGTAATCTTCTTTTTGCGGTGTGTTTGTTGAGACCGATGAATTGTGGGTTTATGATCAAGTCTATATATGAATAATATTTGAATCTTCTCTTAATTCTTTTATGCATGATTGGTTATCTTTGCAAGTCTCTTCGAATTATCCGTTTGGTTTGGCCAACTAGATTGGTAGTTCTTGCCATGGGAGAAGTGCTTAGCTTTAGGTTCGATCTTGCGGTGTCCTTACCCAGTGACAGAAGGGGCAGCAAGGCACGTATTGTATCGTTTCCATCGAGGATAACAAGATGGGGTTTATTTCATATTGCATGAATTTATCTCTCTACATCATGTCATCTTGCTTAAGGCGTTACTCTATTTTTAACTTAATACTCTAGATGCATGCTGGATAGCGATCGATGAGTGGAGTAATAGTAGTAGATGCAGAATCGTTTCGATCTACTTGTCACGGATGTGATGCCTATATACATGATCATGCCTAGATATTCTCATAATTATGCACAATTCTATCAATTGCTCAACAGTAATTTGTTCACCCACCGTAGAATACTTATGCTCTTGAGAGAAGCCACTAGTGAAACCTATGGCCCCCGGGTCTATTCTCATAATATCAATCTCCATCACTTTTATACTGCTTTGCTATTTACTTTGCTTTTACTTTTTACTTTGCATCTTTATATCAAAAATACCAAAAATATTATGTCTATCAGATCTCACTCTCGTAAGTGATCGTGAAGGGCTTGACAACCCCTAATCGCGTTGGTTGCGAGTAGCTATCGTTTTGTGCAGGTACGAGGGACTTGAGCGTGGGCTCCTACTGGATTGATACCTTGGTTCTCAAAAACTGAGGGAAATACTTACGCTACTCTGCTGCATCATCCCTTCCTCTTCGCGGAAAACCAACGCAAGCTCAAGACGTAGCAAGAAGGATTTCTGGCGCCGTTGCCGGGGAGTCTACGCAAAAAGTCATATACCAAGTACCCATCACAATCCCTATCTCTCGCATTACATTATTTGCCATTCGCCTCTCGTTTTCCTCTCCCCCCAATTCACCCTTGCCGTTTTATTCGCCCTCTCTCTCCCTACCCTCCCTCTCTATTTGCCTCTTTTTGTCCGCTTGCTTTTTGTTTGCCCGTGTGTTTGATTGCTTGTTTGTTGCGATGGCTCAAGATGCTACCAAATTGTGTGACTTCACCAATACCAATAATAATGATTTCCTTAGCACTCCGATTGCTCCTCTTACCGATGCTGAATCTTGTGAAATTAATACTGCTTTGTTGAATCTTCTTATGAAAGATCAATTCGCCGGCCTTCCTAGTGAAGATGCCGCTACTCATCTGAATAGCTTTGTTGATTTATGTGATATGCAAAAGAAAAAAGATGTCAATAATGATGTCGTTAAATTGAAGCTATTTCCTTTTTCGCTTAGAGATCGTGGTAAAGCTTGGTTTTCGTCTTTGCCTAAGAATAGTATTGATTCATGGAACAAATGCAAAAATGCTTTTATCTCTAAGTATTTTCCTCCCGCTAAGATCATCTCTCTTAGAAACAATATAATGAACTTTAAACAACTTGATCATGAACATGTTGCACAAGCTTGGGAGAGAATGAAATTAATGATACGTAATTGCCCTACTCATGGTTTGAATTTGTGGATGATTATACAAAATTTTTATGCTGGATTGAATTTTGCTTCTAAAAATCTTTTAGATTCGGCCGCGGGAGGCACTTTTATGGAAATCACTTTAGGAGATGCTACTAAACTCCTAGATGATATTATGGTTAATTATTCTCAATGGCATACTGAAAGAACTTCTAATAAAAAAGTGCATGCGATAGAAGAAATTAATGTGTTGAGTGGAAAGATGGATGAACTTATGAAATTATTTGCTACTAAGAGTGTTTCTTCTGATCCTAATGATATGCCTTTGTCTACTTTGATTGAGAATAATAATGAATCTATGGATGTGAATTTTGTTGGTAGGAATAATTTTGGTAACAACGCTTATAGAGGGAATTTTAATCCTAGGCCATATCCTAGTAATCCTTCTAATAATTATGGGAATTCCTACAACAACTCTTATGGAGATTATAATAAGATGCCCTCTGATTTTGAATCTAATATTAAAGAATTTATTTCTTCGCAAAAGAATTTTAATGCTATGATTGAAGAAAAATTGCTTAAGATTGATGATTTGGCTAGGAACATTGATAGAATTGCTCTTGATGTTGATGCTTTGAAACTTAGATATATTCCACCTAAGCATGATATTAATGAGTCTCTAAAAGCCATGCGAATTTCAATTGATGAGTGTAAAGAAAGAACCGCTAGGATGCGTGCTTCCAAAGATGACTTTATTAAAGCTTGTTCTTCCAATTTCTATGAAAATCAAGATGAAGATCTAAAAGTTATTGATGTGTCTCCAATTAAATCTTTATTTTGCAATATGAATCTTGATGAAACTGAATATGATCTTCCTTTACCTAGAAGGCGTTCTAAAAATTCGGAGTGTTTAGATCTTAATGATGAAATTGATGAAAGTGGGATTGAAAGAAATAAAAATCTAGATGTTGCTAAACCCACCATATTGGATTTCAAGGAATTTAATTGTGAAAATTGCTCTTTGATTGATTGTATTTCCTTGTTGCAATCCATGCTAAATTCTCCACATGCTTATAGTCGAAATAAAGCCTTCGTCGAACATATTGTTGATGCCTTGATGCAATCTTATGAAGAAAAACTTGAGTTGAAAGTTTCTATCCCTAGAAAACTCTATGATGAGTGGGAAACAACTATAAAAATTAAAATTAAAGATCATGATTTTTATGCTTTGTGTGATTTGGGTGCTAGTGTCTCTACTATTCCCAAGACTTTGTGTGATTTACTAGATTTCCGTAATTTTGATGATTGCTCTCTAAACTTGCATCTTGCGGATTCCACTATTAAGAAACCTATGGGAATAATTAATGATGTTATTATTGTTGCAAATAGGAATTATGTGCCCGTAGATTTCATTGTTCTTGATATAGATTGCAATCCTTCTTGCCCTATTATTCTTGGTAGACCTTTCCTTAGAACGGTTGGTGCGATTATTGATATGAAGGAAGGGAATATTAGATTTCAATTTCCATTAAAAAAGGGCATGGAACACTTTCCAAGAAAGAAAATAAAATTATCATATGAAACTATCATGAGAGCCACTTATGGATTGCCTACCAAAGATGGCAATACCTAGATCTATCCTTGCTTGTTATGCCTAGCTAGGGGCGTTAAACGATAGCGCTTGTTGGGAGGCAACCCAATTTTATTTTTATTCCTTGATTTTTGCTCCTGTTTAGTAATAAATAAATTATTTAGCCTCTGTTTTGGTTGTGTTTTTTGTGTTTAATTAGTGTTTGTGACAAGTAGAACCGTTGGGAAGACTTGGGGAAAGTCTTGTTGAACTTGCTGTAAAAACAGAAACTTTAGCGCTCACGAGAACTGCTGTCATTTTTATTTGAAGAGTGATATTTAGTTAATTCTTTTTTAAGATGATTAATAGATAAATTCCTCACGTCCAGCAATTTATTTTAGAATTTTTGGGGTTCCATATCTTGCGCTAGCTACAGATTACTACAGACTATTCTGTTTTGACAGATTCTGTTTTTCGTGTGTTGTTTGCTTATTTTGATGAATCCATGGCTAGTAAAATAGTTTATAATCCATAGAGAAGTTGGAATACAGTATGTTTGACACCAATATAAATAAAGAATGAGTTCATTACAGTACCTTGAAGTGGTCTTTTGTTTTCTTTCGCTAACGGAGCTCACGAGTTTTCTATTTTGAGTTTTGTGTTGTGAAGTTTTCAAGTTTTGGGTGAATTCTTTTGATGGATCATGGAACAAGGAGTGGCAAGAGCCTAAGCTTGGGGATGCCCATGGCACCCCCAAGATAATCCAAGGACACCAAAAAGTCAAAGCTTGGGGATGCCCCCGGAAGGCATCCCCTCTTTCGTCCACTTCCATCGGTAATTTACTTGGAGCTATATTTTTATTCACCAACATGATATGTGTTTTCCTTGGAGCGTCTTGTGTTATTTGTGTCTTTGCTTTTTAGTATGCCACAATCATGCTTGCTGTACACACCTTTTGAGAGAGCCATACATGAATTAAAATTTGATAGAATGCTCTATGTGCTTCACTTATATCTTTTGAGCTAGATAATTTTGCTCTATGTGCTTCACTTATATCCTTTGAGCTAGATAATTTTGCTCTATGTGCTTCACTTATATCCTTTGAGCTAGATAATTTTGCTCTATGCGCTTCACTTAGATCTTTTAGAGCACGGTGGTGGATTCGTTTTAAAGAAACTATTGATCTCTCATGCTTCACTTAAATTAATTTGAGAGTCTCTTAATAGCATGGTAATTTGCCTAATAATAATATGCTTGGTATTCAAGATTTGTGAAACTTTCTTTTGAGTGTGTTGAATACTAAGAAAAGATTGAAGCATGATAATTGTTTTGAGATATGGAGGTGATAATATTAAAGTCATGCTAGTTGAGTAGTTGTGAATTTAAAGAATACTTGTGTTGAAGTTTGTGATTCCCGTAGCATGCACGTATGGTGAACCGTTATGTGATGAAGTCGGAGCATGATTTATTTATTGATTGTCTTCCTTATGAGTGGCGGTCGGGGACGAGCGATGGTCTTTTCCTACCAATCTATCCCCCTAGGAGCATGCGCGTAATACTTTGCTTTGATAACTTCTAAATTTTTGCAATAAGTATATGAGTTCTTTATGACTAATGTTGAGTCCATGGATTATACGCACTCCCACCCTTCCACCCTTGCTAGCCTTTCTAATACCGCGCAACTTTCACCGGTATCATACACCTACCATATACCTTCCTCAAAACAGCCACCATACCTACCTATTATGGCATTTCCATAGCCATTCCGAGATATATTGCCATGCAATTTTCCACCATCTAGTTCATCATGACATATCCATCATTGTCATATTGCTTAGCATGATCATGTAGTTGACATAGTATTTGTGACAAAGCCACCGTTCATAATCCTTTCATACTTGTCACTCGTGATTCATTGCATATCCCGGTACACCGCCGGAGGCATTCATATAGAGTCATACTTTGTTTTAGTATCGAGTTGTAATCATTGAGTTGTAAATAAATAGAAGTGTGATGATCATCATTCAATAGAGCATTGTCCCCCCAAAAAAGAGAAAGGCCAAAAAAAAAGAAGGCCCAAAAAAATATAAATAAATAAAAAGGGGCAATGCTACTATCCTTTTTTCCACACTCGTGCTTCAAAGTAGCACCATGATATAGCGAGTCTCATATATTGTGCTTCAAAGTAGCACCATGTTCTTCATATAGAGAGTCTCATATGTTGTCACTTTCATATACTAGTGGGAATTTTACGTTATAGAACTTGGCTTGTATATTCCAATGATGGGCTTCCTCAAATTGCCCTAGGTCTTCGTGAGCAAGCAAGTTGGATGCACACCCACTAGTTTCTTTTGTTGAGCTTTCATACATTTATAGCTCTAGTGCATCCGTTGCATGGCAATCCCTACTCACTCACACTGATATCTATTGATGGGCATCTACATAGCCCATTGATACGCCTAGTTGATGTGAGACTATCTTCTCCTTTTTGTCTTCTCCACAACCACCATTCTATTCCACCTATAGTGCTATATCCATGACTCACGCTCATGTATTGCGTGAAGATTGAAAAGGTTTTGAAAAAGTTAGAGTATGAAACAATTGCTTGGCTTGTCATCGGGGTTGTGCATCATTTAAATACTTTGTGTGGGGAAGATGGAGCATAGCCAGACTATATGATTTTGTAGGGATAACTTTCTTTGGCCATGTTATTTTGAGAAGACATAATTGCTTTGTTAGTATGCTTGAAGTATTATTATTTTCTATGTCAATATAAAATTTTGTCTTGAATCTTTCTAATCTGAATATTCATACCACAATTAAGAAGATTTACATTGAAATTATGCCAAGTAGCACTCCGCATCAAAAATTCTCTTTTTATCATTTACCTACTCGAGGACGAGCAGGAATTAAGCTTGGGGATGCCTGATACGTCTCCAACGTATCTATAATTTTTGATTGCTCCATGCTATATTATCTACTGTTTTGGACTATATTGGGCTTTATTTTCCACTTTTATATTATTTTTGGGACTAACCTATTAACCGGAGGCCCAGCCCAAAATTGCTGTTTTTTTGCCTATTTCGGTGTTTCGGATAAACAAAATATCAAACGGAGTCCAAACGGAATAAAATCTTCGGAAACGTGATTTTCTCACCGAACGTGATCGAGGAGATTTGGACCCTACTGCAAGGGATCAAAGAGGTGGTCACGAGGGTGGGGGCGCCCCCCCTAGGGCGCGCCCCCTGCCTCGTGGGCCCCTCGGTGCTCCACCGACGTACTCCTTCCTCCTATATATACACACGTACCCCCAAACGATCAGAACAGGATCCAAAACCCTAATTCCACCGCCGCAACTTTCTGTATCCACGAGATCCCATCCTGGGGCCTGTTCCGGAGCTCCGCCGGAAGAGGGTCGTCATCACGGAGGGCTTCTACATCATCCTAGCCCCTTCGATGAAGTGTGAGTAGTTTACCTCAGACCTTCGGGTCCATAGTTAGTAGCTAGATGGCTTCTTCTCTCTCTTTAAATCTCAATATAAAGTTCTCCCCCTCTCTCGTGGAGATCTATTCGATGTAATCTTCTTTTTGCGGTGTGTTTGTTGAGACCGATGAATTGCGGGTTTATGATCAAGTTTATCTATGAATAATATTTGAATCTCTTTGAATTCTTTTATGCATGATTGGTTATCTTTGCAAGTCTCTTCGAATTATCCGTTTGGTTTGGCCAACTAGATTGGTAGTTCTTGCCATGGGAGAAGTGCTTAGCTTTGGGTTTGATCTTGCGGTGTCCTTACCCAGTGACAGAAGGGGCAGCAAGGCACGTATTGTATCGTTGCCATCGAGGATAACAAGATGGGGTTTATTTCATATTGCATGAATTTATCTCTCTACATCATGTCATCTTGCTTAAGGCATTACTCTGTTTTTAACTTAATACTCTAGATGCATGCTGGATAGCGGTCGATGAGTGGAGTAATAGTAGTAGATGCAGAATCGTTTCGATCTACTTGTCACAGATGTGATGCCTATATACATGATCATGCCTAGATATTCTCATAATTATGCACAATTCTATCAATTGCTCAACAGTAATTTGTTCACCCACCGTAGAATACTTATGCTCTTGAGAGAAGCCACTAGTGAAACCTATGGCCCCCGAGTCTATTCTCATAATATCAATCTCCATCACTTTTATATTGCTTTGCTATTTACTTTGCTTTTACTTTTTACTTTGCATCTTTATATCAAAAATACCAAAAATATTCTATCTATCAGATCTCACTCTCGTAAGTGACCGTGAAGGGCTTGACAACCCCTAATCGCGTTGGTTGCGAGTAGCTATCGCTTTGTGCAGGTACGAGGGACTTGAGCGTGGGCTCCTACTGGATTGATACCTTGGTTCTAAAAAACTGAGGGAAATACTTACACTACTCTGCTGCATCATCCCTTCCTCTTCGGGGAAAGCCAACGCAAGCTCAAGATGTAGCACGCGTCTGGAGAACCGACAGTTCGTCGGACAAGGACCAGTCCAGGCCTTTCTTAACCCAGGATGTAAGCCGCACAGGGGCGCCGGATCGAAACTCAGGAGAGGCGGCCCGTTCCTTGCCGCACGGCTCAGTGATGTAAAACCACAGCTGTTGCCACTCCTTGACAGAATCATTAAAGGTTCCCGTTGGCCATATGACGTTGGGCATCTTGCTCACCATAGCGCCCCCGCACTCGGCGTGCTCGCCGCCCACCACCTTGGGCTTCACATTGAAAACCTTCAGCCATAAACCGAAGTGCGGCGAAATGCGGAGAAAAGCCTCGCACACGATAATGAATGTCGAGATATTGAGGAAGGAATTAGGGGACAGATCGTGAAGATCAATCCCATAATAATACATAATGCCACGAACGAACGGGTGGAAGGGAAACCCTAGCCCGCGGACAATGTGAGGGAGCAATACAACCCTCTCGTGGTGTTCCGGAGTGGGGACGATCTGTCCCGCCGTCGGGAGACGGTGGCTGATTTTCTTGGCCAGATACCCGGCCTCCCGAAGCTTTTTGATGTCCTTCTCTCGGACGGTAGAGGCCGTCCATTTGCCTCCTGCTCCGGATCCGGACATCTTTGGAAGACCTTTTGTGGGCAGAGAAGGTGAACGCTTGGGCGCTGGAGCTTGAGCAGAAGGGAGTGAATCGGGAAGAAGGCGTGGGTGAAAAGAGTGAATCCTCGCCCCTTTATAAGGGCGGAAGAGGCGATGCGCCTCCCCAATCACCTGGTAAAGCCTCTTATTCCCCAGGAGCGGTAATTGATGGCGCGGTTGGGTTACCCACATCCGTATTGACGAGAATCCCGTGATAAGGGGACACGATCTCTGCTTCAACAAGACGTGCCAAGGAAACCACCTCGCGATATGTGCAGTAGCTGGTTGAGAAAATCAGTGCGGGCCGTGGTATGATGTCACGCTGTCGAACGTGACAACATATTAGATTTGTGGAAATATTATTCCCTCTACGGTGGTATGTGGAACTTGTTTTGCAGAGCCGGACATTATCCTTGTGTTCAAAATCTTCTATGGATTATTCAGAGGAGGAACCCGCCTTGCAATGCCGAAGACAAATCTGTGCGCCGAACTCATCGTCATTGAAGCCTGGTTCAGGGGCTACCGAGGGAGTCCTGGATTAGGGGGTCTCCGGACAGCCGAACTATATCTTTTGGCCGGACTGTTGGACTATGAATATACAAGATTGAAGACTTCGTCCCGTGTCCGGATGAGACTCTCCTTGGTGTGGAGGGCAAGCTTGGCAATATGGATATGTAGATCTCCTCCCTTGTAACCAACTCTGTGTAACCCTAGCCCCCTCCGGTGTCTATATAAACCGGAGGGTTTAGTCCGTAGAAAAACAACAATCATACCATAGGCTAGCTTCTAGGGTTAGCCTCTACGATCTCGTGGTAGATCAACTCTTGTAATACTCATATCATCAATATCAATCAAGCAGGACGTAGGGTATTACCTCCATCAAGAGGGCCCGAACCTGGGTAAACATTGTGTCCCCCACCTCCTGTTACCATCCGCCTTAGACGCACAGTTCGGGACCCCCTACCCGAGATCCGCAGGTTTTGACACCGACACGCATCGTCACCTCGTCCTTAGCCAATCTTCGCTTAATCCGTAGCCCCTGTTTGGAGTTGCAAATATTAGCAACAGAACCAGTATCAAATACACAGGTGCTACTGCGAGCATTAGTAAGGTACACATCAATAACATGTATATCACATATACCTTTGTTCACCTTGCCATCCTTCTTATCCGCCAAATTCTTGGGGCAGTTCCGCTTCCAGTGACCGGTCCCTTTGCAGTAGAAGCACTCAGTCTTAGGCTTAGGTCCAGACTTGGGTTTCTTCACTTGAGCAGCAAGTTGCTTGTCGTTCTTCTTGAAGTTCCCCTTCTTCCCTTTACCCTTTTTCTTGAAACTGGTGGTCTTGTTGACAATCAACAGTTGATGCTCCTTCTTGATTTCTACCTCTGCAGCCTTTAGCATTGCGAAGAGCTCGAGAATCGTCTTATTTATCCCTTGCATATTATAGTTCATCACAAAGCTCTTGTAGCTTGGTGGTAGTGATTGAAGAACTCTGTCAATGACACTATCATCAGGAATATTAACTCCCAATTGAGTCAAGTGGTTGTGGTACCCAGACATTCTGAGTATATGTTCATTGACAGAACTATTCTCCTCCATCTTGCAGTTGTAGAACTTATTGGAGACTTCATATGCTCCATGACGTTCAAAACATCGTTGAAGTCCCGGTTCTAAGCCGTAAAGCATGGTACACTGAACTATCGAGTAGTCATCAGCTTTGCTCTGCTAGACGTTCATAACATCTAGCGTTGCTCCTGCAGCAGGTTTGGCACCTAGCGGTGCTTCCAGGACGTAATTCTTCTGTGCATCAATGAGGATAATCCTCAAGTTACAGACCTAGTCCGTGTAATTGCTACCATCATCTTTAAACTTTGCTTTCTCAAGGAACGCATTAAAATTCAACGCAACAACAACACGGGCCATCTATCTACAACAACATAGACATGCAAAATACTATCAGGTACTAAGTTCATGATAAATTAAAGTTCAATTAATCATATTACTTAAGAACTCCCACTTAGAAAAACATCCCTCTAATCATCTAAGTGATCACGGGATCCATATCAACTAAACCATGTCCGATCATCACGTGAGATGGAGTAGTTTTCAATGGTGAACATCACAATGTTGATCATATCTACTATATGATTCACGCTCGACCTTTCGGTCTTAGTGTTCCGAGGCCATATCTGCATATGCTAGGCTCGTCAAGTTTAACCCGAGTATTATGTGTGTGCAAAACTGGCTTGCACCCGTTGTATGTGAACGTAGAGCTTATCACACCCGATCTTCATGTGGTGTCTTGGCACGACGAACTTTCACAACGGTGCATACTCAGGGAGAACACTTATACCTTGAAATTTAGTGAGAGATCATCTTATAATGCTACTGTCGACCTAAGCAAAATAAGATGCATAAAACATAAACATCACACACAATCAATATAAGTGATATGATATGGCCATCATCATCTTGTGTGTGTGATCTCCATCTCCAAAGCACCGTCATGATCACCATCGTCACCGGCTTGACACCTTGATCTCCATCGAAGCATCGTTGTCGTCACGCCAACTATTGCCTCCACGACTATCGCTACCGCTTAGTGATAAAGTAAAGCAATTACATGGCGATTACATTTCATACAATAAAGCGACAACCATATGGCTCCTACCAGTTGCCGATAACTGTGTTACAAAACATGATCATCTCATACAATAAAATTTAGCATCATGTCTTAACCATATCACATCACAACATGCCCTTCAAAAACAAGTTAGACGTCCTCTACTTTGTTGTTGCATGTTTTACGTGGCTGCTACGGGCTGAGCAAGAACCATTCTTACCTACGCATCAAAAACCACAATGCGGTATAGTGATTGCTTTTTGATCTTCAGAAAGAACCCTATTCATTGAATCCTATTCAACTAAAGCCGGAGAAACAGACACCCACTAGCCACCTGTGTGCGAAGCACATCGGTAGAACCAGTCTCGCGTAAGCGTACGCGTAATGCCGGTCTGGGCCGCTTCATCCAACAATGCCGCTGAATCAAGAATCAACTAGTGACGGCAAACAATATGTATATACCCACGCCCACAACTCCTTTGTGTTCTACTCGTGCATATAACATCTACGCATAAATCTGGCTCGGATGCCACTGTTGGGTAAAAAATTTCCTACGCACACGCAAAATCATGGTGATGCATTGCAAAGAGAGGGGAGAGTGTCGTCCACGTACCCTCGTAGACCGTAAGCGGAAGCGTTATGAGAACGCGGTTGATGTAGTCGTACGTCTTCACGATCCGACCGATCCAAGTACCGAACGTACGGCACCTCCGAGTTCAACACACGTTCAGCTCGGTGACGTCCCACGAACTCTGATCCAGCAGAGTTTCGAGGGAGATTTTCGTCAGCACGACGGCGTGATGACGGTGATGATGATGCTACCGACGCAGGGCTTCGCCTAAGCACCGCTACGATATGACCGAGGTGGATTATGGTGGAGGGGGCACCGCACACGGCTAAAAGATCAACTTATCAACTTGTGTGTCTTGGGGCACCCCTCTGCCACCGTATATATAGGAGCAAGGGGGAGGCTGGCCGGCCCTAGCAGGGCGCGCCAGGAGGAGTCCCACTCCCACCGGGAGTAGGATTCCCCCCTTTCCTAGTTGGACTAGGAGAGAAGGAAGGGGGAGAGGGAGGAAGGAAAGGGGGGCGCCGCCCCCCTCCTAGTCCAATTCGAACCAAAGGGAGAGGGGCGCGCGGCCTGCCCTGGTCTCCTCTCTATCTCCACTATGGCCCAATAAGGCTCATACATTTACCGGGGGGTTCGGGTAACCTCCCGGTACTTCGGTAAAATCCCTATTTCATCCGGAACTATTCCGATGTCCAAATATAGGCTTCCAATATATCGATCTTTATGTCTCGACCATTTCGAGACTTCTCGTCATGTCCGTGATCATATCTGGGACTCCGAACTACCTTCGGTACATCAAAACACATAAACCCATATTACTGATCGTCACCGAACTTTAAGCGTGTGGACCCTACGGGTTCGAGAACTATGTAGACATGACCGAGACTCGTCTCCAGTCAATAACCAATAGCGGAACCTGGATGCTCATATTGGTTCCTACATATTCTATGAAGATCTTTACCGGTCAAACCGCATAACAACATACGTTGTTCCCTTTGTCATCGGTATGTTACTTGCCCGAGATTTGATCGTCGGTATCCTTATACCTAGTTCAATCTTGTTATCGGCAAGTCTCTGTACTCGTTCCGTAATGCATCATCCCGCAACTAACTCATTAGTCACAATGCTTGCAAGGCTTATAGTGATGTGCATTACCGAGAGGGCCCAGAGATACCTCTCCGACAATTGGAGTGACAAATCCTAATCTCGATCTATGCCAACTCAACAAGTACCATCGGAGACACCTGTAGAGCACCTTTATAATCACCCAGTTACGTTGTGACGTTTGGTAGCACACAAAGTGTTCTTCCGGTACTCGAGAGTTGCATAATCTCATAGTCATAGGAACATGTATAAGTCATGAAGAAAGCAATAGCAACAAACTAAACGATCATCGTGCTAAGCTAACAGATGGGTCAAGTCAATCACATCATTCTCTAATGATGTGATCCCGTTAATCAAATGACAACTCATGTCTATGGTTAGGAAACATAACCATCATTGATTCAATGAGCTAGTTAAGTATAGGCAAACTAGTGACACTCTGTTTATCTATGTATTCACACATGTACTAAGTTTCCGGTTAATACAATTCTAGCATGGATAATAAACATTTATCACGATATAAGGAAATATAAATAACAACTTTATTATTGCCTCTAGGGCATATTTCCTTCAGCCTTGACCATATCACATCACAACATGCCCTGCAAAAACAAGTTAGACGTCCTCTACTTTGTTGTTGCAAGTTTTACTGGCTGCTATGGGCTTCTAGCAAGAACCGTTCTTACCTACGCATCAAAACCACAACGATTTTTCGTCAAGTGTGCTGTTTTAACCTTCAACAAGGACCGGCCGTAGTCAAACTCGATTCAGCTAAAGTTGGAGAAACAGACACCCGCTAGCCACCTGTGTGTGAAGCACGTCGGTAGAACCAGTCTCATGAACATGTTCATGTAATGTCGGTCCGGGCCGCTTCATCCAACAATACCGCCGACTCAAAGTAAGATGTTGGTGGTAAGAAGTATGACTATTATCGCCCACAACTCTTCGTGTTCTACTCGTGCATATCATCTATGCATAAACCTGGCTCAGATGCCACTGTTGGGGAACGTAGCATGCAATTTCAAAAAAATTCGTACGATCACGCAAGATCTATCTAGGAGATGCATAGTAACGAGATGGGGAGAGTGTGTCCACGTACCCTCGTAGATCGAAAGTGGAAGCGTTAGGTTAACGCGGTTGATGTAGTCGAACGTCTTCACGATCCAACCGATCCAAGTACCAAACGTACGACCCCTTCGTGTTTAGCACGCGTCCAGCTCGATGATGTCCCTCGAACTCTTGATCCAGTAGAGGGTCGAGGGAGAGTTCCGTCAGCACGACGGCGTGGCGATGGTGATGGTGATGTGATCCGCGCAGGGCTTCGCCTAAGCACTACGACGCTATGACCGGAGGAGTAAACTGCGTAGGGGGCACTGCACACGACTAAGAGAACTCTTGGTGTGCCTTTGGGGTCCCCCTGCCCACGTATATAAAGGAGGGGGAGAGAGGCCGGCGGCCAGGAGGGGCGCGCCATGGGGGGAGTCCTACTTGGACTCCTAGTCCAAGTAGGATTCGCCCCCCTTTCCTTTCTTCCACCGGAGGGAATAGGAAGGAGAGGGAGAGGGAAAGGGAAGGGGGCGCGCCACCCCCGCGGGCTTCCCTCTCTCTCCCTTAGGCCCATGTTGGCCCAACACTTCCCCGGGGGTTCCGGTAACCCCTCGGTACTCCGGTGAAATACCCGAATCACTCGGAACCATTCCGATGTCCAAATACAACCTTCCAATATATGAATCTTTACCTCTTGACTATTTCGAGACTCCTCGTCATGTCTGTGATCTCATCCGGGACTCCGAACAAACTTCGATGACCAAAACACATAACTCATAATACAAATCGTCATCGAACGTTAAGCGTGTGGGCCCTACGGGTTCGGGAACTATGTAGACATGACCGAGACACATCTCCGGTCAATAACCAATAGCGGAACCTGGATGCTCATATTGGTTCCTACATATTCTACGAAGATCTTTATCGGTCAAACCGCATAACAACATACGCCATGCCCTTTGTCATAGGTATGTTAGTTTCCCGAGATTCGATCGTCGGTATCATCATACCTAGTTCAATCTCGTTACTGACAAGTCTCTTTACTCGTTCCGTAATGCATCATCCCACAACTAACTCATTAGTCTCATTGCTTGCAAGGCTTATAGTGATGTGTATTACCGAGAGGGCCCAGAGATACCTCTCCGAAACACAAAGTGACAAATCCTAATCTTGATATATGCCAACTCAACAAACACCTTTGGAGACACTTGTAGATCATCTTTATAATCACCCGGTTACGTTGTGACGTTTGATAGCACACAAAGTGTTCCTCCGGTATTCGTGAGTTGCATAATCTCATAGTCAGAGGAATATGTATAAGTCATGAAGAAAGCAATAGCAATAAAACTAAATGATCATAATGCTAAGCTAAAGGATGGGTCTTGTCCATCACATCATTCTCTAATGATGGATCTCGTTAATCAAATGACAACACATGTTTATGGTCAGGAAACTTAACCATCTTTGATTAATGAGCTAGTCAAGTAGAAGCATACTAGGTACACTCTGTTTTGTCTATGTATTCACACATGTACTAAGTTTCCGTTTAATACAATTCTAGCATGAATAATAAATATTTATCATGATATAAGGAAATATAAAAAATAAATTTATTATTATCTCTAGGGCATATTTCCTTCAGGACGTGGCTGAGCGGTCGAGCCCGATGGCGTGTGACTCTGCGACCACGAGAGCTTCCCTGGCCATCCGGGCATGGTGCCTCGCGTGACATGCATGACGGTCACGCTTCGCGTCCGTAGCGTGCTTGCCATACACCATGCCAACATTTACCTTCGGCTCGGGGACGACACGCCACTGAAGGGATTGCACCATCTCTTATAACTCTTTTGAGATCATAATGTGACGATACGTTTGCACATATATAAAGTTTGCAAGTTTATTGCATTGGTGAATTTTTATGTGACATATAATGTTATGTGAGTGCAAATTAGATTAGTACAAAATGATTCAATATCTTACTTCTTTGAGAGAGATTAGCATTGATGATGACTATGGCCCTGTTTGGTTACAGAGACCAGACTAGAAAGAGTCCCTTTTAATCCCTACTATGTAACCAAACAGGAGGGTCTTTTTCTTTAGGGACTAGAAAAAGACTCTACTGGAGGGTCTTTTTTCTTTAGTCCCTGGGACTAAAAAAAGTCTAGTCCCTTGCAACCAAACACCCCCTAACTCTATCCGTTAAGAAGGATAGTGACAAACAATTTGGTTTACTAAATCCCTCCGTTTCTAAATATTTGTCTTTTTAGAGATTTCAAATGAAATACCACATACGGATGTATATAGACATATTTTAGAATGCAAATTCACTCATTTTGCTCCATATGTAGTCACTTGTTGAAATATCTAGAAAGACAAATATTTAGAAAAGAAGGGAGTACATAAGTGCAATGTGAGACCTTCATGTAATTTTCATTATGTTTGAGGTGTCTTTTACTTCTGATGAACTTTTGTAATAGATCAAGATATTTTTCGCAACAATAAATAAATTACAGTGATACATCGATTACTTATTTTATACTTAAACTAGGTATATTCCAGTTGCCATGAAGGTCAAATATTTTTTCTATAACACGCTAAAAGGACCATACGAGAGGGAAATGCATTGGAGCTGTCAGGTGTCACACACCCTATATGAATATAATATTAGAAAAACCAACTTTTTTAAAAAAATTCCGAAATCTTGGCATATCAAACATGGTGCCCATTCTACCCCGCATTTTAGTTTTGTGAGGAATGGACACCCATAATATCCGTGACGAAGAAAATACATCATCCATGTTTGATTTTCAAAAAATTCATTTTTTAAATTTCCTAGTATTTTATAATACTTATATTAATATAGGGGTGTGTGGCACCCCATACAAGGAAATTAGAAAAAAAAACTGATTTTTTTCAAAATCAAACATGGGTGCTGTAGCCGTGTTGGGGCATGTAATCAACGGTTGGGGGCATGTTCCTTGGGGGCCAAGGTTCTTTGGTACCTTGGCGTGGCCGTGTGGGCTACATCAATCAACCAAAAATCAAGCACGCGGTGAGCTGTACGCGGCAGATCCGTCGTGTGCGCCACCACGTTCACACGGCTGCATCCAGGAGACGTGTCCAGTTCAGCACTCCTGGAAAATACCAAATAAATCCAGCTCGCACACCTGCAGTAATAAAAAAACATAATAATGCTCTTGCCAGAACAATACAAGGAAATAAAATACTCGTGCGGAAAAGGGCCGTGAGGCGGGGCGCCGGGGCCCAACTACCCAACCCAAACCCAAAGCCCACGGGAGCCATCACAGTGGAGAAAGAGAAACCCTACTCGTCCCCCGCAGAGAGAGAGAGAGAGAGAGAGAGAGAGACGAGACGCGAGACGAGAGAGGGGAACGAGTCGAGCCGCGCGCCGCTTCCGTCGGGGACCAATATAAGCCGGCTTTCTCTCTCCTTCTCCCCACAGCCCACCAAACCCTCGCTCTTCCCACCGCAGGAAAGAGCTCCTCTCCCCTCCCCACCCCCACCGCCTCCGCCGACGAACCGATCGAATCCGGGACCCCGATCTCGGATTCGCTCGGCAGATCAGCGAGCACCAGCCCCCAAGCCCCCGGATCGCACTTCGTCCTCCCCACCGCGCGCTTCAGGTAACGTCTCCGGGGAGATCTCCCCTCCGCTTCTTTTTTCTCCCCGTGTGGTCGGCGGCGTTCGGTCGTGCTCGATCGATCTGGGCTGGGCCGTGTCTGGCTTCGTACTGGATCGATCTGGGTATGGTTAGTTCCGTTGTGGTACTGGATCTGGGGGACAGTCGGCGGGAGGGGAAGTTTTTTCCCCGGGCGTTTGCGGGAGGGGATCGATCTCGAGATTCAGCGATTTAGGTTCCGCAGCCTCGGTCTCAGAGAATTTTTTAGCTTCATGCGCGATTTAGTTTCCTGCTAGTTTAGCCTTGTCTAGTGGGTTAGACAGATTTAGGCTAGGCTCTTGATGATGATTTCGTTTTACACGTCTAATGGTGTGCGCTGCGTACTGTGGACTGGGGGACTGTGCATGCTTTGCTTCGTTTGGTTAGGTACACTGTTTACTTTTGTTAGTTGTGACCGGTGTGAACCAGTACCTGGGAACAAACGTCTTGAGTAGTGTTCTGTGTCCCATAATGGGTGAAGGAAGAATCGTGGGAAGTACATGTACTTGTTGAACTTGAGTGCTAGGTTCTATTGGCGTGCTTTTGATGCCTATAATTATCGCATGTGCATGTGCTCCTTCAGAGTTAGGTACACTGTTTGTGTTGTTAGTTGTGATCTATCATCTATGTGAACTACACAAACATGTTGAGGCCTCTTTTGGTTCATAGGATAGGATTATCGTATGAATAGGAATTTTGTAGGAAACGAGATGACATGTATCTCAAATCCTATGAGTAGGAATAGGAAATGAGATGTCATTTGGTTGACACCAAAGGAATTTTTCCATTGAGTCTAGGCTCATTTTTATTTTCCTATGAAATGTGGAGGATAGGAACCAATCCTATGTAGGAATAGGAATCCATTCCTATGAACCAAAGGGCTCTAAAGGAAAAAATCCTATAAGAATCCTATCCTCTAGAATTCCTATGAAATTCCTTAAAACCAAAGGAGGCCTGAGAGTAGTGTCAGGAATCACGGAAAGCTATTGGCTTGCTTTTTTTTTGCCTCCAGTTATTGCTGGCCATGTGTCCTGCATACTGCTAAACTGACCTAGTTTGTAAAGTTCGCATGGTTATTTCGAGGTGCAATCTTGTTAATTTGACTTCTTTCTTTTCCTGTTCGAATAGAACATCATCTGGGATTTGTGTCCACTTAAGTGGGATAGTCTAATGCTATTATGTATGCAATCAATGGTTGTTTGGTACCAAAATTCCTGCCACTGCTTTCTGTTAACATGCTCCTGTTTTTGTTCAATACAGCCATGGCAGGAATGGCACCAGAGGGTTCGCAGTTTGATGCTAAGCAGTATGACAGCAAGATGACCGAGTTACTGTAAGTCAACTCTACCAATTTATTGTCTCAGCCTTTGGGGGCCATTTTAAGCTCTCCTTTTTTGCTCAACAGATTGCATGATTATGAATATGCAGGAACCAAGGTGACACTGGGGAGTTTTTCACCTCGTATGATGAGGTGCATGAAAGTTTTGATGACATGGGTCTCCAAGAGAACCTTCTTAGAGGCATCTACGCATATGGTATACTTCCATCAGTTTGCAATCTCATATTCCATAGCCCTTGATAGCAGTCTGTTTTAATCTACACGATCTGCCTTTCTTCTGTATAAACCATTTTCTGTGTGATGGGAGGACTACCGAGTCTTCTTGCTTTATGTGGAGCAAACATTTCATGTTTGTATATTCCTAAGCAAATGTCACAAAGTGAGCCCCCTGATGTTGAGGTTTCCCTAGGGTTTCCTCTACCAGATGGTAGTCTCATATTCCATCGCCCTTGATAGCAGCATAGCGGCAGTTAAACTTTGGGAATTGCCATGAGACGCACATCTGTTATTGTGTGCATTTTGTTTCATACACATTCTTATGCCTTGTTGGTAATGGATTGCATGTTTCAGTTTGGTTATTGTGCTTATTTTCTGTATAAAAACCATATTCTGTGTGATGGAGGACATCCTAGTCTTCTTGCTTCTATGTGGAGCAAACTTTCCATGTTTGTATATTCCTAATCAAACGTCACAAAGTGAGCCCCCCTGATGTTGAGGTTCCTCTGGGGTTTCCTCCACCAGTTGGCTGTCTCATATTCCATCACCCTTGATAGCACCATTGTTGCACTTAAACTTTGGGAATTGCCACGAGACACACATCTGTTTTGTGTGCATTTCATTTCAAACGCATTCCATCTGTTTTGTTTTGCACGTTGTGCTATTTCTGTATGAGAACTACTTTCTGTGTGATGGGAGGACATCCAAGTCCTCTTGCTTTACTTGGAGCGAACTTTCCATGTTTGTATATTCCCAAGCAAACGTCACAAAGTGAGCCTTCTGATGTTGAGGTTCCCCTCGGGTTTCCTCCACCAGATGGCAGTCTCATATTCCATCGCCCTTGATAGCAGCATTGCTGCAGTTAAACTTTGGGAATTGCCATGAGATGCACATCTTTTATCATGTTTTTCATTTCAAATGCATCCTTGTGCCTTGTTGCTAATGTGTTACATGTTTTTTTTCTGTATAAGAACCAACTTTTGTAATGTGAGGATGAGTTTTGCTTTCCTTTGACACTCTTAAACAATATAGTTTGGTCATCTTACAAATACAAACACTTCTATTTGTAGGTTTTGAGAAGCCATCAGCCATTCAGCAAAGAGGAATTGTTCCCTTCTGTAAGGGTCTTGATGTGATTCAGCAAGCTCAGTCTGGAACAGGAAAAACTGCCACCTTCTGTTCTGGAATCTTGCAGCAGCTTGACTATGGATTGGTTGAGTGCCAGGCATTGGTCCTTGCTCCAACCCGTGAGCTTGCACAGCAGATTGAGAAGGTCATGCGTGCTCTTGGTGACTACTTAGGCGTCAAGGTGCATGCTTGTGTTGGTGGAACTTCTGTTCGTGAGGACCAAAGGATTCTTGCCAGTGGGGTGCATGTTGTTGTTGGCACACCTGGTCGTGTGTTTGATATGTTGCGCAGGCAATCCCTCCGCCCAGATAACATCAAGATGTTTGTGTTGGATGAAGCTGATGAGATGCTTTCACGTGGTTTCAAGGATCAGGTCTACTTACACATAATTACTTAGAATTCTGCAGATTGTTTTTACTATGTGTCTTTAAAACTTAGAAGCTTCTGTGTGCACATGTTCATTCACATGTGATATTATTTACATGTTACTATTTCTATGGTATAGCTGCAACTTGCTTCTTCATCATTTATACTAGTCTATTCCTCTGTCCCAAAATAAGTGTCAACTTTGTAACTTAGTTCAAAATTGTACTAAGGCTGAGACACTTATTTTAGGATGGAGGGAGTACATTTTACATTCTAAATGTAGAGACTATTTGTCTTTTACATGCATCATTATTTATAATATTTTACTTAATTACTATTGATACTCCAATTTATATTTTTTCTATGATTTGTACACCAATTACTAACTGTTGTACATCATGTTGCTTAATTAGCTAACTAACAGGCGACTATCTGTTGCAGATCTATGATATCTTCCAGCTTCTTCCATCAAAGATTCAGGTTGGGGTGTTCTCTGCTACCATGCCTCCTGAGGCCCTTGAGATTACCCGCAAGTTCATGAACAAGCCCGTGAGGATTCTCGTCAAGAGAGATGAGCTTACCCTTGAGGGTATCAAGCAGTTCTATGTCAATGTGGAGAAGGAAGAGTGGAAGCTGGATACACTCTGTGACCTGTACGAGACCTTGGCAATTACCCAGAGTGTCATCTTTGTGAACACCCGCCGCAAGGTGGACTGGCTCACCGACAAGATGAGGGGAAGGGACCACACTGTCTCTGCCACGCACGGAGACATGGACCAGAACACTAGGGACATCATCATGAGGGAGTTCAGATCTGGATCTTCTCGTGTGCTCATCACCACTGACCTGCTGGCCCGTGGTATTGATGTGCAGCAAGTCTCCCTTGTCATCAACTACGACCTGCCAACTCAGCCCGAGAACTACCTCCATCGCATTGGTCGTAGTGGTCGGTTCGGGAGGAAGGGAGTTGCCATCAACTTTGTCACCCGTGAAGATGAGAGGATGCTGTTCGACATCCAGAAGTTCTACAACGTGGTCATTGAGGAGCTCCCGGCCAATGTCGCTGACCTGCTCTAGATTATATCTTAGGAATGCAGTAAGGTGCTTGATAAAGTTCGTTTTTGTTGAATATCTCCCAACTCTCAGTTTTGGAGTGGTAAGGTCTGGGTCTGTTTGAATCGTCGTTAAGGATGGTCTGAGTTTTTCTTGTTATGCAATGTCCGGAAATTTTTGTAGTGCGTAGGCTGTGCCATCTCCTGGGCTAGCTGGGATAGAGTAACTCTCATAAGTATTTTACTTTTCGTTGTGAAGTTATTTTATTGCGCATCTGTTTTTGCATGCTCGAGCTCACATCTTTTTCCTTCTATCATGTATGATCGAGTAAAATTGAAACAGCGTTGTTCTGTCGTAGCAGCAGCGATCGGCTAGCCTAGCATATGTTCAGTTTGAATTTGTGAAATTTAGGCTGTACAGAAAAACCAAAATTGTGGCCCAACGGCAAAAAAAAAAAACGGCCTACCTGAAAATACATATTTGTTTTTTTTATTGTTTATGCCAACGTCACGCCAGATCAATGTGAACGGATCCTTCCCTCCGGGCGAGGCGTTGGCAGGATGGGGGAGTTGCTCTACGTGATGCTGAAGGGCAAAGTCGGTATCTATTGCTGCTGATATGGGGACTCACCTGAAGATTTGGATCACCTTATGCTGCTGTCATTAAAGACATCTTGTTCTAGTTTTTTTTAGAGTAGCAGCACTTTATTCAGAGCATTTACAGCCGGAGGTTGCAAATTTGGGCCCTCAAATGCCCGCGGACGTGTCCGTGGGCAATGATCGGGTGTGCCTTAAATTTTATAATTTACAACCACATATCCTATTTTCAAAATATCTGTTACATGCAGGGCCATGTATGTCGATCATCCCGTCCGTCTTGCCGCCTGGACATCGAAAATTGCTCATACTTAACATTTTCACATCCGTATTAGTCGCACCTCGTCGAGTGATGAGCTAGTCGACCAGCTTAAATATTCGAGTCGTCCAAACAGGATAAGCTTCTGACATCATTGCATTCTTTATTAAGGATATGGACTCTTATTATGAATCTTCTATCTTTATCACATAAAAGATTCATAGTTAAGGTCTATCTCCTTCACATTGGGAACATTAGGGTCAGCTGTTTTGGATTACTATGTGTCTTTGCATCAAAATAAAATAAAAATTTACTGTCATTGCAGTAGAGGTATCAACATATATGATACAAACAAACTTAACACTCGATGAACAATCATCAGTCCATGAAATGCAATCTAATGTCAAATTTATCTCGAGAATTGATAGACCTACATAACAACACCAAGCTTGCCGCCATCCGCTGGCGCAACTATTCAAGCCGGGCGGCGTCTGCCTCGCCTGGCGACGTGGGAATAAAATTGGTTGCACCAATGAGAGTGGGAGGAGTTTCGGGCGCTGCAGGTGGGACCGTTGACCTGCAGCAGGGTCAGCGGGCGTGCCTGGGCGCCCCATCTCCGCCTCATATTTGGGCTGGATATGAGAGATGTCGATCAGCCCGTGCATTTGAGGCCCGTTTAAGGCGCCCGTCTGGGTTAGATTTTCGCGACCGAGCAGTGACTGGGCGACCCGCTCGAGCGTATGAGATGAGTTTGAGAGGTCCGATTGTAGATGCTCTTACACCACGATAGATTTGACTCGGAGTATGCTCACAGCTACGAGCAATTGTGTGCTAGTACATTCAACAAATGTTTTACATGAATAAAAGAGCAAGCTTGAAAACCTACTGCCGGAGATTCAATGTCAGCAATCATCGTACCTACTGTAGATCGATCCCTGAAGGCAACACCAAGTCTTTGGACCAAAGAGAGACAGTTAGAGGCTAGGATTATTTTAGAGAAACCCTCATCACGGGCAAGGGCAAGGGCATGGTGGCAAGCCAAAGCCTAAGCAAGTTCAGGCATCATGATCCCTTCAGACTGCTTATTACAGGCCAACAAGCATTTTCCGTTGTGGTTCCGTATCACAATGCCGATTCCCATCCTTTGAGAGCTCGAGAACAGTGCAACATCCACGTTAATAATGACTGATCCTTTCGCTGTTGGAGTCCATAGAGCCACTGACAGAGGACTCACGCCTAGAGGTCGAACTAGTTTTGGAAAAATGATGCACAATCAGATTCAAATAAGCTTTAATCTTCTCAGCCACCCTACAACAAAGCAACACAGTAGCATTGTTGCGAGCATCATTTCTAGCCTCTCAAATGTGCCAAGCTGTTACAGCAAGAACCGTACCTGAAAGGGAGGAACCTCGATCAAGGAAGTCAAAAATCCATTGCTTGGCGTTGACAAGTTTCTTCCTGCACAATTGGAGGGAATAGGTCTCCTTCACCAACTTCCAGACTTCACGAGCAAACGGGCAAAAGAGAAGTAGATGCTCCACCCTCTCCACCCTACCATAGAAACAACAACCATCCTCCTTAACAATATGGCATCGCTGAGAAATTCTCCAAAGGACAATTTTCATCTTCCGAGGAGCCTTGATGGCCCATAGCGCTTTCCAGTGCTTCTCCTCAGAACGAAGGTTGGAGCTGAGCCCCCTGCCATCCACACTAAGGTCTTTACAGAAGACAAAAGACTTGGCCAAATTATACACAGTTAACCATGTAGATCCCAAACTTATTGTGTGGCCACACGGCAAAGTCATCAGCTCCATGTTGACTGATAGAGAGATGGAGAATTTCATTCGCCACCCAGTCATCAAAACAGCCCCGCACCACTTCCACATCCCAGGATTTGAGGTCCTTAGACAAAAGAAAATTCACCCTTGTGTCCTCAGGGGTTTGTATAAGTGGTCTGTGACGCCCCCGATTCAATCGTACACTAATCATACACGCAAACGTGTACGATCAAGATCAGGGACTCACGGGAAGATATCACAACACAACTCTACAAATAAAATAAGTCATACAAGCATCATATTACAAGCTAGGGGTCTCGAAGGCTCGAATACAAGAGCTCGATCATAGACGAGTCAGCGGAAGCAACAATATCTGAGTACAGACATAAGTTAAACTAGTTTGCCTTAATAAGGCTAGCACAAACTGTGATACAGATCGAAAGAGGCGCATACCTCCTGCCTGGGATCCTCCTAAACTACTCCTGGTCATCGCCAGCGGGCTGCACGTAGTAGTAGGCACCTCCCGAGTAGTAGTAGTCGTCATCGACAGTGGTGTCTGGCTCCTGAACTCCATC
>NC_041390.1:91404555-91413012 GCF_002162155.2 Triticum dicoccoides
CAAAGTACTCGCAAGCAAGGAGCTACACTACATATGTATGCATTGATATCAAATGGATTAAGGGTATCATATGTGGACTGAACTGCAGAACGCCGGAATAAGGGGGGATAGCTAATCCTTTCGAAGACTACGCTTCTGGTAACCTCCATCTTGCAGCAGGAGAAGAGAGTAGATGATAAGTTCACCAAGTAACATCACATAACATAATTCTAACCGATGATCCTTCCCTCGTCGCCCTGTGAGAAAGCGACCACCGATTGTATCTGGCACTTGGAAGGGTGTGTTTTATTAAGTATCCGGTTCTAGTTGTCATAAGGTCAAGGTACAACTCCAAGTCGTCCTGTTACCGAAGATCACGGCTATTCGAATAGATTAACTTCCCTGCAGGGGTGCACCACATTTCCCAACACGCTTGATCCCCTTTGTCTGGACACACTTTTCTGGGTCATGCCCGGCCTCGGAAGATCAACACGTCGCAGCCCTACCTAGACACAACAGAGAGGTCAGCACGCCGGTCTAAATCCTATGGCGCAGGGGTCTGGGCCCATCGCCCATTGCACACCTGCACGTTGCGAGGGCGGCCGGAGAGCAGACCTAGCAACCTCCATTACAAAGGAAGTTGCGTTACGCGGTCCAACCCGGTGCGCGCAGCTCAGTCGCTGACGTCACGAAGGCTTCGGCTGATACCACAACATCGAGTGCCCATAACTGTCCCCGCGTAGAAGGTTAGTGCATATAGGCCAGTGGCCAGACTCAGATCAAATACCAAGATCTCATTAAATGTGTTATCTTGAAATAACCGCGAATGCCGACCAGGGCCAGGCCCACCTCTCTCCTAGGTGGTCTCAACCTGCCCTGTCGCTTCGCCACAAAGATCCACACAAAGGGCCGTTGGGACAAAGGTCCTTTCAGCCCCCAATCCGTGAATCACTCGCGGGTGCTCCACGAGCCGACCCGACTTTAATCACCACAAGTATCATATATTAAGTATAAGTATATACCCGTGACCAGATTCCAAGTGATCACGGCCCGATAGTATAGCATGGCAGACAGACAAGAATGTAGGGCCACTGATGATAATCTAGCATCCTATACTAAGCATTTAGGATTGCAGGTAAGGTATCAACAGTTGTAGCAACAATGGCAGGCTATGCATCAGGATAGGATCATGAGGGCGCGCCACTATGCGAGACGACAAACATCATGCCGGATACAGTAAAAGTAAATTCGGCCGGGCCGAACACAGCGGGCAAGACCCATTCGAGATGCGTTGCGATATAGCCCAATACAGAGGCGCCGCACACCCTTTATGCTTCACAGACGAAGTAATGGATCATCAAATCCCAGAAGGTTTCAAACCTGTAAATATTGAAACATACGACGGCACTACAGATCCTGCGGTATGGATCGAGGATTTCCTCCTCCACATCCACATGGCCCGCGGTGATGACTTACACGCCATCAAATACCTCCCACTAAAGCTCAAAGGACCAGCGCGGCATTGGCTTAACAGCTTGCCAGCAGATTTTATTAGCTGTTGGGAAGATCTGGAAGCCGCATTCCTCGACAACTTTCAAGGCACTTATGTGCGGCCACTAGATGCCGATGACTTGAGCCACATAATTCAACAGCCAGAAGAGTCGGCCAGACAATTCTGGACTCGGTTCCTTACAAAGAAAAATCAAATCGTCGACTATCCGGATGCAGAGGCCTTAGCGGCTTTCAAACACAACATCCATGACGAGTGGCTAGCCCGGCACCTTGGTCAGGAAAAGCCGAAATCTATGGCAGTCCTCACGACACTCATGACCCACTTTTGTGCGGGAGAAGACAGCTGGCTGGCTCGCAGCAATAACATGTCAAAAAACCATGGTACTTCGGATACCAAGGACGGCAATAACAGGTCATGTCGCAACAAACATAAGCGCCGTATTAACAACGATAATACTGAAGACATGGCAGTCAATGCCGGATTCAAAGGCTCTAAACCCGGTCAGTGGAAAAAGCCATTTAAACAAAGTATGCCGGGCCCGTCCAGTTTGGACCGCATACTCGATCGCTCGTGCCAAATACACGGCACCCCCGACAAGCCAGCCAACCACACCAATAGGGATTGTTGGGTATTCAAGCAGGCCGGCAAGTTAATTGCCGAAAACAAAGATAAGGGGCCACATAGCGATGACGAGGAAGAGACCCGGCAGCCGAACACCGAAGGACAGAAGAGGTTCCCCCCACAAGTGCGGACGGTGAACATGATATATGCAACGCACACCCCAAACGGGAACGGAAGCGTGCGCTCAGGGACGTATATGCGTTGGAGCCAGTCGCCCCAAAGTTCAACCCATGGTCCTCCTGTCCGATCACCTTCGATCGCAGGGACCACCCCACTAGTATCCGTCATGGCGGATTTGCCGCACTGGTCCTAGACCCAATCATTGACGGATTTCACCTCACTCGAGTCCTTATGGATGGCGGCAGTAGCCTGAACCTGCTTTATCAGGACACAATGCACAAAGTGGGTATAGAACCCTCAAGGATCAAACCCACAAAAACGACCTTTAAAGGCGTCATTCCAGGTGTAGAGGCCCATTGCACAGGCTCAATTACACTGGAAGTGGTCTTTGGATCCCCGGATAACTTCCAAAGCGAAGAGTTAATCTTCGACACCGTCCCGTTCGCAGTGGTTATCATGCACTGCTCGGGCGAACCGCATTTGCTAGATTCAATGCGGTACCGCATTATGCATACCTCAAGCTCAAGATGCCAGGACCTCGCGGAGTTATTACTGTAAATGGAAACACAGAACGCTCTCTCCGAACAGAGGAGCACACCGCGGCCCTCGCGGCGGAAGCGTAAAGCAGCCTCTCAAGGCAATCTACCAGTTTGGCATTTCAAAACCCGGACACCTCCAAGCGCGCTCGGAGTAATCGGCAATTAGACCGCCTGGCGCTATCTAAGCTCGCATAGCAATGCGGCCCCACCCCAATCCCAGCCAAACGGCGACATCCGTGCCACGCTTACATAATTACGCATTAAAAATACCATGGGCGCAGGTGGGGAGGGGGGCACAACTGCAGCACGCCCCAAGACGCGGCTTAAACCGCACTAGGGGCTTCCCGCTTTGTTATTTTTTCTCTTTTTCAGGACTTTAATCTCTGGAAACCCTGTCCGGCAGCACTATTGCCGAACACATGATGCAGCAACCAAGGAGGCAGAAAGCTACGTCACACCATGGAATTCCCAGGTGGATTACAGTAATGAGCAAAATATTTAAATTTAGTACTATTCCTCAGCCTGCCCTTGGAAGGGACACAGTCCTACTCTTTGCTTATCGCACTATCTGTATCATTCTGCTTTAACGCACATTTTTGAATAAACAAATGCATAGCACTACGACTATTATTGCATTCTTGTTATATATATATATGTGTGTGTGTGTGTGTTCATTAATGACGCCTTGCAACCGTACACTTTGGTATGACCAATACACCAGGGGCTTACGTACCCCACAATATGGTGTGAAAAGTCCGAACACTTTCACAAGTGCGACACCCCGAACTTATAGCATTATATGCATCCGCTCCGAATCATGTCTTTGGTCAAATGTTGGGTTTGCCTGACTCCTATGTTTTGGTATCTTACGTTCCGCTCTATCGGCTAAGGTAGCGCTAGGAGAACTACCGCGATTGTGCCCCGGTTCTACCGGGCTTAGCATCTCAGTAGAGAAAGCTAAAACTGACTGTCATGATAAGGCGAGAGACTGGTCGCTGTTCGGCGAGGTTTTCGAGTCCCTAAAGACTTATGCCGCTTAAGGCGAGGGGCCGGCCCTGTCCGGCTTAAAGGCGTGTATCACGCCCTGAATTCGGCCTTCCGAATACCAGGGGCTTCGCCGAAATTTAAAATTATAGAATTCTATGGCTAAGTGAGAGTGATAAAGCATTATTAGTCCGGTTGCCTTGCTCGCTGTGCTGAGCACCTCCCTCGAAGTACCCAAACATGGGAACAAGAGTGCTCAGGTTTATCCCGAACACCCCAGCACTCGTGGCATGGGGGCAGAAGCCGAGGACTAGCCATCTCTCAAATTGGATAAATGTCCAAACAGAAGGCAATATTTTAAATTCAAACAAGCGTTGCATAGCGCATATGAAACAAGTTTTCATAAATACAGGATAAAACGAGCAAGTCTCACTCAAATATTACATCTTTAGAACACTCATCCGCTATAAGACGGGCACCCGGCAGAACACCCTCGTAGTACATCTCGGGGTGGCGGTGCTCCTTGCCCTCCGGCGGCCCTTCCTTGACCAGCTTCACGGCGTCAAGCTTGACCCACTGCAATTTCACACGGGCGAAAGCCCGGCGTGCACCTTCAATGCAGATGGATCACTTGACAACCTCTAGCCGCGGGCAGGCATCCACAAGCCGCCTCACCAGGTCGAAGAAGTTGTTCGGAAGGGCGTCGCTAGGCCACAGCCGGACTATAAAGCCCTTCATGGCCTGTTCGGCCGCCTTATGTAGCTCGACCATCTGCTTCAGCTGGTCGCTCATTGGCACCGGGTGTTCGGCCTCAGTATACTGAGACCAGAACAGCTTCTCCGTTGAGCTTCCACCCTCGGCCTGGTAAAATTGTGCGGCATCGGACACGCTGCGGGGCAAATCTACGAATGCTCCTGGAGAGCTCCGGATTCGGGTAAGTAATCGGTAATTTACTTTTACATGCTTGCTTTGCATATAGAAAGCCTTACCCGCCGCTATCTTCTTCATTGCGTCGATCTCCTGGAGGGCCTTTTGGGCTTCATCCTTGGCACTTTTTACGCTCTTGAGGGCCCGCAACAAGCTCAGACTCTCGCGTCTTTGAGTCAAGCTCCAACACCTCATGCTTCGCCACGAGAGCCTGGAGCTCTTGCTGCACCTCGCCCACCCGAGCCTCGTGCTTCTCTCGCTCGGTGCGCTCCTTGGCCGCTTTATCTTCGGCCTCGGACAACGCTTGCTTTAGGGTCACCACTTCGGTCGCGGCCCCTGGCAAATTGATGATAATCCTGTCATTTTGCAATCGCATTATTTTTATACATATACATAGACTAGGTACTACTTACCTTTATTCTCCTCGAGCTGCCTCTTGGTAAGGCCGAGCTCGTCCTGGGACCCTTTAAGGTCCTGCTTCAGTACGGCGACCTCCGCAGTCAGTGCAGCGAACGCCAGCAGCGAAGCCTGCATATGCATATTGACATACTTCTATTAGACTCCTGCGATATTGTTTGATCCTCTATTCGGCTTTTCTTTGTGAACACCGAACAGAGCATCAGGGGCTACTGTCTATGCGGTAATATTTTCCCTATACTTTAAACACTTACCTCAAAGCCTGTTAGAAGGCTGGCACAGGCTTCAGTCAATCCGCTCTTAGCAAACTGAACCTTCTGGATCACCGCACTCATAATAGTGCAGTGCTCCTCGTCGATGGAAGCGGTGCGAAGCGCTTCCAGCAGATTGTCCGGCGCCTCTGGATGGACAGAGGTCGCCGGTGCAGGCGTCTTGCCCCTCTTAGAAGGAGGCCGCCTGCCCAAGTCTGGAACCACTGGAGGTTCCGACGCGGTGTCCGGCCGAGGGCCGAGCCCGGAGCCCTCAGGGGCTTTGTCCCCTCTGCTCCCAGAGTACGGGAGGCCGCCTTGAGGCGCCTCCGGGACTGTCTCCCCTCGACCCGGTGCTTCATGAGACAGCACCTCGGCGTCGTCCGCAAGATGAGGGGAGGTGGTGGTCGGAACTGGATCGCTATCCATATCCGACGAGCCCAGGGAGCCTTCCGATGATACATCGATACTGGCTCGTGGTGGCCTGCATAATCATGTTCGGCGTTAGGGAAAGCAGTGCAGCAAAGGAATACTATGACTTACTCTGGTATCCGAATACTTACGACTTCCCCAGGGGCTTGGCCCTGGGTAGCCACTCATCTTCACTATCGGCGGCGGTGGTGGAGTAGTCCGTAGGAAGGGTCCGCCCTTTCTTGGACCCTCCGGCCTCCCTAGTTGGGGCGACCTTCCTTTTCTTGTCTCCCCCATCTGGGGGGGAGCATCCTCTTCTGCCTCCTCGTCTTCGGGGGAGGATTGCGCCGTAGAGTCCTCGGACAGTAAGTCCGGTGATGCCTAGCGTCGGGAACTCTTTCGGGTTCTCTTGGCCTTCTTGGTCTTCTCCGGCACCGTATAAGGAGCCGGAGTCAGCATCTTCATTAGAAGAGCGTTCGCTGGGCCGTTGGGCAAAGGATCCGGACAGTCGATCTGTCCGGCCGTCTCCTGCCAATCCTGTCAAAGGTACGGGAGTTTAGATCCCGCATGGAGCCAAGCTATGAAAAACATCTATCCTGTAAGAGGTAAAAGCAGCTTACCGCGCTGGCTTGGTGCTTCGTGCTGAATCCGCGATCTTCAGTAGTAGGAGGGGGGACCTCGGCGCACTTGAACAGCACCCTCCAGGCATCTTCGTGAGTTGTGTCGAAGAGCCTGTTCAGAGTTCGGTGCTGCGCCGGGTCGAACTCCCACAAGTTGAAGGCCCGTTGTTGGCACGGGAGGATCCAGTGGATGAGCATAACTTGGACTACATTGACAAGTTTGATCTTCTTGTTCACCATGTTTTGAATGCATGTTTGGAGTCCGGTCAGCTCTTCCGAACTACCCCAGGACAGGCCCTTCTCTTGCCAGGAGGTGAGCCGTGTGGGGAAGCCAGATCGGAACTCAGGGGCCGCTACCCATGTAGGGTCACGCGGCTCGGTGATGTAGAACCATCCCGATTGCCACCCCTTTATTGTCTCCACAAAATAGCCCTCGAGCCATGTGACGTTGGGCATCTTGCCCACCATGGCGCCTCCGCACTCCGCCTGGCAGCCGCCCACTACCTTCGGCTTGACATTGAAAGTCTTTAGCCATAAGCCAAAGTGGGGCTTGATGCGGAGGAAGGCCTCGCATACGATGATAAACGCCGAGATGTTGAGGATGAAGTTCGGGGCCAGATCGTGGAAATCCAGGCCATAGTAGAACATGAGCCCCCGGACAAATGGGTGGAGAGGAAATCCCAGTCCACGGAGGAAATGGGTGAGGAACACCACCCTCCCGTGGGGCCTGGGGGTGGGGATGAGCTGCCCCTCATCTGGGAGCCGGTGCGCGATGTCGTTGGGAGGTATCCGGCTCTCCTCAGCTTCTTGATGTCTCCCTCCATGACGGAGGAGACCATCCACTTGCCTCCTGCTCCGGACATGGATGGAGAAGGTTGAGGTGGGGAATGCGGACTTGGGCGCTGGAGCTCGAGTGCACGAAAACGGATGAGCAAAGGAGGAAGAAGGCATGGATGAAAAGGTATATCCTTATCCCCTTATATGGGCGGACGAAACTAAGCGTCCCCACTAGCCTGGTAAAACTCGCTGGTCCCCAAGCGCCATAATCGATGGCGCGGTTGGGTTACCCACACCCGTATTGATGAGAATCCCGTAATAAGGGGACATGATCTCTGCTTTGACAAGACGTGTCAAAAAACTGCCTCGCATTATGTGCGGGGCTAGTGAAAGGAAACGGTTCGAATAATCACCGGGCCGTGACGTAATGTCATGTTGCCAAAATAAGTCAGCAAATTGGATTTGTGAAATATTATTCTCTCTACGGTGGTATGTGGAACTTATTTTGTAGGGTCAGACACTATCCTTATATTCAAAATTCTTCCGTGGTGTATTCGGAGGCGGAACCCACCTTGCAATGCCGAAGACAATACTGCGCGCCGGACTCATCGTCATTGAAAGCCTGGTTCAGGGGCTACTGTGGGAGTCCTGGATTAAGGGGTCTCTGGACAGCCGGACTATCTCTATTGGCCGGACTGTTAGACTATGCAGATACAAGATTGAAGACTTCGTCTTGTGTCCGGATGGGACTCTACTTGGCATGGAAGGCAAGCTAGGCAATACGGATATGGATATCTCCTCCTTTGTAACCGACCTTGTGTAACCCTAGCCCTCTCCGGTGTCTATATAAACCGAAGGGTTTTAGTCCGTAGGACACAAGAACTACAACATACAATCAAACCATAGGCTAGCTTCCAGGGTTTAGCCTCTCTGATCTCGTGGTAGATCTACTCTTGTACTACCCATATCATCAATATTAATCAAGAAGGACGTAGGGTTTTACCTCCATCAAGAGGGCCCGAACCTGGGTAAAACATCGTGTCCCCTGCCTCCTGTTACCATCCGGCCTAGACGCACAGTTCGGGACCCCCTACCCGAGATCCGCCGGTTTTGACACCGACAACGACGGAGACGAGGCGACGCAGGGGGAGGAGGCGACGAGGGCGTCCGGCGAGGTGGCCGTTGGCGGCGAAGGCGGTGGGGTGCTGAGCGGCTTCGAGCGGCGACTCGAGGTATCGCGTCGGGGGCGAGGCAGTGAGGACCAGGCGACGACGTCAGAGCGATGGGGTCAGGGTTGGGCG
>NC_041390.1:91413781-91421690 GCF_002162155.2 Triticum dicoccoides
TGATAGGGCAGCACCGGGCGGCGTGGTCGGGGTTGAGCCCCGATCCAGATCAGGGTGGGGGCGAGAGGGAGGAGAGAGTGGGGGGGAATCGTGCGGGGGCGGACTGGGGGTGCGATTAGGGTTCGGGTGCAGTGGGGGTGGGGGGTTATGGAGAGTGGGGGGCGGTTGGGCCGACCGGTTCATCGGCCAGCTGGGCCAGTTGGGCCATGGGGGCCTTTTCCTTTGTTTGTGTTTTTTTGTTAGTTTAGTTTTTCTCTTTTGTATTTTCTTTTCTTTTAGAACCTTTTCCATTTCTAATACCATTTAATGCAGACTAGCTTTATTAAACACAAAACTTAAACCTAAATTATTAATAGAAATTAGGTTACTGCCACGATTAGTTTGGTAGGTAATTAAGTTAGTCTAGTATTTTTATAATTCAAAAAGCATTTAGTTTATTGCTTTGATCACTGCTTTATTTATTTTAGGCCATTTAAATACTAAAAAAAGGTTGGCTCCACCACCAATATTAGTTAGGGATTATTTGCCACAAGACGAACATTTTAGTTTTGATATTTGAAAACTTTTTGTGTTTGACTTTATTTTAAATTTGAATCTGAATCGGTTTTGAACTAACACGAGATTAACAACAGTAACCGTGGTGACGTGGCATCATTTAACATGGGATTACTATAGCCTAATTATCCGGGCGTCACAATTCTCCTCCACTACAAGAAATCTCGTCCCGAGATTTAAGAGGTAGTGAAAGGGGGAAAGGTTTGGTAACGAATCTAGCGGGTCTTCTCATTCTGGCTTGCTCTTCTCGAAGAGGCCGGTCCAATACATTGATGTCTTCATTTCTCTGCTTCACATCATCATGATGAAGTTGGCATCCTTTCTTCGGGAACTCCATCGTATTTACGAAAGAATAAAGGGTGGGCATTCCGGGAGAACAGATCTCTGCAAGGTCGACTATCTGGTCGATAACATCGGGGAAGGTGGTGGAAAGTAACTCTCGAATTGAAACTTAAGAAGATGTCAAGAGCAAAGTAAGAAGGTGCAAAATAGAAGTTTCAAGCACATAGGCAATCGTTCGTTGCCTGATTACGAAATGTGAAAGGGGTTCAGAGCAATGGGAAAGTATTGCGTCTGATACCAGAATAGATCACTAGGAAGGTGGCCCGTGAATTACATACGAAGCCAAGCGGGTGGAATAACTTTGGAACAGGGGTGTACAGAAGAGTCAGGTTTCGATCATGTGGAACTATGGGTTATGGGCACACCATGTGGGTTAAAAGTAGGAGGAGCGGTGACATCTTGCATAGTCATGATAGCAAGGCATGTCAGAGGGTAGCCTGTCGATTATGACGGGAACAATGTCGGTACCAAGGGCGAGGGATGAAGAGAACCATCTTCCTGCTCATTGAACGAGGCGGACCAAAAGGCAAAGTTCTCGTCCATCGGTGGTTACTGGAATGTCCTCAACAATAGTAGCGGGGTCTTGCTGGCATAATTGCACACCGAGGTGTTTACATAAGTAGGAGAATATTACTCCTTAGATCATATAGACCACAAGAAACGTTAACCCAACAAATGGAAAGGAAAATATGATTACCAGATTAAACAGAACAATGGAAAGGAAAGTGTTTAAACACATATTTCAAGGGTATATCCTTCGGAAGGACAAGCATATCATGATATCCATGACAGGATATAATGTAGAAAACTCTTTAGGTAAGGTGACAGAAATTTCATGACAATTCCCATACAACGGTGTTTGGATAATTGAGCAAGAAAACATTTAGCATTGGGCTTCAAATGTTCTTGTCGAAAATCGGAGTACCACAGACATGCTTCGAGATAGCATTGACATGTTCTTCAATCAAAGGTCAGACTCTGGATACACGAAGGGATTCATCATTAAGCCAAGGAGAGGATGATGAGGTGGCTGATGGACTCAGCAATAATTCAACGGGGTATCCAAAAGGATGGATTTCCACAGTTATGTGAACAAGGATATAACATTTGTCGGATCAAATGATATAATGATGTATGCTCAAGGAAAAACATGCACAATTAAACATTAGTTGAAAAGGGTGCCCAAAGTATGGCCTTAGGTAGCATGATCAAATGTTAGAATGGTGATTCAGGGATCAATAGTCTAAGAATGAACATTCGACCATTAACTTCAAAGCAATAGGGTTGCTAGAAGGGCAGAATCCAAACAACACCGTCCACCTGTTGGTATCCCGGTTAGAACCAACACGGGGACCAAGAAAGAAAGGTGATGGTGAGAAGTATTACCTGTATCAAGAATCCTTAAGAGGTGATGAAATTCTCACGACTTTCTTGACATTAAAGATGGTAATACTCCAAGGTAAAGAAGAACAAATGCGGGATAGGAAGGAACTCAAGGTATAACACAAAACACGAACAAGTTTGTGTTGGAGGGAAGTCAATAAAGTGGTCGATGGTAACACAAATCATCAAGGGAAAGGATGGTATTTCTCATCATGAACTCAATTGATATCTTGGAAGATCTCGGAATGCTGATGATGATCACGACACATTTTTTGAGAGATTTCATGAATATGTAACCAATTGGTGATGACATCTAGTCAAACGAATGATAAGCGGAAGGTTACTGGAACCATGGTTACGGCACAAACTCGAAATCAAGCTTGCGGTTCAAGGCAAAATGATATGATGAGGAAAATCGACGTAAGCTTAGCTCATCGTCGAGAATTGTGCTCCGTGAAGAAGGACCAGGTAGCACAGTTAAAATTTAGCACAATGATGATATAGCCGATCAGGCTAGGAATGACTTAAATGATTATTAACTCGTAAGCAACAACAATTATTTAAGAGTTATTAAATTAGAGTGCAGACTCGATTCACTTATTGGTGTCCTCGGTTGACGACAACCCAGAACCCAGGAAAATTGGAATCAGTGAGAAATAATAGTTGATGAAGAACCCATAAGAAGTTATGCAGTTCTATGATATTCTTGAGATACCAGAGTGTAATACATGACGATAGATCAAAGCAAAGGCTGGTCGGGTGCAATGATCTGTAGAAGACAATTACTTCAACTTGTCCGAGAAATGGTATTTAAAGGATAACATGGTCGGAACCACGATTGAAAAAGGCCAGATCCCAGATATAAGATGGACTTATACCAAGGGAATAGTTAATTTAAGAGAAGCTTTAATGATAAGATCTACATCGTGTCCATGGGCATGAACACAAAGTTCAAGGTCGACTCCCACTTCTCAAATGCATAACCTTTCATTCACTTCTCACTTTCCATGAAGTTGTAGCGTTGAAATTTTATGTGACGAAAAGCCAGTAGAGTATAACCCGCATAACCTTCGGGGTCACACAAATTAGGGAAGGCATAGGTTCAACCCATCAGGGCATCTTAGGAACATATACCACAAACTATATGAGTAGTTAGCACAAGCTCGAAAGTAGAGCACGGTTGACAAGCATAGGATACAAGTCTCCGAAGGCAAAAGACACGATTTACCAAAAGGCATTATGTATCCGAGGAAAACTCACAAGGTTATTGAATATGAAGGACACTATCGGATAATATTCCAATAAGGGGTCTTGTGGTCTACAACGGAGCTGATGCAAGTATCGGTACTCTATCAGAGAAAGAAGGAACAAAGGGGCATCGGATTATAGAAACAACTGACTAATTCAAAGCTTAAAAGCAAAGGAATTATCATTTCCAAATCAAGGGATCAGAAGCCAACGGTCTGATTAAGAATGGATAAGTTGAATAGACTTAGGGCTACAATCGACAGCAATTTGATTGGTCGATAACCAACTCATGTTCAAAATGACATCTGAGCCGGAAAGATAATTTAGAAGGATCAACCGATGATTGTGTGCATTCGCACTAATGTTGAATCAATAGGATCAAAATGACGGTGTCAAAGGAGACTAATGAATATTGCCAGACATATGGGAAGCATCCATAATGCAAGCAAACAAGTATTTGCAGAGCAATAAGATGCTAAGGCCTTTTGGAGGATCGAATAGTATATCGAAGACTTTTGTGAAACACCTGAACAACTGGGGATGAGCGGATACTCGATAAGGACGAGAAATTATCCGTAGGGGTATTCAGGTGGCACGGGACTACAAGGCAGTAGGCACAAAGTATTCTCAAAACAATAGAGAGAATTTTGAGGTGTCTTATAATAACAAGATCATCTGGGGATGAATGTATGAATGATAAATGTAGGTAGTTATCCATAAGGATACATCGGTGGTAGGGAATTGTAAAAGCGATGGCACATAGTCTTGAGAGAACATAGTAGGGTGTCTTCGGAATCTTTTTGTGAAGCAAGCGATCATTAGGACCGAGGGGGTCTCCGGGAGAAAGTATTTACGAGAACCTAGAGTTAGAGTTAGAAAATTCTTTTTAACCCGAATAGAGGAGACATAAGAGTCCCAGAGTATAGGCCGAGGAATAAAAGATCCTAATACCACCCAATGGCGACGTGGGCCCGTAAGGCACACATCCATGTTAGTAAAAGTTTCGTAATGTCTAGACTCGACTTCGGCCAAGGAGTGTGGAAGGGGGATTCCTACAGGCAGTCGGCTCTGATACCAACTTGTGACGCCCCCGATTAAATCGTACACTAATCATACACGCAAACGTGTACGATCAAGATCAGAGACTCACAGGAAGATATCACAACACAACTCTACAAATAAAATAAGTCATACAAGCATCATATTACAAGCCAGGGGCCTCGAAGGCTTGAATACAAGAGCTCGATCATAGACGAGTCAGCGGAAGCAACAATATCTGAGTACAGACATAAGTTAAACTAGTTTGCCTTAATAAGGCTAGCACAAACTGGGATACAGATCGAAAGAGGCGCATGCCTCCTGCCTGGGATCCTCCTAAACTACTCCTGGTCATCGCCACCGGGCTGCATGTAGTAGTAGGCACCTCCCGAGTAGTAGTAGTCGTCATAGACAGTGGTGTCTGGCTCCTGGACTCCATCGTCTGGTCGCAGCAATCGGGTATAGGAAGGGGAAAAAGGGGGGGAGCAAAGCAACCGTGAGTACTCAACCAAAGTACTCGCAAGCAAGGAGCTACACTACATATGTATGCATTGATATCAAATGGATTAAGGGTATCATATGTGGACTGAACTGCAGAATGCCGGAATAAGGGGGGATAGCTAATCCTTTCGAAGACTACGCTTCTGGTAACCTCCATCTTGTAGCAGGAGAAGAGAGTAGATGGTAAGTTCACCAAGTAACATCACATAGCATAATCCTAACCGATGATCATCCCCTCGTCGCCCTGCGAGAGAGCGACCACCAATTGTATCTGGCACTTGGAAGGGTGTGTTTTATTAAGTCATAGTCATGTTACCGAAGATCACGGCTATTCGAATAGATTAACTTCCCTGCAGGGTTGCACCACATTTCCCAACACGCTCGATCCCCTTTGTCCGGACACACTTTTCTAGGTCATGCCCGACCTCGGAAGATCAACACGTCGCAGCCCTACCTAGGCACAACAGAGAGGTCAGCACAACGGTCTAAATCCTATGGCGCAGGGGTCTGGGCCCATCGCCCATTGCACACCTGCATGTTGCGAGGGCGGCCGGAGAGCATACCTAGAAACCTCCATTACAAAGGAAGTTGCGTTACGCGGTCCAACCCGGCGCGCGCCGCTTAGTCGCCGACGTCACGAAGGCTTCGGCTGATACCACAACATCGAGTGCCCATAACTGTCCCCGCGTAGATGGTTAGTGTGTATAGGCCAGTGGCCAGACTCAGATCAAATACCAAGAACGTGTTATCTTGAAGTAACCACGAACATCGACCAGGGCCAGGCCCACCTCTCTCCTAGGTGGTCTCAACCTGCCCTGTCGCTTCGCCACAAAGATCCACACAGAGGGCCATTGGGACAAAGGTCCTTTCAGCCCCAAATCCGTGAATCACTCGCGGGTGCTCCACGAGCCGACCCGACTTTAATCACCACAAGTATCATATATTAAGTATAAGTACATACCCGTGACCAGATTCCAAGTGATCACGGCCCGATAGTATAGCATGGCAGACAGACAAGAATGTAGGGACACTGATGATAATCTAGCATCCTATACTAAGCATTTAGGATTGCAGGTAAGGTATCAATAGTTGTAGCAACAATGACAGGCTATGCATCAGGATAGGATTAACGGAAAGCAGTAACATGCTACACTACTCTAATGCAAGCATTATAGAGGAGAGTAGGCGATATCTGGTGATCAAGGGGGAGGGGCTTGCCTGGTTGCTCTGGCAAGAGAGAGGGGTCGTCAACACCTTAGTCGTACTGGGTAGCAGCGGCGTCGATCTCGGTGTCTAGCGAGAGAAGAGGGGCAAGAAATAATAAATACAATGCAAACAAATGCATGACGATGCATGTCATGACAAGCGTGAAGCTAGATGTGCCCTAACACGGTACGAGGTGGTACCGGTGAAGGGGGAAAACATCCGGGAAAGTATTCCCGGTGTTTTGCATTTTTAGACAGATGAACCGGAGGGGGAAACTTGCGTGTTTGCCATGCTAGGGATGCGTGGCGGACGAACGGGTTGCATATCCGGATTCATCTCGTCGTTCTAAGCAACTTTCATGTACAAAGTTTTTCCATCCGAGCTACGGATTAAAAGATATGATTTTCTAAAGATTTTATTAATTTCTGGAATTTAATTAATTATTTAATTTAATTCAAAATTGGATTTATGACATCAGCATGATGTCATGCTGACGTCAGCAGTCAAGAGGGGTTGACTGGGTCAAACTGACGCGTGGGTCCAGTGGGACCCACCTATCATACTCTGTTTGGTTAATTAGGGTTTAGTTAATTGATTAGGTTAATCTAATCAGGATTAATTAGTTTAATTAATTCTTTAATTAATTAATTAACATTAATTAAGTTTATTTATTTATTATTTTTCCTTTTTTTTTGTTAAAACGTTCTGGGCATGGGGCCCCAATGTCATAGGGCCATTGGGCCTTATCGGGTGCGGGCGTACCCGAGCGGGCACTCGCCCGCAGGGCGGGACGAGGCCGCCGGGGGCAAGAGGCAAGGCCACCGGCGACGAGGAAGCCTGCCGGGCGGGGCAGTGGGGAGGCGGCCGCAGGTGGCGCGTGTGGGGAGGCCACGCGGCCAGGCGGCGGGGGCGGAGGCGGGGCACGCTGGGAGTGGCGGCTAGCGACGGGCGGAGCAGCAGGCTGTGCGAGCAGCGCCTGAGGTGTAGCGAGCGGGGCGACGCGACACATGTGCGGTCGAGCGACGAGGCCGAGAGCAGCACAGTTGCGTGGCGGGAGCGGGCGGCGGAGGCGCAGCGGGGAGCAGCACTAGTTCAGCAGACACGGGAGGCGACGGGCAGGCGCACGTGAGCGAGACGTGGCCCGGGCGTGCGCGTGCGTGGCCCCGAGGTGCAGGAGCGCGACCAGGCTGGGTGCGAGCGCTATAGGAGGAGAGGTGGGCAAGCGCGGGGGCAGCAGACGGGCGCTGGGCTGCGCGGGGTCAGCGGTCGCCGAACGCGGCCACGGCGGTCGCGCGCGCAGACGAGGCAGGGTGAGGCCGGCACGGTTTCGAGCACGTGCGCGGGGGCGGAAGAGAGGAGGATCGGCGCGCGCTCACGGGGGTATGCAGGGATCGTGGCAATGAGGGTTGAGGAGGACGACGGAGACGAGGCGACGCAGGGGGAGGAGGCGACGAGGGCGTCTGGCGAGGTGGCCGTTGGCGGCGAAGGCGGTGGGGCGCTGAGCAGCTTCGGGCGGTGACTCGAGGTATCGCGTCGGGGGCGAGGCAGTGAGGACCAGGCGACGACGTCAGAGCGATGGGGTCAGGGTTGGGCGACGACGGGGCAGCACCGGGCGGCGTGGTCGGGGTTGAGCCCC
>NC_041390.1:91422161-91433673 GCF_002162155.2 Triticum dicoccoides
GCGGAGTGGGGGTGCGGTTAGGGTTCGGGTGCAGTGTGTGTGTGTGTGTGTGGGGGGGGGTTGTGGAGAGTGGGCGGCGGTTGGGCTGGCCGGTCCATCGGCCAGCTGGGCCAGTTGGCGAGGGGGGCCTTTTCCTTTGTTTGTGTTTTTTGTTAGTTTAGTTTTTCTCTTTTGTATTGTCTTTTCTTTTAGAACCTTTTCCATTTCTAATTCCATTTAAAGCAGACTAGCTTTATTAAACACAAAACTTAAACCTAAATTATTAATAGAAATTAGGTTACTGCCACGATTAGTTTGGTAGGTAATTAAGTTAGTATAGTATTTTTATAATTCAAAAAGCATTTAGTTTATTGCTTTGATCACTGCTTTATTTATTTAAGGCCATTTAAATACTAAAAAAAGGTTGGATCCACCACCAATATTAGTTAGGGATTATTTGCCACAAGACGAACATTTTAGTTTTGATATTTGAAAACTTTTTGTGTTTGACTTTATTTTAAATTTGAATCTGAATCGGTTTTGAACTAATACGAGATTAACAACAGTAACCGTGGTGACGTGGCATCGTTTAACGTGGGATTACTGTAGCCTAATTATCCGGGCGTCACATTGTCAAAATCTTCCAGCAGCACACCCTCGTATCAAGTTATTTGTGAGAATATTAATATTATTGCCATTACCAACACCCCACCGAACACCTTGCTTGAGCAGATCCCTGCCAAAGAGGATGTTGTGCCAAGAATAGGAAGAGGACCGGGGCCTAGAAGAGCACCTTGGCACACAAAGAATCAGGCTCGGTCAAGAGCCTCCAACATTGACGTCCAAGCAAGGCCTAGTTGAAAGTAACGAAATCCTGAAAGCCTATGACACCTAGGAACTTGGGAGAGGTCATCCATTCCCAGGATTTCCAATGCATCTTCCTTCTCCCATCTTCAAAACTCCACCAGTGGTTGGCAATGCTTGTCTTCATTCTCTCACAAGTTGCAACTAGGATCTAGAAGCAACTCATCACATAAGAAGGAATGGCCTGCGTAACAGCTTTTAGAAAGATCTCTTTGCCTACTCGGGAGAGAGGATGACTAGAACATCCATTAATATGCTTCCAAATGCGGTCAGGCAGGAAATTGAAGGAGCTCGTGAAAGCTCTGCATATTTTAGCAGGCATACCCAAGTAAGTAGCTTGTTAAATTTCAGCTTCCACCTGCCTGCAGGGCATCCTTAACTGCCTCGCGCAGAGCCCCAGGGCACCGTTTGCCAAAGAAAACCGAGGACTTCTAAAGATTGATCTTGTGACCTGAAGCCTCACAATACAAGTCTAAGGTTGACTTCAAGGCCTTGGTACTTCTCATGTTACTGCGAGCAAAGAAGATACTATTGAAGGAAATATGCCCTAGAGGCAATAATAAAGTTATTATTTATTTCCTTATATCATGATAAATGTTTATTATTCATGCTAGAATTGTATTAACCGGAAACTTAGTACATGTTTGAATACATAGACAATCAGAGTGTCACTAGTATGCCTCTACTTGACTAGCTCGTTGAATCAAAGATGGTTCAGTTTCCTAGCCATAGACATGAGTTGTCATTTGATTAACGGGATCACATCATTAGAGAATGATGTGATTGACTTGACCCATTCCATTAGCTTAGCATTTGATTGTTTAGTATATTGCTATTGCTTTCTTCATGACTTATACATGTTCCTATGACTATGAGATTATGCAACTCCCAAATACCGGAGGAGCACTTTGTGTGCTATCAAACATCACAAGGTAACTGGGTGATTATAAAGGTTCTCTACAGGTGTCCCTGATGGTACTTGTTGAGTTGGCATAGATCGAGATTAGAATTTGTCACTCCGATTGTCGGAGAGGTATCTCTAGGCCCTCTCGGTAATGCACATCACTATAAGCCTTGCAAGAAAAGCAACTAATGAGTTAGTTGCAGGATGATGCATTACGAAACGAGTAAAGAGACTTGCCGATAATGAGATTAAGCTAGGTATTGAGATACCGACGATCGAATCTTGGGCAAGTAACATACCGATGACGAAGGGAACAACGTATATTGTTATGCGGTTTGACCGATAAAGATCTTTGTAGAATATGTAGGAACCAATATGAGCATCCAGGTTTCACTATTGGTTATTGACCAGAGACGTGTCTCGGTCATGTCTACATAGTTCTCGAACCCGTAGGGTCCGCACACTTAACGTTCGGTGACGATCGGTATTATGAGTTTATGTGATTTGATGTACCAAAGGTAGTTCGGAGTCCCGGATGAGATCAGGGACATGACGAGGAGTCTTGAAATGGTCGAGACGTAAAGATCGATATATTGGACGACTATATTCAGACATCGGAAAGGTTCCAAATGATTCAGGTATTTTTCGAAGTACCGGGGAGTTACGGGAATATGGGGAAGAAGTATTGGGCCTCATGGGCCAAGTGGTGGAAGAGAGGAGGCATGGCGCACGGCACCCTAGCCCAAACCGAATTGGACTAGGGGGCCGACCCCCCTTTCCTTCTTTCCTCCCTCTCCTTCCTTCTCCCCTCCTCCTTCCTTTCCTCCTCCTAGTAGGAGTAGGAAAGGGGAGTCCTACTCCTACTAGGAGGACTCCTCCTCCTCCTGGCGCGCCCTAGGAGGGCCGGCCGACCTCCCCCCTTGCTCCTTTATATACGGGGGTAGGGGGGCACCCTAGAACACACAAGTTGATCATTGATCTCTCCCATCCGTGTGCGGTGCCCCCCTCCACCATAATCCACCTCGGTCATACTGTAGCGGTGCTTAGGCGAAGTCCTACGATGGTAGCTTCATCACCATCGTCACCACGCCATCGTGCTAACGAAACTCTCCCTCGAGCTCTACTGGATCGTGAGTTCACGGGACGTCACCGAGCTGAACGTGTGCTGAACGCGGAGGTGCCGTATGTTTGGTACTGAGGATCGGTCGATCGTGAAGACGTACGACTACATCAACCGTGTTGTCATAATGATTCCGCTTAACGGTCTATGAGGGTACATGGACGGATCTCCCTCTCGTTTCTATGCATCACCATGATCTTGCATGTTCGTAGGATTTTTTTTGAAATTACTACGTTCCCAATAGTGGTATCAGAGCCAGCTTTATGCGTAGATGTTATATGCACGAGTAGAACACAAGTGAGTTGTGGGCGATACAAGTTATACTGCTTACCAGCATGTCATACTTTGGTTCAGCGGTATTGTTGGATGAAGCGGCCCAGACCGACATTACGCGTACGCTTACTCGAGGCTGGTTCTACCGACGTGCTTTGCACACAGGTGGCTAGCGGGTGTCAGTTTCTCCAACTTTAGTTGAACCGGGTGTGACTACGCCCGGTCCTTGTTGAAGGTTAAAACATCACTAACTTGACGAAATATTGTTGTGGTTTTGATGCGTAGGTAAGAACGATTCTTGCTCAGCCCATAGCAGCCACGTAAAACTTGCAACAACAAAGTAGAGGACGTCTAAGTTGTTTTTGCAGGGCATGTTGTGATGTGATATGGTCAAGACGTGATGAGATATAAATTGTTGTATGAGATGATCATGTTTTGTTAAAGTTATCGGCAACTGGCAGAAGCCTTATGGTTGTCTCTTTATTGCATAAGATGCAAGTGCCATGTAATTGCTTTACTTTATCGCTATGCGATAGCAATAGTTGCAAAAGCAATAGCTGGTGAGACGACCATGTGACGACATGTTGATAAAAGATCAAGATGATGGAGATCATGGTGTCATGCCGGTAACAATGGAGATCATGACAGTACTTTGAAGAGATCAAAAGCACAAGATGATGATGGCCATATCATGTCACATATTTTTGATTGCATGTGATGTTTATCTTTTATAAATCTTATTTTGCTTAGTTCGACGGTAGCTTTATAAGATGATCTCTCACTAAATTTTAAGGTAAAAGTGTTCTCCCTGAGTATGCTCCGTTGCCAAAGTTCATCATGCCAAGACACCACGTGATGATCGGGTGTGATAAGCTCAACGTTCATCTACAACGGTTGTAAGATAGTTTTGCACACGCAAAAATACTCGGGTTAAACTTGACGAGCCTAGCATATGTAGATATGTCCTCGGAACACTGGAGACCGAAAGGTCGAGCGTGAATCATATAGTAGATATGATCAACATAATGATGTTCACCATTGAAAACTACTCCATCTCACGTGATGATCGGACATGGTTTAGTTGATTTGTATCACGTGATCATTTAGATGACTAGAGGGATGTCTATCTAAGTGGGAGTTCTTAAGTAATATGATTAATTGAACTTAAATTTATCATGAACTTAGTCCTGATAGTATTTGCATATCTATGTTGTAGATCAATAGCTCGCACATAGCTTCCCCATTTATTTTTGATATGTTCCTACAGAAAAATAAATTTAAAGATGTTAGTAGCAATGATGCGGATTGGATCCGTGATTTGGGGATTATCCTCATTGCTGCGCAGAAAAATTATGTCCTTGATGCACCGCTAGTTGACGGACCTATTGCAGGAGCATATGCAGATGTTATGAACGTTTGGCAAAGCTCGGTATGATGACTACTTGATAGTTTAGTGCACCATGCTTTACGGCTTAGAATTGGGACTTCAAAAATGTTTTGAACGCCACAGAGCATATAAGATGTTCCAAGAGTTGAAATTAGTATTTCATACTCATGCCCGTGTTGAGAGGCCGGAGACCTCTGACAGTACTTTGCCTACAAAGATGGAGGAGAATAGCTCAACCAGTGAGCATGTGCTCAGATTGTCTGGGTACTGCAATTTCATGAATCAAGTGGGAGTTAATCTTCCAGATAAGATAGTAATTGACAAAGTTCTCTAGTCACTATCACCAAGTTACTAGAACTTAGTGATGAACTATAATATGCAAGGGATAACGGAAATGATTCCCAAGCTCTTCGTGATGCAGAAATCGACGAAGGTAGAAATCAAGAAAAGTATCAAGTGTTGATGGTTGACAAGACCACTAGTTTCAAGAAAAGGGCAAAGGGAAGAAGGAGAACTTCGAGAAGAACGGCAAGCAAGTTGCTGCTCAAGTGAAGAAGCCCAAGTCTAGACCTAAGCCTGAGACTAAGTGCTTCTACTGCAAAGGGACTGGTCACTGGAAGCAGAACTGCCCCAAGTATTTCACGGATAAGAAGGATGGCAAAGTGAACAAAGGTATATTTGATATACATGTTATTGATGTGTACTTTACTAGTGTTTATAACAACCCCTTAGTATTTGATACTAGTTCAGTTGCTAAGATTACTAACTCGAAACAGGAGTTGTAGAATGAACAGAGACTAGTTAAGGGTGAAGTGACAATGTGTGTTGGAAGTGGTTCCAAGATTGATATGATCATCATCGCACACTCCATATACTTTCGGGATTAGTGTTGAACCTAAATAAATGTTATTTGGTGTTTGCGTTAAGCATGAATATGATTTGATCATGTTTACTTCAATACGATGAATTATTCATTTAAAGTCAGAGAATAATTGTTGTTCTATCTGCATGAATAAAACCTTCAATGGTCATACACACAAGGTGAATGGTTTATTGAATCTCGATCGTAGTGATACACATATTCATAATATTGAAGCCAAAAGATGCAAAGTTAATAATGATAGTGCAACTTATTTGTGGCACTGCCGTTTAGGTCATATTGGTGTAAAGCGCATGAAGAAAATCCATGCTGATGGGTTTTTGGAATCACTTGATTATGAATTGGTTGATCCTTGCGAACCATGCCTCATGGACAAGATGACTAAGACTCTGTTCTCCGGAACAATGGAGCAAGCAACAAACTTGTTGGAAATAATACATACTGATGTATGCAGTCCGATGAGTATTGAGGCTCACGGCAGGTATCATTATTTTCTGACCTTCATAGATGATTTGAGTAAGATATGGGTATATCTGTCGTGGTTCTAAGTCTGACAGTAATGTAGGGGGGTAGGTATGGAGAGGCAAGATCTTAGCTATGGAGTAGTTGTAAGCACACGAGGTTTACGAGTTCAGGCCCTTCTCGGAGGAAGTAATAGCCCTACGTCTCGGAGCCCGGAGGCGGTCGATTGGACTCTGTGTGTATGAATTACAGGGGTGCGAACCCTTTACACTGAGGAGGGGGGTGGCTTATATAGAGTTCGCCGGACCCCTCCGGCCCTCAGTTGTGCAGGGTTTTAAATACATTAAGGTCGGACATTACTGGTAACGCCCCTAATAAAGTGCTATGATGACCATAAAAGCTACGTAATAACCGACCGTTAGTGTGCGGAGTGCCTTTAGGTCTCCTGGCCGTCGAGTGGTTGGATCTTGGTTGAGTGATTGCTTCTTGGTCGAGTGTCTTTGAGTCTGTCGAGTGGAACACCTCCAAGTCGATTGAAAGGTGATTTCTTCTAGAGATGTCCTTGGGTAGGGCAGTTGGGACAGGTCCATGACCCTACCCTAGGTACATAGCTTCATCATTAGCCCCCGAATGGATCGAGGTTTGAGTGGGGAAGGAGTTGAGAACTTCTCCGACTCATTTTTCATGCCATGAGCATATCTTGTTTTAGATCAATGAACCTCAGTGATGAAAGCAACTTCCTTTTCAGTCGCCTTGATCCATTCTTAGTTTTTTGTCGAGTGAGTTTCTTTACTTGAAAGGCTCCAAGTGACGGCGTGGAGGAGATCTTCCGTCTGACAAGTTGTTCTGCTGCCCGCAGATTTCGCGGGATCTGAATTTTGGGAAGCGCGCGGGACGGGGGAGGCCACAGTAATCGGATGGGATAGGGCGGAGCCGCCTCGATCTCTGCGCCACCTTTTTCGCCACGTATCGCGCGCGCGATTGTTACGGGATTTGACAGGACCGCCTGGGCCTACCAGTCAGCCACTCGGAAGCGACCTCATATAAGTGTCGGGCCTGGGTTTCTCGAACAGTGCGTTCCCATTTCCTCTTCTCCTCTTCAGGCTTCTTCGTCGCGCTCGCTCTCGCCCCAGCGCCGCCGCTCCGTACGCGTCTCGCCGGCGATGATGGGGAAGGAGAAGATGGCGGATCTAGAGCGGGCGAAGAAGGCGACGGCTAAGGCGAAGGGGAAGGCGACCAGTCGGGGTGGATCTTTCTCGCGAGCCGGCCTGCCGAAGGGCTGGATCCAGGGCGACTGGATCCGCTCGGCGATCCGCCAAGAAGACCTCGACGACCTAGCCGAAGGAGGGCTGATCCCCCATGGATCGGCGCGGCTTCCGGGGAAGGAATCCGAGCTGCAACCTCGGGAGGGTGAGCGCGTTCTCCTTGCCACCCACGGTGACCATGGATTTTCCTTGCCTCCTCACCCTTTCTTTCGGGGATTTCTGAATTTCTTTGGGGCACAACTCCACCACCTCACTCCCAACACAATCGTGTATCTCGCTGCCTTCGTGTCTTTGTGCGAGAATTTCTTGGGTTGTCGTCCTCACTGGGGTCTTTTCAAGCACATTTTCACCTGTCGTTCTCAGATGGTGAAAAAGGCCAATCCGAGTGACGAGAGAACACAAGTGATTCAGATGTGTGGGGGTCTTGGTTTTCAGATGAGAGGGAAAAGTTCCTTTCGAGCCATGATTCTTCCCGACTCGGTTCGCAGATGGCAGTCGACCTGGTTTACTGCAAAGACCAGCCGACGCCAGGGCACTCGACTGGCCTCCCTCCTTTTACCATGGACCGAGTGAGGAAGCCCTCCTCTTTGAAGGTGCTCCCGGAGGAGAAGGCGCAGGTTAGGGTGCTGGTCAAACGAGTGGTCCAGCTTATCCGTGACGGGGTCACCGGTATGGATCTCTTGGAGGTTTTCCTTCAGTGGCGCATCCAGCCTGTTCAAGCCCGAGACCATCCGATGTGGATGTATTCGGGTCTTGACGACTCCACTCGGATTCACCCGGAGGAGGTCGATGACGACACACTGGAGAAGTGGCTGTCGGGCATGACCGGAAACAAGTACAACCCCAGGGGAGCCAGGAGAGTTCCTCCATTCGACCAATCCCATGTACCACAGAAGGTCCGATTCTGAGCTTTTGATTGTAATCTGAATTCACTCGCGCATCTGTCTATACTGCGTCAATTGACTTTATTCTTCTTGCTTTCTTTCAGGCCCTTATCGAGATGTATTCAATGCCCAACGGAGAGCAAGAGCAAGACCTGGAAGGAGAGGCAAGCGGCGGCGACAGTGGTGAATGGTGTTCTGACGGTGAAGGGGACAAAGAAAGCGACGACTCAAGTGACGAAGAAGAAGTCGAGTCGCCTCCTCGCAGGGAGAGGCAATCCAAGCTTGACCAAGAACGACCAAGCGCCCGTGAAAAGGCGATTGCTCAGGCTGGTCAGTCTTCAAAGCGTCCTCGGACCTCTTCACCAACCCTAACTGAAAAAGCGTCAAAGCATCCCAAAGTTGCAGTGCCGAAGCTTCGGAAGGCGTTGCCAAAGATTAAGATTGACATCCCCGTCGCTTCTGCGTGAGTGTCTCCCTTTGTATTCACTCGACACCCTATGCTGTTTGTTTTTCTTGATTTAACCAGATGAACTTTGGAACTGGCAGCGCTGCTACTTCCGGGACCTCAGCTTACAGGGACGAGGATGCGGTAATGGAGGATGCGGTCACTTCCAATCTGGGTATGATTTCTGCCATTCTGTCTTTATTTGGTCGACTCAACTACAATGTGTACCATTGGGTGATGTGACTTTGGCGATTGAACTTTGAACAGCTCCTAACATTATTGACCTCCCCGATGATGATGATGAAGAGCCCGAGAGGCCTTTGACGAGGAAAAATAGGCAAGCTCCTGCAAGCAAGGTGCCACAGTCGACGCCGAGGGCCGAACCAGTCGTTCAGGACGCTGGTGATGCCAATCGGGGTTCTGTTACTTTCGCCGTGCCATTGTCGAGTGCCTTGCCTTCTTCGTCGACTGCTCAGGCCCCTGTCGACCCACCTTCAGTTTTTGCGACCCATCATGTCCCAGAGGACGAAGTGAATGCTGCCAAGGAAGCCATACGCCAGGCGAGCATTATGATGGAGAAGATGAAGACGGTGCGGGACGCCAGTCAGGCCGCCTATGACGCCATCTCGGCTCTCCAAAGCAACGTTCAGGTTGGTTGGTCACCGCTTGTTCTGTTAGGATATGCTATCTGAAGACTCTCTTTCCGAAAATCTTTGCTTCTGTACACACTCTGGGTGCGTCGATTGAATTTTTGAACTAGTGGGGGCACGCTGAGTGCACCCACTGGGTGTAGTCCCCGAGACTACGGTGGACTGCTGGCAGTCGACTGTAGTCTTTGTATTTTGATTCTTTCGCTCGATGTGGTCTGGCCGCGTCGAGTGTAAACCGAACTGGTAGTTTGTCTCTTCTACTCGGTCTGGACGAGTGGGATCAGAACCGGTGGGGGCACGCCAAGTGCACCCACTGGGTGTAGTCCCCGAGACCGCGGTCGACTGCTGGCAGTCGACTATGGTCTGAGTTCTATGGTCTGAGTTCTTCTTTCTCTCCTTTTTTTACTCCCTGCACTCGACTCCGGCGGGCCGGTCGAGTGGGATCATAACCGGTGGGGGCACGCAAAGTGCACCCACTGGGTGTAGTCCCCGAGACTATGGTGGACTACGGGCAGTCGACCGTAGTCTTAGTATTTATTGTCTTTGTCGTTTTTCGCTGTAAAATAACTTCTCCTCCCTGATTGCAGAAATCTTGTGATCTTGGAGCTCGCTTTGCTGACTTGGAGAAACAGCAGATCCAACTGAACCTTGACTTGGAATTGGCCAAGACAGAGCTGCAAAAGGCCAAGGATGACGCCAATGGTAATACGAGCTTGTCGACTGGTTTGTCTTAGGCTTGAGTACCCTTCTGCTCTTTCTGAATCAAGCACCATTTCTTTGCAGAAAAACTGAGAGAAGCTTTGGCAAAGAAGGATCAGGATTTGGCTGCTGCTCGAAAGGAAGCTGATGACAGAACCGCTCTGGCTGAACAGAAGCTGGCTTCGATCGGCCAGTTGGAAGAAGAGAACACCAAGATGAAATCTGCTCTGAACGAAGCCAACAAGGTGTGCACGCGCTTGAAGAAGGACAATCTCAACCTGTACGAGAAGATGGAAGGCATCGCTCGCAGGAGGGACGATCTGGAGAGCTATCTGAGGAGCCTTGCCAAGAAGTTGTTCATCAAGCTTGAAGGTACACATTTTGTTCCGACTGATGTTTTTTGTCGACTCAGCGTACGAAAATTGACTTATCCTTGGATCGTGAATGTAGAGTTTTTCTAGAACTTCGAGGAGGAGACTGGGCGGATTGAGCCAGGTTTGGACCCAATCAATTCTCCCGTGAAAGATGAAACAGCCATGAATCTGCTCCGACTGGAATCCCGCATCGACGGTGTTGTGGACTACTTGGCTCGACTGAAGGTCACCACGTCACGGATCGACAGGGCACTTTGGCCAGAGGCCACGCTCCAGAATGATCTTGAGTCCCTGATGACTCGACTTAACGAGATCCCTGATCGATTGCAGGAGTGGAAGAAATCTTCTGCCCGGTGTGGTGCTGATGTGGCTCTGTCTTTGGTTCGTGTCCACTGCAAGGAGGTGCGACAAGATAAGCTGGCAGCAATCAAGGTCGCCAACACCCAGAAGCATGACTTCCGATCTTTTACGGAGACTTTCATCGCTGCAGCCACTCGGATCGCCGACGGTGTCGACCTGGATGAGTTCGTCGAGCCTGCCAGTCCTCCTCCTGCGGAGTGAACAAACTTTTATGCCCCACCTTAAATTTGCCTCGGAATGCCGAGTGGTTTTTGTAACCGTTAAACTCTTTCGGGCTGAATGCCCGAGCACTTCGATCTGTGGTCCGGAACCTTTAGGATTTATCTGAACTTGGTTTATCGTTGAATATCTTCATGAATCCTCTGTCGAGTGGAACTCGTTCTTCACTTGAGACAACTTTTGTATTTGTGGTGCAGCTCCGAAGGAGAAGGTAGCAGTCGACCTGCACCTTGTCGTCCTTGCGGGTCGGTGATGGAGCGCACATTGTATTTGTGGCGAAGCTCCCAAGGAGAAGGTGGCAGTAGACCTGCACCTCATCGTCCTTGCGGAGTGGGATGGAGCGCACGTTGTATTTGTGGCGAAGCTCCTAAGGAGAAGGTGGCAGTCGACCTGCACCTCGTCGTCCTTGCGGAGTGGGATGGAGTGCACGTTGTATTTGTGGCGAAGCTCCCAAGGAGAAGGTGGTAGTCGACCTGCACCTCGTCGTCCTTGTGGATTGAGATGTGTTTCGTACTTAGGCGAGTACTGGACTGCAGCTAAGCCCTCGAGTGGGAGGCTGGCTCCCCACTCGGTAGGATTTTCAAATACTTAGGCGAGTACTGGACTGCAGCTAAGCCCCCGAGTGGGAGGGTCGCTCACCACTCGGTAGGATTTTCAAATACTTAGGCGAGTACTGGACTGCAGCTAAGACCCAGAGTGGGAGGGTCGCTCTCCACTCGATAGGATTTGTCAAACTTAGGCGAGTAC
>NC_041390.1:91434024-91509533 GCF_002162155.2 Triticum dicoccoides
AGGGTCGCTCTCCACTCGGTAGGATTTTTCAAACACTTAGGCGAGTACTGGACTGCAGCTAAGCCCCCGAGTGGGAGGCTGGCTCACCACTCAGTAGGATTTTTCAAACTTAGGCGAGAACTGGACTGCAGCTAAGCCCCCGAGTGGGAGGCTGGCTCACCACTCGGTAGGATTTTCAAATACTTAGGCGAGTACTGGACTGCAGCTAAGCCCCCGAGTGGGAGGCTAGCTCACCACTCGGTAGGATTTTCAAACACTTAGGCGAAACGGGTTCGCAGCTAAGCCTCCGAGTGAGAGGCTGGCTCACCACTCGGTAGGAAATTATTTTTACAAACTTAGGCGAAACGGATTCGCAGCTAAGCCACCCACTAGGGGATTTCTCACGCAAATAAAAACAATAACAATCACTGGGAAACTTATAACACTCTTGTCTTTGATAAATAAACTACATGAGTTTTTCTTATTACATCTCATCCGAGTGAGAATTCAAGTATAAAAGGGGCGGAGCAGCTCCGCATTCCAGGCTTGTGGCTCATCAATCTGGCGATCGGCATTATAAAGGTGGTACACTCCATTGTGGAGGACTCTGGTGACTATGAAGGGGCCTTCCCAAGTAGGAGCGAGTTTGTGTGGTTTCTGTTGATCCACTCGGAGGACCAAGTCTCCTTCTTGGAAGGCTCGACTCTTCACATTTCTGGCATGGAATCGATGCAAGTCTTGCTGATAGATGGTCGATCGGATCATGGTCATTTCTATTTCTTCTTCCAGGAGGTCGACTACGTCCTGCCAGGCTTGTTCTGCTTCATCTTCAGAGTAGAGCTCAACTCGGGGGGGTGTTGTGAAGCAGATCACTCGGCAAAACTGCTTCGGCTCCGTAGACCAGAAAGAATGGGGTTCTTCCGGTCAATCGGTTCGGGGTGTCCTCAATCCCCAAAGAACTGATGGAAGCTCGTCGACCCATGCACCTGCTGCGTGCTTGAGATCGCGCATCAATTGGGGTTTCAGTCTTTTGAGAATTAAGCCATTTGCTCTTTCCGCTTGTCCATTCGACTGGGGGTGAGCAACCGAAGCATAGTCGAATCATGTGCCCTGAGAGGCGGAAAAGGTTCTGAATTTGTCAGAATCAAAGTTTGACCCATTGTCAGTGATGATGCTGTGCGGAACTCCATATCTGAATATCAACTCTCTAATGAAACTGATGGCCGTGCAAGCATCAAGATTCTTGATAGGCTTAGCTTCAATCCACTTGGTGAACTTGTCGACTGCTACTAGCACATGAGTGAAGCCGCTCCTGCCCGTTCTCAGTGGTCCAACCATGTCCAGTCCCCAAACGGCGAAGGGCTAGACGAGTGGAATGGTTTTCAGGGCTGACGCGGGCTTGTGCAACATATTGTAGTAAAACTGACATCCTTCACACTTGTCAACTATCTCTTTCGCCATTTCATTCGCTCTTGGCCAGTAGAATCCTGCTAGGTATGCTTTAGCCACAATGGTCCGAGAGGACGCATGATGACCACAGGTCCCCGAGTGGATATCATCAAGGATCATCTGACCTTCTTCTGGTGTTATACACTTCTAACTGACTCCAGTCGCGCTTTCTCTATAGAACTGTCCCTTTATGACTGTAAAGGCCTTGGATCGACGGACGATCTGTCGAGCCTCTTCTTCGTCCTCTGGGAGTTCTTTCCTTAGGATGTACGCGATGTACGGTATTGTCCAGTCGGGAGTGATGACCAAGACTTCCATGATCAGGTTGACCACAGCTGGAACTTCAACTTCAGTCGGATCCGTGGCACTTTTTGGCTGCGGGGCTTCTTCAGTGAAGGGATCCTCCTGAACTGATGGTGTGTGGATGTGTTCCAAAAACACTTTGCTGGGAATGGCTTCTCTTTTGGAACCTATTTTCGCCAAATCATCAGCTGCTTGATTTTTCAGTCGGGGTATGTGATGAAGTTCTAACCCCTCGAATTTCTTCTCCAGCTTTCTCACTGCATTGCAATAACCAGTCATGGCTAGACTTCTGACGTCCCACTCCTTCATCACCTGATTAACCACCAAATCTGAGTCGCCATAGACCACGAGGCGACGGACGCCGAGTGAAATGGCCATGCACAACCCATATAAAAGTGCTTCATATTCCGCCTCATTATTGGAGGAATCAAAGTGGATTTGAAGAACATATCTGAGCTTATCTCCTGGGGGGAGACCAATACCACCCCGGCACCGGAACCATTCAGCATTCAGGAACCGTCGAAGAACATGGTCCAATGCTCCGAGTGAACCTGAGTCGGCAGTTGCTGTTCAATCCACTCAGCGACGATATCTGCTATTGCCTGGGACTTGATAGCTTTCTTTGCCTCAAACTTGATATCTAGAGGAAGGAGTTCAATCGCCCATTTTGCCACTCGACCATTGTCATCTCTGTTATGCAGGATCTCTGACAATGGAGCGTCGCTGACGACTGTAATGGAATGATCAGAGAAGTAGTGAGCAACCTTCTTTGTGGTCATATAAATCCCATATACAAGCTTCTGATAATGAAGATATCTTTGCTTCGACGGGGTCAAAACTTCAGAAATATAATATACTGGGCGCTGAACTTTGAAGGCTTTTCCTTCTTCTTCCCGCTCGACCGTAAGTACCGTACTGACGACTTGTCCCGTGGCTGCGATGTAAAGCAGCAAAGGCTCTTTGCTGATTGGGGCAGCAAGCACCGGCTGGGTGGAGAGCAGAGCTTTGAGCTCTGCAAATGCTGCATCAGCTTCAGGAGTCCACTCGAACTTGTCGGACTTCTTCATCAATCGGTAAAGAGGCAATGCCTTTTCACCAAGACAAGAGATGAATCGACTTAAAGTGGCCAAGAAACCAGTAAGCTTCTGGACGTCGTGCACTCACCCATGACTTTTCATTTGGAGTATAGTACCGACTTTTTCTGGATTGACGTCGATTCCCCGTTCGGAAACGAGAAAACCGAGTAGCTTTCCGCCAGGAACTCCGAATGTGCACTTTGATGGATTAAGCTTGATATCATACCTCCTGAGGTTGGCAAAGGTTTCAGCAAGGTCAGTCAGCAGGTCGGAACCCTTCCATGACTTGACCACAATATCATCCATGTATGCTTCCACATTCCGACTGATTTGAGTGAGCAGACACTTCTGAATCATCCTCATGAATGTGGCTCTGGCATTCTTGAGGCCGAACGGCATGGTAACATAACAGAAGCACCCGAATGGAGTGATGAAAGCTGTTTTGATCTCGTCAGGTCCATACAGACAGATCTGATGGTACCCGGAATAGGCGTCTAAAAAAGACAGTCGCTCACACCCCGCAGTCGAGTCGACTATCTGGTCGATGCGGCGGAGAGGAAAATGATCTTTCGGGCAGGCCTGATTGATATGTTTAAAGTCAATGCACATGCGAAGTGACTTGTCCTTCTTCGGGACCATGACAACGTTGGCGAGCCACTCAGAGTGGTAGATCTCTCGGAGTGGCTCCGCTGCTAAGAGCCGAGCCACCTCCTCACCAATAGCCTTTCTCTTCTGGACGACGGACCATCGGAGATGTTCTTTGACAGGTTTTACTTTTGAGTGGACTCGTAGGTGGTGCTCAGCCAGCCCCCTGGGAACACCCGACATGTTAGAAGGCTTCCATGCGACAATGTCCCCGTTCTCACAGAGGAACTGGATGAGCGCTTCTTCCTATTTGGAGTCGAGTGTTGTTGAGATACGAGTCGGAGCAACATTGGGATCGGTCGGGTGAATGCGAGCCGGCTTCGTTTCGCCATATGACTGAAAAGCTGATTATGTAGCGGGCTTCTTGGCTCGCAACAAATCACTCGGGTCTGCAGTCTTCTGGTATTCCTGCAGCTCCACCACCGCCATCTGAGCATCAACGATCTATGAACCTTTCTGAAAACACTCTTCCGCTTTCTTCCGATTGCCCGTAATAGTGATCACACCTTTGGGACCAGGCATCTTCAATTTGAGATACACATAACATGGTCGAACCATGAAGCGTGCATAAGCCGGCCTGCCCAAAATAGCGTGATAAGCACTCTGGAAATCTACAACTTCGAACGTCAACTTTTCTTTGTGGTAATTCTTGGAATCACCAAAAACCACATCAAGAGCAATCTGACCAAGTGACTCAGCCTTCTTCCCAGGAATGACTCCATGGAAACTCATGCTGCTGGTACTGAGTCTGGACATCGGAATGCCCATCCCTTTCAACGTCTCAGCATACAGTATGTTCAAACCACTGCCACCATCCATCAAGACTTTGGTCAGTCGAGTGCCTTCAACAACTGGGTTGACCACCAAAGCTTGCCTCCGAGGGGTGGCAATGTGCGTTGGGTGATCGGACTGGTCGAATGTGATGGCAGTCTGAGACCACTTCAGATAACCGGGTGTTGCCGGAGCAACCATATTCACCTCACGGTTGATAACTTTCAGTCAACTTTTGCTTTCAACATCAGCAAAAATCATCAGGGTGGAATTGACCTGGGGGTATCCATCATCACTGTCTTCCTTGTCCCCAACTTTGTCCGACTCCTTTTCCTTATCTTTGGGCTGCTTGCCCTGGAACTGCTGGATCAAGAGCCGACACTGTCGAGTGGTATGTTTCGGGTAAATGAACTTACCCTCTTCATCTTTCTTGGTGTGGATGTGACATGGCAAATCCACCACATCATTTCCGTCTTGGTATTTAATTCTCTTGGGGTTCCAAGGTCCTTTGGGTTTCCCCTTAAACTTTGCTTGAGTTACAACCAAGGCTTCCCCAGGAGCAGCTGGCTCGGCTTTCCGCTTCTGTTTCCGATTGGAATTTCCTCCTCCGGTTTCTTGAGCGAGTAACTTGAGCTTGCCACTCCTGAGTCGATCCTCATCTTCACCATTAGCGTATTTGGTGGCAATCTCCATCATCCGATTTAGAGACATATCTCTGGTTTGACCGAATTTCAGATTCAGTTCTCTGTACTTGACGCCTTCTTTGAAAGCACAGACTGCTTGGTGGTCAGGCACATTCTCTACCATGTGATGTAACGTGATCCATCTCTGGATGTAATCCCTCAAAGTTTCATTCGGCTTCTGCACGCAAGACCGCAGTTCTGTCAGCCCTGCCGGTCGCTTGCATGTTCCTTCAAATGTGGTGACAAACACTCGGGCGAGATCTTCCCAAGTGTAAATGCTGCTAGGTGCTAACTGATTCAGCCACGCTCTGGCCGAGCCCTCCAACATGAGAGGCAGGTGCTTCATGGCCACTTCATCATTGCCACCGCCTATCTGGACGGCCACTCGGTAGTCTTCAAGCGAAGTATCGGGCTTGGACTCACTAGTGAACTTACTGACTCCAGTCGCCTACCTGAAGTTGGGAGGAATCACAGCGGCCCTGATGGCTCTACTAAAGCACTCTGGTCCCGAAACATGTACTCTGCTGCTGGTAGGTGCATCTATGTCATGACCTTCTCGATGAGCTCTGTTCCTGTCGACCAAACCTTGAACGAGAATGGATCTCGCATCAAAGCCTGGTTCCCTGGGGTCGACTGGAATCCTTCGCCCAACACTATGAGGGCGCCTATCATCCTGCTGTCGAGGCACATACGACCCGCTCCTTGGGGGAGGGGTGGGCACTCGACGTCGATCGTCACGATCGAATCGGTGATCATACTGCTCACGGTTCCCGTACTGATTATGCCGGTCCCCACGTCCCTCACGCCTCGGGGGCGATCTCGGGCTATGAGCCGACTAGACTGTGTCTGCAGCAATGGATCTGCTATGAATCCTGTTCCGCGACTGAGAAACAGCGGAATTTTGGTCTCCTGCTGCCCGGAGTAACGCTCTGATCTGCAACAAGCCTCTGCCGGCCTCCGACTGGGAAGGCTGAATCGACTCTGCTATACGGGCTGCAGCTGCTAAATTCTGAATCGGAGTTCGATATACCTGCGGGGGCGGAAAGAGCTAACGTCGACTAGATTCTGGAACCCGTTGTCGCGCATGCTCGTCGAGTGCTCGTTGGAGGTTCTCCAGTCAAGTGCGCTCGGCCAAGTTTGCTAGGCGCGCGTCCTCCAAGGCACGAGCCTCGGGGGTTTCTCCAACGATAGGAGTGTGCAGTGCATCAATGTTCCGGCGACGAAGTTCTTCTCTCTACAGCGACGTGAGAGGCTCGGGGAGATATTCCTCATGGGGACTCGACGGGTCGCCTCCACCTGCGCCTCCGTCGGTGCGGGGAAAACCGGGAGGACTGGGCGGTCCATCGACCATCAGAACCTCCGCCGCCGGATCAATGCTGTCACACTCGGATGTGGTCTCTGCGGAGCCAGTCGATAGGTCAAATATGCCATAGAGGGATTTGTCGGGCTCGATCGCCGCGACTTGAGGGGTGGCCAACTGGCGTGCCACCGCGTGTCTCACCCATCGCTGAAGTCTCGACCGGAGCGCTTGCGCCGACGGGAAACATGGAGGGAGGACGACACAGGAACCGACCGATAATGGGTCAAAGGTTGCCGCAAGAGGACGCCGCGGACGCACGCGCGAAAGTGCGTTGCCCCGCGGACAGGGAGTGTGTCCACGTCAAGCGGAGCCTCCTGAAGCCAAGCGGAGTCGTCGGCGATGAACGTGAGCGCGCCAAGACGGATCTCGCGGCCCTCCACCAAAACTCTGCCAGAAACCATGATGGTTTGGATCAGAAAAGATCACAACTCCTCCAACAAATCGCTAAAACACCTACCCCACGGTGGGCGCCAACTGTCGTGGTTCTAAGTCTAACAATAATGTAGGGGGGTAGGTATGGAGAGGCAAGATCTTAGCTATGGAGTAGTTGTAAGCACACGAGGTTTACGAGTTCAGCCCCTTCTCGGAGGAAGTAATAGCCCTACGTCTCGGAGCCCGGAGGCGGTCGACTGGATTATGTGTGTATGAATTATAGGGGTGCGAACCCTTTACACTGAGGAGGGGGGTGGCTTATATAGAGTTCGCCGGACCCCTCCGGCCCTCAGTTGTGCAGGGTTTTAAATACATTAAGGTCGGGTGTTACCGGTAACGCCCCTAATAAAGTGCTATGATGACCATAAAAGCTACTTAATAACCGACCGTTAGCGTGCGAAGTGCCTTTAGGTCTCCTGGCCATCGAGTGGTTGGATCTTGGTCGAGTGATTGCTTCTTGGTCGAGTGTCTTCGAGTCTGTCGAGTGGAACACCCCCAATTCGATTGAAAGGTGATTTCTTCTAGAGATGTCCTTGGGTAGGGCAGTTGGGACAGGTCCATGACCCTACCCTAGGTACATAGCTTCATCAATATCTTCTTGATGAAACATAAATCTGAAACATTTGAAAAGTTCAAATAATTTCTGAGTGAAGTGGAAAATCATCGTAACAAGAAAATAAAGTTTCTACGATCTGATCGTGGAGGAGAATATTTGAGTTACGAGTTTGGTCTTCATTTGAAACAATGCGGAATAGTTTCGCAACTCATACCACCTTGAACACCACAGCGTAATGGTGTGTCTGAACATCGTATCCATACTATATTAGATATGGTGCAATCTATGATGTCTCTTACCGATTTACCACTATCATTTTGGGGTTATGCATTAGAGACAACTGCATTCACGTTAAATAGGGCACCATCTAAATCCGTTGAGACGACGCCATATGAACTGTGGTTTGGCAAGAAACCAAAGTTGTCATTTCTTAAAGTTTGGGGTTGCGATGCTTATGTGAAAAAGTTTCATCCTGATAAGCTCAAACCCAGATCGGAGAAATGTGTCTTCATAGGATACCCAAAGGTGACAGTTGGGTACACCTTCTATCACAGATCCGAAGGCAAGATATTCGTTGCTAAGAATGGATCCTTTCTAGAGAAGGAGTTTATCTCAAAAGAAGTGAGTGGGAGGAAAGTAGAACGTGATGAGGTAACTGTACCTGCTCCCTTATTGGAATGTAGTTCATCACCGAAATCTGTTCCTGTGACTCCTACACCAATTAGTGAGGAAGCTAATGATGATGATCATGTAACTTCAGATCAAGTTACTACCGAACCTCGTAGGTCAACCAGAGTGAGATCTGCACCAGAGTGGTACGGTAATCCTGTTATGGATGCCATATTACTTGACCATGACGAACCTACGAACTATGAGGAAGCGATGATGAACCCAGTTTCCGCGAAATGGTTTGAGACCATGAAATCTGGGATGGGATCCATGTATGAGAACAAAGTATGGACTTTGATTGACTTGCCGGATGATCGGTGAATCATTAAGAATAAATGGATCTTCAAGAGGTAAGACAGACACTAATAGTAGTGTTACTATCTACAAAGCTCGAATTGTCGCAAAATGTTTTCGACAAGTTCAAGGTGTTGACTATGATGAGAGTTTCTCACTCGTATCTATGATTAAGTCTGTCCGAATTATGTTAGCAATTGCCGCATTTTATGAAATCTGGCAAATGGATAAACAAAACTGCATTCCTTAATGGATTTACTAAAGAAGAGTTGTATACGATGCAACTAGAAGGTTTTATCGATCCTAAAGATGTTAACTAAATATGCAAGCTCCAGCGATCCATCTTTGGACTAGTGCAGACATCTCGGAGTTGGAATATACGTTTTGATAAGTTGATCAAAGCATATAGTTTATCCAATGCTTAAAAGTCTATCCAAATCATGTTAGCAATTGCCGCATTTTATTAAATCTGGCAAATGGATGTCAAAACTGTATTCCTTCATGGATTTCTTAAAGAAGAGTTGTATATGATGCAACCAGAAGGTTTTGTCGATCCTAAAAGGTGCTAACAAAATGAGCAAGCTCCAGCGATCCATCTATGGACTGGTGCAAGCATCTCGGAGTTGGAATATACACTTTGATGAGTTGATCAAAGCATATGGTTTTATACAGACTTGCAGTGAAGCCTATATTTACAAGAAAGTGAGTGGGAGCACTACATCATTTCTGATAAGTATGTGTGAATAACATAATGTTGATCGGAAATAATGTAGAATTTTATGGAAAGCATAAAGGAGTGTTTGAAAAGAGTTCTTCAAAGAAAGACCTCCATGAAGCTGCTTACACATTGAGCATCAAGATCTATAGAGATAGATCAAGATGCTTGATAAGTTTTTTCAATGAGTACATACCCTGACAAGATTTTGAAGTAGTTCAAAATGGAACAGTCAAAGAAGGAGTTCTTGCCTGTGTTGCAAGGTGTCAAGTTGAGTAAAGACTCAAAGCCCAACCACAGCAGAAATAGAAAGATAATGAAAAGTCATTCCCTATACTTCAGTCATAGGTTCTATAAAGTATGCTATGCCATTTACCAGTCCTATTGTATACCTTAGCATGATTCTGGCAAGGGAGTACAATAGTGATCTAGGAGTAGATCACTAGACAACGGTCAAAATTATCCTTAGAGGACTAAGGAAATATTTGTCGGTTATGGAGGTGATAAAAGAGTTCGTCGTAAAGAGTTACATCGGTCCAAAGCTTTTTTTCATTAATCTAGATGACTCTAAGTCTCGATCTGGATACATATTGAAAGTGGGATCAATTAGCTAGAGTAACTCCCTGCAGAGCATTGTAGACATAGAAATTTGTGAAATACATACGGATCTGAATGTTGCAGACCCGTAGACTAATCTTCTCTCACAAGCAAAACATGATCACTCTTTGGGTGTTAATCATATAGCGATGTGAACTAGATTATTATCGGAGTTAATGACCATGGGTAGCCTAGCCGGCTCCCCCTGGGCCTTCATTAAAAAATTACGAGCCGATCCGGCTCTCAAGAATCCAAGACACGGGGCCGCCTTCCCCTTGCCGGCTGTCTCCCAGGCCGGCTATCGGAAGGCGGCCCGACTTCAGCCCTCATGAAGAAAAGCCGTGGGAGGGCCGCCTCCAAGAAGCCGGCCGCAAGAAGGCCGACTCCAAGAAGCCGGCTCCCACAAAGCGGTCAAGATCGTACCCTCGAAGTCCACATCCACATAACGGCGATGTGACGGGGCATGGCTACAGTGAAGCCTGCCACCCCCGAATCCCGGAGCACACCTGGCACAGTGCGCCGTACGGGTGGCCATGACCCGTCCGGCGTGGCACTGTTGCCACGTTGACCCTGATGTCATCCACGACGGGCTACCAGCGTGGCCCATGGGCGGTGGGCCCCTTCGGGCAGAGAGACACCTGAAGGCAGCCATGCCACCCCCAGTCGGCCCAAGACAGAGCCGGCTCCCCACAGCCGGCTTGCCACCTACCTCGAAGGAGACGCCCCATTAAGAAGACAAGACGCGGTGAGGCTACAGTGATCGCCCGCCAGGCGGCGGCACTGTAGCCATGACCACCTCGGCAAAGCCCTCGTCACCAAGATTGAGCAACAGTAACCAGCCCCCGACAAGGCCTTGGACAGTGGGGCCTGCCTATCGACCAAGGAGCCGGCAGCCGGTGGGACCCACCAGCCGGCGGGCCCCAGCAGTCAGCGCAGAAGCCGGCGAGCGTAGACACAGACGGCTGGGCCCCATGCCCAGCCGGATTACCATTGTACCCCCGAGGGGGTAGGCCTATATAAACCCCCCGGAACATCCATGCAAAGGATGGATCCCTGCTAGTTTCAGACACCACATAGGGAGGAGAAGAGAGCGAGCCTTGCCCTTCTTCCTCCTCTCGCCAAACAGCTCAAGGAGCATCGTGTAGCTACTTGTTCATCTAGTGATCATGCGGAGACCCCGCAGAGCAGCAGTAGGGGTGTTATCTCCACGGAGAGCCCCAAAGCTGGGTAAGATTCGCCGGCGTGCATGTCTTCGCCTCATCCCGTTTCCAGGCACCGGCGACGTCTTACTGGCTCCCACAATGATAAGCCACCCGTTGGCATATGTCGCACCTACCACCCGACATTTGGTGCCACCGTGGGGCCAGATGCACCGTCGTTCGGAGATCTGTTCTGGACGGGAACCCTCTTCCTCCCCCGCGGGCGTAGCCAGCCCGGCACGCCCGATGGCGCTTGCCACGACGCGCTGCAAGGCGTCACCAACGTCTGTGCGGCGAGCGGCCTCGCCGATCTCCTTGACAAGACCCTCATTTCCGATGAGCTCGCCTCCGACGTGGGCGCTCTCGGCCCCTTGGGAGGGCCCCTTCGTCATCAACAGAGCCTTAGGCAATGACTCCTACTACCTGATTGACGCGCAGAAGCCGAAGCCACGAAAGAGAGACGACTCCAGCAAGGAGTCGGAACGACCATGGAACGCCAACCTCCTCCGAAGGTTTTACAGTTAAAATGCAATACGTATCACGCTAACTTTTGTACTAAGTACGAGACAATAGGCCCCCCGAGGAGAGCTCGGGGACTGCCATCTTTTATCTATGAATGAAAAGTATCATGCTTATGACCTTGTCATTACATTCACTTTTTCCGTCCGGCACCGGGTTCGACTAGTCGGCCCGGGGACAGGCCGCCTGGAGTTATATTAGAAGTCCTACCCGCAGTCAGACAAGTAGTGTGCCGGCTCCCAAGCCTTCTCTTGCCAAAAGTCGCAGTTCAAAGAACCGGCTGTCTGGCTGGCAAGAGTTAAAGGCAGGAAAGGGCGCCCACACGAAAAACGGCTAGGGACTAACGGACTAATATAACAAAAGCCGGTTTTTCCCCCACCGCCGACCGACTACCAGAGTAGCCGGCCGGCCGGCTTCCATTCACCTCGCTTCAATCTAAGAAAGCTCGAGTACTTGCCTTCCCAAAAGGGGAAGGTGGCAAAGGAAACAGCCTAAGGATAGAAAGCATACATGAATGGAAACCAAACACGTGCACAATAATATTTACATAAAAGACCTTCAAAAGTCTAGCATTCAACATAGTTCGAATACACCCCCAGTGGGTGGAACTGCGCAAGTTTAATAAAGTTGTTCAAAAGGCAACAAGCAGGAAAAAACAAGGACGGCAGACTAAGCCAAGGGGGCGACTGGCGAGTCGGGCAAGTCGGTGGAGACGACAGTACCGGCTGGAGGAGTGGCCGGCTGGCGAACCTCGGCATGATCACCGCCTCCCGCAGAGGGCGCGCTAGCATGCGCCTCGTTGCTGGAGGCACGATCAGGCTGTGGCCGGCTGCCCGCTTCACCAGTCGGCTCAACGTCTTCGCCTTTCTCTCCTTCGTCGTCTTCGCCTTCATCGCTGGAGGCAATCTCCTCTGCCGAGTCTTCACCCACCGCCGGGTCCAGCCCGAACCACTCCTCCGGCTGGGCAACGCCGTCGTCATTAATCTCAGGAGCGAAGACGCTGATGTCAGTACACTCGGCGATCGTCGAAGCACGCTGAGCGATAGCCGGCCGCACCTCCTCCAACTCTTCGTCGGCCTCCAGCCGCCAGGTGCGCAGCTGGTCCAGGTTCAGCCCCAGATACCAGGCTCGGACGAACTCCAGCGCCCGCCCAGCTCCAAGCCGGGCTGCCGACGCCTTCCAGGCCTCGAAGCGGCCAACCGCCATCTCCAGCTAGTCGGCAGTCCGACTCGGGGTGCGGGGAATCGTCTCGCTTGGCCAGAGGGCGGCCAACACCTGCGCCCCAGCGCGCTGGAGGTGGCGGAGCATACGGTGAGCCCGCTGCAGCCGGGCTTGGACCGCCAAGAGCTGCTCCTCAAGCGTCTGGCTCACGTCCGGCGCGATTTCAGCCCCCGCCTGCCGGCGTGCCTCGCGATGGGCCTCGATGGATTGGGTGGCGAAGACGGAGTAGCCGGGAAAGTAGCCTGCACAGAGAACAAAAAGCAGCACAAGTCAGAACACAAATCAGAGATCAAGGGGCAAGCAGGGAGTGAAGAAGGCGGCTTACCGTCGATCAGATCTTCGATACGACTTAAGCCCTCGCTCAACGCCTGTTTCGCTTCAGCCCAGCCCGCCGCTTTGGTCTCGAACTCGGCCTTCAGGGCGTCCTCGTTGTCCTGCACGTTTTCAGGGCCGCCTTGTGGCTCTCCTCCTGGTCGGCCAACTTCTTGGCCAGGCGGTCATGCTCCAGGACCAAGGCGCTGTACTCGGCTTCCTTGGCGCGAAGGGCGGCTTGGGCCCCGCTGAGCTGCTCCCTCAAGTCGGCATTGGCTCCTGCAAGCATGAAGACAAAGGAAATTAATAAGGTGAAGCCGTCAAGGAAGATCCGACCCGGCTGCTCAGCAGTTGGCCCGAATCTCGGGGACTACACCCAGTGGGTGCGCTGACGCGCCCCCACAGGAGATGAACGAGACAAACACGCACTCTGGCTGCTGGTCAGGTCCTCGGTTCTCCGGCCCAGCTCCTGAGCCTGGGAGTTGAAGGCGGCTGCACGGAGGTTATGATACTCCTGGAAGATTATACAGGAGGCAAGGATAAGTTAAGTTGTCAGAACCTAGTAAGTTCCAAGCCGCCTGCGCAGCAGCCGGCTCGGAACTCGGGGACTACACCCAGTGGGTGCGCTGACGCGCCCCCATGGAAGAAATCAAAAGAGCAAAATAACCAAGGCCAGAAGACTCACCCGGATGACGGCCCGCGTCGAGAGAAACTCCTGGGTGTATCGTTGCAGCGAGGCAGCCTGAGCTTGAAGTCGGTTACGGACCTCCTGGGCCGCCGCGTTCAGCTCACCCGTCCCCCCGCTAGGAGTCCACTCGGACGTGCTGGCGCTGGCCGCCTCCAGGGCCTCCGCCGTCTGGCTGGCGCCCGCTGCTCGGTGCGGTTCCGGCGCGGAGGCGCCACCCCCAGCACGCAGGCGCGATGCCGGCTGCACCTCGAGGACGGCCCCTGCCTCCGGCTCGCCCCTGGACGGCTGCACCTCCAAGAAGCTGGCTCCCACAAAGCGGTCAAGATCGTACCCTCGAAGTCCGCATCCACATAACGGAATGTGACGGGGCGTGGCTACAGTGAAGCCTGCCACCCCTGAATCCCGGAGCACGCCTGGCACAGTGCGCTGTACGGGTGGCCATGACCCGTCCGACGCGGCACTGTTGCCACATTGACCCTGATGTCATCCACGGCGGGCTGCCAGCGTGGCCCATGGGCGGTGGGCCCCTTCGGGCAGAGAGACACCTGAAGGCGGCCAGACCACCCCCAGTCGGCCCAAGACAGAGCCGACTCCCCACAGCCAGCTTGCTACCTACCTCGAAGGAGACGCCCCATTAAGAAGACAAGACACGGTGATGCTACAGTGATCGCCCGCCGGGCGGCGGCACTGTAGCCATGACCACCTCGGCGAAGCCCTCGTCACCAAGATTGAGCAACAGTAACCAACCCCCGACAAGGCCTTGGACAGTGGGGCCTGCCTGTCGACCAAGGAGCCGGCAGCCGGCGGGACCCACCAGCCGGTGGGCCCCAGCAGTCGGCGCAGAAGCCGGCGAGCGTAGACACAGACGGCTGGGCCCCACGCCCAGCCGGATTACTATTGTACTCCCGGGGGGTAGGCCTATATAAACCCCCCGGGACACCCATGCTAAGGATGGATCCCTGCTAGTTTCAAACACCACATAGGGAGGAGAAGAGAGCGAGCCTTGCCCTTCTTCCTCCTCTCGCCAAACAGCTCAAGGAGCATCGTGTAGCTACTTGTTCATCTAGTGATCATGCGGAGACCCCGCATAGCAGCAGTAGGGGTGTTATCTCCACGGAGAGCCCCGAAGCTGGGTAAGATTCACCGGCGTGCATGTCTTCGCCTCATCCCATTTCCAGGCACCGGCGACATCTTACTGGCTCCCACAATGATAAGCCACCCGTTGGCATATGTCGCACCTACCACCCAACAATTATTGACTCTAGTAAACCCTTTGGGTATTAGTCACATGGAGATGTGAACTAATGAAATATGTGAACTAGATTATTGACTCTAGTGCAAGTGGGAGACTAAAGGAAATATGCCCTAGAGGCAATAATAAAGTTATTATTTATTTCTTTATATCATGATAAATGTTTATTATTCATGCTAGAATTGTATTAACCAGAAACTTAGTACATGTATGAATACATAAACAAACACAGTGTCACTAGTATGCCTCTACTTGACTAGCTTGTTGAATCAAAGTTGGTTAAGTTTCCTAGCCATAGACATGAGTTGTCATTTGATTAATGGGATCACATCATTAGAGAATGATGTGATTGACTTGACCCGTTCCGTTAGCTTAGCATTTGATCGTTTAGTATATTGCTATTGCTTTCTTCATGACTTATACATGTTCCTATGACTATGAGATTATGCAACTCCCGAATACCGGAGGAACACTTTGTGAAAATGTCACAATGTGACTGGGTGATTGTAAAGGTGCTCTACAGGTGTCTCCGATGATACTTGTTGAGTTGGCATAGATCGATAATAGAATTTGTCACTACGATTGTCGGAGAGGTATCTCTGGGCCCTCTCGGTAATGCACATCACTATAAGCCTTGCAAGCAAAGCAACTAATGAGTTAGTTGCGAGATGATGCATTAAGGAATGAGTAAAGGGACTTGCCGGTAACGAGATTGAGCTAGGTATTGAGATACCGACAATCGAATCTCGGGCAAGTAACATACCGATGACAAAGGGAACAACGTATATTGTTATGCGGTTTGACCGATAAAGATCTTTGTAGAATATGTAGGAACCAATATGAGCATCCAGGTGATGTCTACTACACAACCTTCTTCTTGTAGATGCTGTTGGGCCTCCAAGTGTAGAGGTTTGTAGGACAATAGCAAATTTCCCTCAAGTGGATGACCTAAGGTTTATCAATCCGTGGGAGGCGTAGGATGAAGATGGTCTCTCTCAAACAACCCTACAACCAAATAACAAAGAGTCTCTTGTGTCCCCAACACACCCAATACAATGGTAAATTGTATAGGTGCACTAGTTCGGCGAAGAGATGGTGATACAAGTGCAATATGGATGGTAGATAAAGGTTTTGTAATCTGAAAATATAAAAACAGCAAGGTAGCAAGTGGTAAAAGTGAGCTAAAACGGTATTGCAATGTGTTGAAACAAGGCCTAGGGTTCATACTTTCACTAGTGTAAGTTCTCTCAACAATAATAACATAATTTGATCATATAACTATCCCTCAACATGCAACAAAGAGTCACTCCAAAGTCACTGATAGCGGAGAACAAACAAAGAGATTGTGGTAGAGTATGAAACCACCTCAAAGTTATTCTTTCTGATCTATCTATTCAAGAGTCCGTAGTAAAATAACATGAAGCTATTCTTTCTATTCAATCTTTCCTAGAGTTCGTACTAGAATAACACCTTAAGACGCAAATCAACCAAAACCCTAATGTCACCTAGACACTCCAATGTCACCTCAAGTATCCGTGGGTATGATTATACGATATGCATCACACAATCTCAGATTCATCTATTCAACCAACACAAAGAACTTCAAAGAGTGCCCCAAGTTTCTACCGGAGAGTCAAGACAAAAACGTGTGCCAACCCCTATGCATAAGTTCACGAGCTGACGGAACTGGCAAGTTGATCACCAAAACATACATCAAGTGGATCACGTGATATCCCATTGTCACCACAGATAAGCACATGCAAGACATACATCAAGTGTTCTCAAATCCTTAAAGACACAATCCGATAAGATAACTTCAAAGGGAAAACTCAATCCATTACAAGAGAGTAGAGGGGGGAAACATCATAAGATCCAACTATAATAGCAAATCTCACGATACATCAAGATCGTATCACCTCAAGAACACGAGAGAGAGAGAGAGAGAGAGAGAGAGAGAGAGAGAGAGAGAGAGAGATCAAACACATAGCTACTGGTATGTACCCTCAGCCCCGAGGGAGAACTACTCCCTCCTCGTCATGGAGAGCGCCGGGATGATGAAGATGGCCACCGGAGAGGGATTCCCCCCTCCGGTAGGGTGCCAGAACGGGTTTAGATTGGTTTTCGGTGGCTTATGGCGGCGGAACTCCCGATCTATTCTGTTCTTCAATGTTTCTAGGGTATATTGATATATATATATATAGGCGAAAGAAGTCGGTAAGGGGAGCCACGAGGGTGGGGGGCGCGCCCAAGGGGGACATGCGCGCCTCCCTACCTCGTGGCCACCTCGAAGCTTCCTTGGCTTCAACTCCAAGTCTCCTAGATCACGTTTGTTCCAAAAATCACGCTCCCGAAGGTTTCATTCCGTTTGGACTCTGTTTGATATTCCTTTTCTGCGAAACATTGAAACAAGGGAGAAAATAGGAACCGACACTGGGCTCTGGGTTAATAGGTTAGTACAAAAAATAATATAAAAGTGTAAAATAAAGCCCATACACATCCAAAACAGATAATATAATGGCATGGAACAATAAAAAATTATAGATACGTTGGAGACGTATCACCAGGTTCCGCTATTGGTTATTGACCGAAGACGTGTCTCGGTCATGTCTACATAGTTATTGAACCCGTAGGGTCCGCACGCTTAACGTTCGGTGACGATCGATATTATGAGTTTATGTGATTTGATGTACCGAAGGTAGTTCAGAGTCCCGGATGAGATCAGGGACATGACGAGGAGTCTCGAAATGGTCGAGACATAAAGATCAATATATTGGACGCCTATATTTGGACATCGGAAAGGTTCCGAGTGATTTGAGAATTTTCGGAGTACTGGGGAGTTACGGGAATACGTGGAAGAAGTATTGGGCCTCATGGGCTAAGTGGTGGAAGAGAGGAGGCAGGGCGCGCCTAGAGGCAATAATAAAATGGTTATTATTATATTTCCTTGTTCATGATAATTTTCTATTGTTCATGCTATAATTGTGTTATCCGGAAATCGTAATACATGTGTGAATACATAGACCACAACATGTCCCTAGTGAGCCTCTAGTTGACTAGCTCGTTGATCAATGGATGGTTACGGTTTCCTGACCATGGACATTGGATGTCGTTGATAACGGGATCACATCATTAGGAGAATGATGTGATGGACAAGACCCAATCCTAAGCATAGCACAAGATCGTGTAGTTCGTCTGCTAAAGCTTTTCTAATGTCAAGTATCTTTTCCTTAGACCATGAGATTGTGCAACTCCTGGATACTATAGGAATGCTTTGGGTGCGCCAAATGTCACAACTTAATTGGGTGGCTTTAAAGGTGCACTACGGGTATCTTCAAAAGTTTCTGTTGGGTTGGCACGAATCGAGACCGGGACTTGTCACTCCGTTTAACGGAGAGCTATCTCTGGGCCCACTCGGTAATGCATCATCATAATGAGCTCAATGTGTCTAAGCAGTTAGTCATGGGATCATGCATTACGGAACTAGTAAAGTGACTTGCCGGTAACGAGATTGAACGAAGTATTTGGATACCGATGATCGAATCTCGGGCAAGTAACATACCGATTGACAAACGGAACTGTATACGGGATTGATTGAATCCTCAACGTCATGGTTCATCCGATGAGATCATCGTGGAACATGTGGGAGCCAACATGGGTATCCGGATCCCGCTGCTGGTTATTGGCCAGATAGATGTCTCGGTCATGTCTACATGGTTCCCGAACCCGTAGGGTCTACACACTTAAGGTTCGGTGACTCTAGAGTTGATATGGGAATTAGTATGCGGTTACCGAATGTTGTTCGGAGTCCCAGATGAGATCCCAGACGTCACGAGGAATTCCGGAATGGTCCGGAGGTGAAGATTTATATATGGGAAGTCATCATACGGTCACCAGAAGTATTCGGGGGTTTGCCGGTATTGTACCGGGACCACCGAAGGGGTTCTTGGGGTCCACCGGGAGGGTCCACCTGCCCCGGAGGGCCCTATGGGCTGTATGTGGAAGGGAACCAGCCCCTAATTGGGCTGGGTGCCATCCCCCCTAGGGCCCATGCGCCTAGGGTTGGGGGGGGGGAACCCTAAAGGGGGCTCCCCCCTTGGCTTGGGGGGCAAGCCTCCCCCCTTGGCCGCCGCCCCCCTCTAGATCTCATCTAGAGGGGACAGCCCCCTTCCCCCTTCGCCCTATAAATAGAGGGGAGGAGGGAGGGCAGCAGCACCTCATCCAAGGCGCAACCCTCCTGTCGTGGTTCTAAGTCTGACAGTAGAATATGGGGGTAGGAATGGAGAGGCAAGATCTTAGCTATGGAGGAGTTGTACACACAAGGTTTACGAGTTCAGGCCCTTCTCGGAGGAAGTAACAGCCCTATGTCTCTGAGCCCAGAGGCGGTCGACTGGATTATACGTGTGTGAGTTACAGGGGGTGCGAACCCTTGTCCCAGAGGAGGGGGGTGGCTTATATAGAGTACGCCATGACCCCAGCTCCCCTCCGTTACACAGGGTTCAATATACATTAAGAGGAGGCGTTACAGGTAATGCCTGTATTATGGTGCTACAAATGAGCATTAAGCATGCGAATGAATGCTTGACCGTTGCTGCGCAGAGTGGCTTTAGGTCTTCTGATATGTCGAGTGGTTTGGTGGTCGAGTGACCTGCGTAAGAGAGGTCTCCGAGTGATTGATAGGTCGAGTGGACTTTGCTTCGACACCTTTGTTGGTCCTCTGCTTCTGACTCTTGAACTCCTTACTTCTTAGGACAAGACTTTAGGTGGGGCATATAGGTCAGGCCTATTACCCTACCCTAGGTCTGTGTCTACATCATTAGCCCCCGAATGGATCGAGGTTTGAGTGAAAAAGAAGGACGGTAGTTGACCTGGTTCTCGCCCTTGATCTGCCTTGTCTCCTTCTCCGAGTGGAGGACAGCTGTTTGAAACTTTTGACTTCATTTCAGTCGCCTTGATCGATTCAAAAATCACCGACTGGTTTGTTTAGTGACATCTGTTGAGTGATCTATCTGATTGGAATCTTTGGTGAGATCGGTTACAGAGGATCCCGGATCTCAGGGGATTCGAAATTTGGGTGGAAGCGCGCCAGGCGAAGCGTCCCGCGGTAAGTGGAGTAGATAAATCAGACGTTTCGATTTCCGCGCCACCTTTTTCGCCACGTATCACGTGTGCAACTGTTGGGCGGATTTGACAGGGCTGATCGGGCCCACGCATCAGCCACTTGGAAGTAGGCCTTTAAAAGCGGCGAAGCCGAGGCATTCACACCGTGCATGCTCATTTCCCTTCTTCTTCCTCTCGCGTCTCCACCTCGCATAGCACGACCACTCTCGACACCGCTGTTCTGCCACCATGGGGAAGGACAAAACGGCGGCGTTAGAGCGTGCGAAGAAGGCGACGGGGGCGGCGAAGAACAAGAAGATGAATCGGGGGTCTTCATCGCGCTTGGGGCTGCCGTCAGGTTGGATCCAGGGAGACTGGATCCGATCTTCGCTTCGGCAAGAGGACTTGGATGATTTGGCCGAGTTAGGGCTGATCGTCCATGAATCTGCGCGCCTGCCGAAGGGTGAATCGGAGCCACAGTCGCAACTGGGTGAGTGTGTCTTGCTCGCCACCCATGTCGACTGTGGTTTCTCGCTTCCACCACATCCTTTCTTTCAGGGCTTCTTAAACTTTTTCGGTGCCCAACTCCATCACTTTACTCCCAATACCATCACGTACATTGCTGCGTTCGTCTCTATGTGTAAGAATTTTTTGGGGTGCCGACCACACTGGGGCCTCTTCAAACACATCTTTACCATCCGATCCCAAACCGTGAAGAAAGCAAACTCGAAAGACGAGAAAACCCACGTTATCCAGATGTGCGGGGGCCTGGGCATTCAGAAGAGGAAGAGGAGCTCTTTTCCTCCGATGACTCTTCCTGAATCGGTCAGGGGTTGGCAGTCAACCTGGTTCTATTGCCAGGATATCGCGACCCCAGGCTAGTCAACCGGACTCCCCCCTTTTTCTTTTGGTCGTGTCCAAACTCCATATTCCTTGCGAGTGACCGCTGCTGAGAAGGCAGAGATAGGCATGCTAGTTGAGAGAGTAGTCCAACTGATCAATCAGGGTGTCACTGGTATGGACCTACTCGAGGTGTTCCTCAGTCAGCGGATCCAACCCCTCCAAGCTTGTGATCATTCTATGTGGATGTACTCCGGGGCTGGTGACACTGCTCGGGTTCATCTGGAGGAAGTGGAGGCCAAAACCGTGGCCGACTGGCTGATGGGCATTACCGGGAACAAAGACAACCCCAAGGGTGCGAGGAGAGTTGACCCTTTCAGCGACAGCAACCTGGCAGACAAGGTCCGGTCGTCATAACCGAATTTTTGAACATATTTTCTGACTGATTAAGGTTCTGACTGACTTATGATTGGTTCCTTGTTTTGCAGATCTACACGGAGATGTATTTGATGCCCAATGGTGAACAAGCCCTGGAGCAAGACCAAGAGGGCGGGGACAACGCCGAGGAGCGTGGCGAGTGGGAGTCCCCAGCTGATGGTGAAGAGGACGAGAGTGACGAGTCTGACGATGAGGAGGTGGCCGACTCGCCGCCTCGCTCTGAACATCGATCCAAGCAGCGGCACGACCCCGTGAGCAGACGCAGCAAAGCCGCGGCGTCGAGTGCTCCATCTCACAAGCGCACTCGGTCTCCGACTCCAGCGTTGACTGAGACGGTTCCCAAGCAGCCCAAAGCTAATCCTTCGAAGGCTCGGAAGACCTTGCCCAGGATCAAGATGGACGTCCCTGTTGCCTCTAGGTAAATGTTCTTCTCATATTTTCTCGTTCCGATCGGTTTTCTTGTTCTGACCGAGCGGATGATGGACCTGTATAGCCCGACCTCGGCTGCGACTGATATGGATGTTGACAAGACCCCTGCCGATGAGGAAGCTGATGATGCTGTTACCTCCAAAGCCAGTAAGTTTGCCCGACTCGAAGTTTGTTTGGTCGACTGGAATATTGGTCAGTTGTCTTTATGGCTCTCTCTGTTTATTGCAGCTCCACGAGACATTGTTGTGCTCCCAGACGACGAAGAGGAAGTACCGCTGAGAGGAAGGAGGAGGAAGGACAAGGAGCCGGGCAGGAAGGCGACCAAAGCCCAAGTTCTTCGGTCGACTGGGACACCTGCGGTGACGGTCGAGCGTTCGACAGACCCGGCTCGAACCAACGTCACCTTCGCTGTTCCTCTGTCGACTAATTGTCCCTCGAGATCAGCTGCTCAGGCTCCTGCTGCACCGACGTCATTCCATGCTTCAAATCCGGTGGCTGCTTCGACTGCTCTACCTCCGTCACTTTTTGCTGCATATCAGCCTCCGGACGATCCACCGGCTGCTGCCAGAGAAGCTCTTCTTCAACTGAACCTTGTGATGGGGCAGCTGAAGGTGGTGCATGAGGCCAGTCAGGTGGCCTTCAACGCCGGAGCTGCCATGCAAACCAATGTCCAGGTTAGTTGATTTTTCGATCGACCGTTTTTTGTCTGACCACCCACTGGAGTGTGGCTGTTCGAAAATAGTATATCTCTTTGTGTCGGTTCGAACTGATCCTTTGTACTAGTGGGGGCACGCTGAGTGCACCCACTGGGTGTAGTCCTCGAGACCGTAGTTGACTGCGGGCAATCGACTATGGTCTGAGAATTTGGATCTGTCTTTTTTTTGAAGGACAGTCGACCGTCGACTGTGATTTGGAAATCAGTGGGGGCACGCTAAGTGCACCCACTGGGTGTAGTCCCCGCGACTGCCATTGAATGTTTGATTCGGCGGTAGTCTTAGAATAATTATCTATTTTTATCTCTGTCGACTGATATGGCTGTGACTACAGAAATCTTGTGATCTTGGGGCTCAACTTTCTGACATGAACAAACAACAAATCAGCCTCAACCTTGATCTGGAACTGGCCAAGAAGAACCTCAAGACCGCTCGTGATGAAGTAGCTGCCATGGGAGGTAACCAATCAACCGCTCCATATCCCAACACTGGCACTTTTCCTTTCCATCTTTGAACCGAGTGGCTTCACTCGAGCAGATGTATGTAGTGAAAACCGCCAACTCCAAGCTCGCCTGAAGAATGTTATTTCTTTAGAGAAAATGAAGGAAGCTTTGGAGAAGAAGGATCTGGATCTTGCCGCAGCACAGAAGGAGGCGCGCGAGAAGACATCGCTTGCTGACAAGAAGCTTGCTTCAGTCGGCAAGTTAGAAGAAGAAAGCTCCAAGCTGAAGACTACTGTATGTGACGCCAATTAGGAGGTCGAGTGACTGAAGAAGAACAAAGAGAAGTTGACCGACGAACTTGGAAGCCTCAAGGCCAAGAATGGCGAGCTAGAATCTTATCTGAGCCAACTTGCTGCGAAGCTAGTCTTGAAACTGGAAGGTATTGACTAATCTGTCTTATTTCTGTCGACTGACAAGTCTAATGGTGTCGTTGACTCATAATTCTCTCGATCATGCAGAACTTTGCCAAGACTTTGAAGTGGAAACCGGGCGGGTCGAGACGGGTCTCGATCCCATCAACTGTCCAGTTAAAGATGATGTTGCGATGAATGTGTTGCGGTTGGAGTCTCGCATGGACAGCGCGGTTGCTTATCTGGAACGCATGAAAGCTGCAATGACTCGGGTTGATGCTGGTCTTTGGCCTCAGGCGGAGCTGTCTCAAGATCTCGAGTCTTTGATGGCTCGACTGAATCAAATCCCCGAACGCGTGCGAGAATGGAAGAAGTCATCTGCTCGCTATGGTGCTGACATCGCTCTGTCTCTGGTTCGAGTGCACTGCAAGGATGTCAAAGAAGACAAGCTGGCGCAGCTCAAGGTTGCTAACACGAGGAAGCATACGTTTCAGTCTTTCATGGACACCTTCCTTGATGCCACCACTCGCATTGCAGACATCATTGACCTCGACAGTTTCTGCGACCCAGCCAGTCCTTCTCCTGATGCGTGACCGAAAAACATTATGCTCCACTTTTATTTGCCTCGGAATGCCGAGTGATTGTGTAACCGTTAAACTTCTTCAGGCTTGATGCTCGAATAATTTTGATCTGCCGTCTGGGACCTTGGGGTTTATCCGAACTTGGTTTATTTCTGAATATGCTGGTGTTTGCTTTCGACTGGAATTTGTTTTTTGCTCAGAATACTCTTTGTGCTTGGAATGCCGCTCCGAGATGGGGAGTACTTAGGTGAGTACTTGGACTGCAACTAAGTTCCCGAGTGGGAGGATCGCTCACCACTCGGTAGAATTTTTAAACTTAGGCAAGTACTTGGACTGCAGCTAAGCCTCCGAGTGGGAGGATCGCTCACCACTCGGTAGGATTTTTAAAACTTAGGCGAGTACTTGACTACAGCTAAGCCTCCGAGAGGGAGGACCGCCCGCCACTCGGTAGGATTTTTAAAACTTAGGCGAGTACTTGGACTGCAGCTAAGCCTCCGAGTGGGAGGATCGCTCACCACTCGGTAGGATTTTTAAAACTAAGGTGAGTACTTGGACTGCAGCTAAGCCCCCGAGTGGGAGGCTGGCTCACCACTCGGTAGGATTTTTTTAAAACTTAGGCGAGTACTTGGACTGCAGCTAAGCCCCCAAGTGGGAGGCTGGCTCACCACTCGGTATGATTTTTTAAAACTTAGGTGAGTACTTGTACTGCAGCTAAGCCCCCGAGTGGGAGGCTGGCTCACCACTCGATTGGATTTTTTAAAACTTAGGCGAAACGGATTCGCAGCTAAGCCCCCGAGTGGGAGGCTGGCTCACTACTCGGTAAGATTTTTTAAAACTTAGGCGAAACGGATTCGCAGCTAAGCCCCCGAGTGGGAGGCTGGCTCACCACTCGGTAGGATTTTTTAAAACTTAGGCGAAATGGATTCGCTGCTAAGCCACCCACTGGGGGATTTCTCACGTAAACAAAAGCAACAACAATCACTGGGAAAATTATAACACTTTGTCTTTTGATAAACAAATTACAAAGGTATCTCTTATTACATCTCATCCGAGTGAGTACTTAAGTATAAAAGGGGCGGAGCAGCTCTGCATTCCAGGCTCGTGGCTCATCAATCTGGTGATCGACATTGTAAAGATGGTATGCTCCATTGTGGAGAACTCTGGTGACGATGAAAGGACCTTCCCAAGTAGGAGCGAGCTTGTGCGGTTTCTGTTGATCCACTCGGAGGACCAAGTCTCCTTCTTGGAAGGCTCGACTCTTCACATTCCTGGCATGGAATCGACGCAAGTCCTGTTGATAGATGGTCGATCGGATCATGGCCATCTCTCTTTCCTCCTCTAGGAGGTCAACTGAGTCCTTCCGGGCTTGTTCTGCTTCATCTTCAGAGTAGAGTTCGACTCGGGGTGCATTGTGAAGCAAGTCACTTGGCAAAACTGCTTCAGCTCCATAGACCAGAAAGAATGGGGTTCGTCCAGTCGACCGATTCGGGGTGGTCCTCAATCCCCAAAGAACTGACGGAAGTTCGTTGACCCACGCGCCTGCTGCATGCTTGAGGTCACGCATCAGTCGAGGTTTTAGTCCTTTGAGAATTAGACCATTAGCTCTTTCTACTTGTCCATTCGACTAGGGGTGAGTGACTAACGCGTAGTCGACTCGTGTGCCTTGAGAGGCGCAAAAAGCTCTGAACTTGTCGGAATCGAAATTTGACCCATTGTCAGTGATGATGCTATGCGGAACTCCATATCTAAATATAAACTCTCTGATAAAGCTGATAGCGGTGCAGGCATCAAGATTCTTGATAGGTTTAGCTTCAATCCATTTAGTGAATTTGTCGACTGCCACCAGCACATGGGTGAAGCCGCTCCTGCCAGTTCTCAGCGGTCCAACCATATCCAATCCCCAAACAGCGAAGGGCCAGGTGAGTGGAATGGTCTTGAAGGCTGAGGCGGGTTTGTGCGACATATTGGAATAGAACTGACATCCTTCACATTTGTCGACTATCTCCTTCGCCATCTCATTTGCTTTTGGCCAGTAAAATCCCGCTCGGTATGCTTTAGCCACGATGGTCCGAGAGGACGCAGGATGGCCACAGGTCCCCGAGTGGATATCATCAAGAATTATTTGACCTCCTTCTGGCGTTATACATTTTTGACCGACTCCAGTCGCGCTTTCCTTGTACAACTGTCCCTTTATCACAGTGAAGGCCTTAGATCGATGGACGATCTGTCGAGCCTATTCATCATTCTCTGGGAGTTCTTTCCTTAAGATGTACGCGATGTACGACACTGTCCAGTCAGGAGTGATGACCAAAACTTCCATGATCAGGTCGACCACTGCTAGAACCTCAACTTCAGTCGGATCCATGGAACTTTTTGGTTGCGGGACTTCTTCGGTGAAAGGATCCTCTTGAACTGATGGTGTGTGGATGTGTTCCAGAAACACATTGCTGGGAATGGCTTCTCTCTTGGAACCTATTTTTGCCAAATCATCAGCTGCTTGATTTTTCAGTCGGGGTATATGATGCAGCTCTAACCCCTCGAATTTCTTCTCTAGCTTTCTCACTGCGTTGCAATAACCGGTCATGGCTGGACTTCTGACGTCCCACTCCTTCATCACTTGATTCACCACCAAATCTGAGTCGCCATAGACCATGAGGCGACGAACGCTGAGTGAAATGGCCATGCGCAACCCATACAAAAGTGCTTCATATTCTGCTTCGTTATTGGAGGAATCAAAGTGGATTTGGAGAACATATCTGAGCTTATCTCCTCGGGGGGAAACCAATACTACCCCAGTACCAGAACCATTCAGCATCTTAGAACCATCGAAGAACATGGTCCAGTGCTCCGATTGAACTTGTGTAACACCCTCGATGCGACTATAGCTCCGACGTGTCGAGGCATAATCGCATTGAAGGCATATGTCGCAAGTTAGGCAACCATCACAACATCCCATGTAATATAGATAATAAAAAGGGGAGATGACATAGTTGGCTTACACTCGCCACATCAATCAAGTACATAAATAACATTACATCATCCAAACACTCATGGCCCGACTACGGCGCCAAAATAAAAGATAACCCAACATGCGACACGGTCCCGATCACCCCCAACTGGGCACCACTACTGATCATCAAGGAAAGACACGTAGTATCATTGAGAGTCCTCGTCGAACTCCCACTTGAGCTCGAGCGCGTCACCTGGAGCGGAATCATTAGGCCCTGCATCTGGTGTAATAGTAATCTGTGAGCCACAGGGACTCAGCAATCTCGCACCCTCGTGATCAAGACTATTTAAGCTTATAGGTAAGGCAAGGTAAATATAAGTGGAGCTGCAGCAAGCGACTAGCATATGTGGTGGCTATCCTGTTCGCAAAAGAGGGCGAGAAGAGAAGGCAAAGCGCGAGCGAGAAACTAGAGGACAACATGCGCAAACATTACTCCAACACCGTGTCCACTTCCCGGACTCCGCCGAGAAGAGGCCATCACGGTAACTCACACTGTTGATTCATTTTAATTAAGTTAAGGTTCAAGTTATCTACAACCGGACATTAACAAATTCCCATCTGCCCATAACCGCGGGCACGGCTTTCGAAAGTTCAAATCCCTGCAGGGGAGTCCCAACTTAGCCCATGACAAGCTCTCACGGTCAACGAAGGAATAGACCTCCTCCCGAGACGTTCCGATCAAACTCGGTACCTCGGTTCTTCAAGACACTTCGACAGGTTAAAACAAGTCCAGCAACACCACCCAGATGTGCCGACAAATCCTGATAGGAGCTGCACATATCTCGTTCTTAGGGCACACCGGATGAGCAAGACGTCGGGTAGGCCAGCCCAGAGTTGCCCCTGGTAGCCCCGGACATCGCTCGGTTGGACCAACACTCAGAGGAGCACTGGCCTGGGGGGGCTAAAATAAGATGACCCTCGGGCTCCGGAAACCCAAGGGAAAAAGAGGCTAGGTGGCAAATGGTAAAACCAAGGTTGGGCATTGCTGGAAAAGCTTTAATCAAGGCGAACTATTAAGGGGTTCCCATTATAACCCAATTGCGTAAGGAACGCAAAATCCGGGAACATAACACCGATATGACGGAAACTAGGGTGGCAAGAGTGGAACAAAACACTAGGCGAGAGGCCGAGCCTTCCACCCTTTACCAAGTATATAGATGCATTAAGATAACATGGCAATATAATGATATCCCAACAAGTAAATAAATGTTCCAACAAGGAACGGTCTCCAATATTCACCTGCAACTAGCAACACTATAAGAGGGGTTGAGCAAAGCGGTAACATAGCCAATCAACGGTTTGCTAGGACATGGTGGGTTAGAGGTTTGACATGGCAATTTGGGAGGCTCGAAAGCAAGTGGTAGGCATCGTAGCATTGGCATAGCAAAAGAGCGAGCATCTAGCAAAGCAAAGATAGTAGTGATTTCGAGGGTATGATCATCTTGCCTGCAAAGTTGTCAGAGTTGACTGGATCCTTGAAAGCAAACTCAATGGGCTCCTCGTTAGCGAACTCGTCTCCTGGCTCTACCCAGACAAGACAAACAAGTAAACGGAACACAATCAACCACGTGCAAAGCTCAAACAATAAGATGCAAGGATGGTATGCTATGCGGGATGCGATGCGGGATGCATATGCAAGATTTGACAGGTAAAGCATGAACCTGGCCTCAACTTTGGAATCTAAGTCTTCCACTGGAAATATGAGATGAAATCGCTTGAAAACGATATAAAGAACGCCGGAATCGGAGTTACGGTTTGGAAATGGCAAGCAAATCAAATATGACCACGGTCTGCGATTTACAGCAAGTAGCCATCTAAATGCAATGAGATGAACATGCTACAGCACCCAAACATGGCATCAAAATACATGGCGGGGATGCATTCAAGATGCTTAACAAAAGTCTAGCACTGAGCTACGGCCAATTCATCCATTAACAGGTTCAAACAAGCATGGCAAAAATGCATATGGTAAACAGATCTCAGACTTAGTGAAATTAACACTTGTCTGGAATTTCATATCAGATAGCACTCTTTGGAGCAACAAAACTACATGCTACAGGACCTGAACATGGCAAAGTAAAGCATGGCATGGAGCTACTCAAAGAGCTTAACAAAAGTCCCTTAGTTACCTTGAGCCAAAAGGGATCATAAAATACAATTACAAGCATGTGAACATGGCAAAAACATAATCAGTTCTCAGACTTAGTGAAAACTGGAGCATGCTGAAACAAATATCAAGTAGGCATGTTTACGAGCTCGATGCACTCACTACGGAGCAAGTCATGACAATCTAAGCATACATCCATCAAGAATACACAAAATGCAAGCTAGACATGGCAAGAACAATAGCATAGCATGCACGGATCAACTACAACATCATCGACAAAATCGCTAACAAGTAGACAATCTGCCCAGATTCATGAAGTAGCAGAAGTAGAGCTCGATTGACTCAAGCTAGGGTGCTCCATAATTGCAAACAAAGACATGGATGAATAGAGCACTACAAGATTAACAAAACATCCTTATTGATCATCCTCAAAAGGGGCACGGATCACTAGAAAACCACATGAACATATGGCCATATGAGATAAACAGATCAAGGACTTAGTGGAAATGCTAAGTCCCTGAAATCAGCATTACCAAGTGCCTCACTTTGCAAGCTTGTGCTAGTCACCACACACATCACAAAAATACATGGGTTGCACCTCTGGAAAGATGGCAAAACCCTTAACAAAACATATGTAGAGCTCATGGGCATATCATGCACACAATAATCATGGCAAAAATGACAAATATCTAAATGGAGTAACAGATCTGACAATTAACTCAAGTAGCACTCTTCTAATAGCATTTCGGGCATCAAGATGAACTCAAATGAAAATGATGCAATGGAATGAAATGATGTGCTCTCTGAGACGAACATTTTGATATGCTATATGCGTGAAACGGAGCTATGGATGGAAAGTTATACCACGATGAACATGAGCATATGAACTAGGGTTTCGGGCAAAAAGTCGACCCTCAAGATTTTAGATCTCAGATCTGGCACGCTCTACGAGGTTCATCGGCCGGAGCTTCGAGGTCGCCGGAGGGTCGCCGGACTTGGAGAGGAGACCGGAGCCGGGGCCGGTGAGCTCCGGGCGGCGCGTTGCCGGCGGGGCCGGGTCGGCGGCGGCCGGCGCGGTGGCGCGCGGCGCCGGGTGCGACTACGAGGCGGAGCGGCGGCGGGCTCCGGCGCACTGGGCGGCGGTCGGCGATGGCGGCAGTGACCGGCGAAGGAGAGGCGGGCGACGCGGTGAGGGCGACGTCCCGCGGGCAGGTGGCGGCGGACCCGGGCCTGGGAGGGCCCCTCGCGGGCCGAGCGGGCCGGCGGCGGGAGGAGGCGGCGATGTGGGCGCGGCTGCCCACGTGGCGGCTCGTGGTTGGCGGGGTGATTTCGTCCGGCCGGACCGGACGTGTCCGGTCGCGCGGAGGTGCTGGAACTAGGGTTTCGAACGGGGGAGATCCGGATTTTCGAGGAGGGGCCTTTAAATAGAGGTGGAGGGAGCTAGGAGAGTCGAAATGAGGTGCGGTTTTCGGCCACGCAATCGTGATTGAACGCTCTAGATGATGGAGAGGGTTTAGGTGGGTTTTGGGCCAACTTGGAGGGGTGTTGGGCTGCAACACACACGAGGCCTTTTCGGTCCCTCGGTTAACCGTTGGAGTATCAAACGAAGTCCAAATGGTACGAAACTTGACAGGCGGTCTACCGGTAGTAAACCAAGGCCGCTTGGCAAGTCTCGGTCCAATCCGGAAATGTTTAATCCCCACACACGAAAGAAAAGTAGAATTGACCACCGGAGGAGAACGAAGCGCCGGAATGCAAAACGGACAACGGGGAAAATGCTCGAATGCATGAGATGAACACGTATGCAAATGCAATGCACATGATGACATGATAAGAGATGCATGACAACGATAACAACACACGGAGACAAAAACCGAACCCAAGAAAATAAAATAACTTAAGGCCGAAAACGGCAAGAGTTGGAGTACATATTGGGAAAGTCATATCCGGGGTGTTACAACTTGAGTCGGCAGTTGCTGTTCAATCCACTCGGTGACGAAATCTGCAATTGCTTGGGACTTGATAGCTTTCTTTGCCTCAAACTTGATATCTAGGGGAAGGAGTTCAATCGCCCATTTTGCCACTCGACCAGTTGCATCTTTGTTGTGTAGAATCTCTGACAATGGAGCGTCGCTGACGACTGTAATGGAATGGTCAGAGAAGTAATGTGCAACCTTCTTCGTGGTCATATAAATCCCATATACAAGCTTCTGATAATGAGGATATCTTTGCTTTGATGGGGTCAAAACTTCAGAAACATAATATACTGGGCGCTGAACTTTAAAGGTTTTTCCTTCTTCTTCCCGCTCGACCGTAAGTACTGAACTGACGACTTGTCCCGTGGATGCAATGTAAAGCAGCAAAGGCTCTTCACCGATTGGGGCATCAAGCACCAGCTGGGTGGAGAGCAGGGCTTTTAGCTCTGCAAATGCTGCATCATCTTCAGGAGTCCACTCGAACTTGTCTGACTTCTTCATCTATTGGTAAAGAGGCAATGCCTTTTCACCAAGACGAGAAATGAATCGACTTAAAGCGGCCAAGCAATTAGTAAGCTTCTGGACATCGTGCACGCGCACATGGCGCTTCATTCGGAGTATAGTACCAATTTTTTCTGGGTTGGCGTTGATTCCTTGTTCGGAAACGAGAAAACCGAGTAACTTTCCGCCAGGAACTCCAAATGTGCACTTTGATGGGTTAAGCTTGATATCATACCTCCTGAGGTTGGCAAATGTCTAAGCAAGGTCAGTCAGCAGGTCGGAACCTTTCTGTGACTTGACCACAATATCATCCATGTATGCTTCCACATTCCGACTGATTTGAGTGAGAAAACACTTCTGAATCATCCTCATGAACGTGGCTCCGGAATTTTTGAGGCCGAATGGCATGGTAACATAACAGAAGCACCCGAATGGAGTGATGAAAGCTGTTTTGATCTCGTCAGGACCATACAGACGGATCTGATGGTAACCAGAATAGGCGTCTAAAAAAGACAGGCGCTCGCACCCCGCAGTCGAGTCGACTATCTGGTCGATGAGGGGGAGAGGAAAATGATCTTTCGGGCAGGCCCGATAGATATGTTTGAAGTCAATGCACATGCGAAGTGACTTGTCCTTCTTGGGGATCATGACAACATTGGCGAGCCACTCGGAGTGGTAAATCTCTCGGATAAACTCTGCTGCTAAGAGCCGAGCCACCTCCTTGCCGATGGCCTTTCTCTTCTGGACGGCGGACTGTCAAAGATGTGCTTTGACCGGTTTCACTTTTGAGTCGACTCGTAGACGGTGCTCAGCCAGCCCTCTGGGAACACCCGGCATGTTAGAAGGCTTCCATGCGAAGATGTCCCAGTTCTCACGGAGGAACTGGATGAGCGCTTCTTCCTATTTGGAGTCGAGTGTCGTAGAGATATGAGTCGGAGCAGCACTAGGGTCGGTCGGGTGAATGTGAATCGGCTTTGTCTCACCGGACAACTGAAACGCTGATTCCGTAGCGGGCTTCTGGGCTCGTAACAAATCAGTCCGGTCTGCAGTTTTCTGGTATTCCTGCAGCTCTACCACTGCCATCTGAGCATCGGTGATCTTTGAGCCTTTTTGAAAGCACTCTTCCGCTTTCTTCCGATTGCCGGTAATAGTGATCACACCTTTGGGACCAGGCATCTTCAGTTTGAGGCACACGTAACATGGCCGAGCCATGAATTGTGCATAAGCTGGCCTGCCTAGAATAGCGTGATAAGCGCTCTGGAAGTCCACAACTTCAAACGTCAACTTTTCTTTGTGGTAATTTTTGGAATCACCGAAAACCACATCAAGAGCAAGTTGGCCGAGTGACTCGGCCTTCTTTCCAAGAATGACTCCATGGAAGCTCATGTTGCTGGTACTGAGTCTGAACATCAGAATGCCCATCCCTTTCAACGTCTCTGCATATAGTATATTCAGGCCACTGCCTCCATTCATCAAAACCTTGGTCAGTCGAGTGCCTTCAACAATTGGGCCGGCCACCAAAGCTTGCCTCCCAGGGGTGGCTATGTGCATCGGGTGATCGGACTGGTCGAATGTGATGGCAGTCTGAGACCATTTCAAATAACTGGGTGTCGCCGGGGCGACCATATTCACTTCTCGGTTGATAACTTTCAATCGACTTTTGCTTTCAACATCAGCAAAAATCATCAGGGTAGAATTGACCTGGGGATACCCATCATCACTATCTTCCTTGTCCTCAACTTTGGGCTGTTTCCCTTGGAACTGCTGGATCAAGAGCCGGCACTGTCGAGTGGTATGCTTTGGATAAATTAGTTTACCCTCTTCATCCTTCTTTGTGTGAATGTGACATGGCAGATCCAACACATCATTTCCGTCTTGGTCTTTCACCTTCTTGGGGTTCCAAGGCCCTTTGGGCTCCCCCTTGAACTTTCCTTGAGTCACGGCCAAGGCTTCTCCAGGAGCAGCTGGCTCGGCTTTCCGCTTCTGCTTCCGACTGGAGTTCCCTCCTCTGGTTTCATGGGCGACTGACTTGTGCTTGCCACTCCGGAGCCGATCCTCTTCTTCACCATTGGCATACTTGGTGGCAATCTCCATCATTCGACTCATAGACATGTCTCCGATTCAACCGAATTTCAGGTTCAGTTCTCTGTACTTAACGCCTTCCTTGCTGGTCAATTGCAAGTTCCTTCAAATGTTCTGACAAACACTCGGGCAAGATCTTCCCAAGTGTAAATGCTGCTGGGCGCTAACTGATTCAGCCATGCTCTGGCCGAGCCTTCCAACATAAGAGGCAGGTGTTTCATTGCCACTTCATCGTTACCGCTGCCAATCTGAACAGCCACTCGGTAATCCTCAAGCCAAGTATCAGGCTTGGACTCACCAGTGAACTTACTGACTCCAGTCGCCAACCTGAAGTTGGGAGGAATCACCGCGGCTCTGATGGCTCTACTGAAGCACTCCGGTCCTGAGACGTGTACTCTGCTGCTGGTGGGTACATCTCTGTCTCGATCTTCTCGGTGGGCTCTGTTCCTGTCGACCAAACCCTGAACGAGAACGGATCTTGCATCAAAGCCTGGCTCCCTGGGGTCGACTGGAATCCTTCACCCAACACTGTGAGGGCGTCTGTCATCCTGCTGTCGAGGCACGTACGATCCACTCCTTGGGGGAGGGGTGGGTACTCGACATTGATCATCCCGATCGAGTCGGTGATCATACTACTCATGGTTCCTGTTCTGATCGCGCCGGTCTCCACGTCCCTCACGCCTCGGGGGCGATCTTGGGCTGTGGGCCAGCTGAACTGTATCTGCAGCGACGGATCTGATGTGGATCCTATTTCGCGACTGTGACACCGCTGAATTCTGATCTTCTGCCGCCCGGAGCAATGCTCTGATCTGCAACAAGCCTCTGCCAGCCTCTGGCTGAGAAGGCTGAATCGACTCTGCTATACGGGCTGCAGCTGCTAAATTCTGAATCGGAGTTCGATATACCTGAGTCGGTGGCGGAAAGAGCTGACGTCGACTGGACATTGGAATCCGTTGTCGCGCACGCTCGTCGAGTGCTCGCTGGAGGTTCTCTAGTCGAGTGTGCTTAGCCAAGTTGGCCAAGCGCGCGTCCTCTAAGGCACGGGCCTCAGGGGTTTCTCCAACGATAGGAGTGTGCAGTGCATCCGTGTTCCGGCGGCGAAGTTCTTCTCTCTGTAGCAAAGTAAGGGGCTCGGGGAGATACTCTTCATGAGTATGCGACGGACCGTCGGTGCGGGGAAAGCCGGGAGGACTACGTGGTTCATCGACCATCAGAACCTCTGCCACTGGGTCACTGCTGTCGCACTCGGATGCAGTCTCTGCGGAGCCAGTCGACAGGTCGAACATGCCGTAGAGAGATTCGTCGGGCTCGATCGCCGCGACTTGGGGGGTGGCTGACTGGCGAGCCACCGTGTGTCTCACCCACCGCTGAAGTCTCGACCGACTGGAGCGCTTGCGCCGGCGGGAAACAGGGAGGGAGGATGACACAGGGGCCGACCGATACTGGGTCGATGGCTGCCGCAAGAGGACCCCGCGGATGCATGCGCGAAAGTGCGTTGCCCCGCTGGCAGGGAGCGCGTCGACGTCGAGCGGAGCCTCCTGAAGCCAAGCGGAGTCGTCTGCGATGAACGTGAGCGCGCCGAGACGGATCTCGTGGCCCTCCACCAAAACTCCGCCTGAAACCATGATGAAGGGGATTGGAAAAATCGCAACTTCTCCAACAAGTCGCTAGGACACCTGCCCCATGCTGGGCGCCAACTGTCGTGGTTCTAAGTCTGACAGTAGAATATGGGGGTAGGAACGGAGAGGCAAGATCTTAGCTATGGAGGAGTTGTACACACAAGGTTTACGAGTTCAGGCCCTTCTCGAAGGAAGTAACAGCCCTATGTTTCGGAGCCTGGAGGCGGTCGACTGGATTATACATGTGTGAGTTACAGGGCGTGCGAACCCTTGTCCCAGAGGAGGGGGTGGCTTATATAGAGTACGTCAAGACCCCAGCTCCCCTCCGTTACACATGGTTCAATATACATTAAGAGGAGGCGTTACAGGTAATGCCTGTATTATGGTGCTACAAATGAGCATTAAGTATGCGAATGAATGCTTGACCGTTGCTGCGTAGAGTGTCTTTAGGTCTTCTGATATGTCGAGTGGTTTGGCGGTCGAGTGACCTGAGTAAGAGAGGTCTCTGAGTGATTGATAGGTCGAGTGGACTTCGCTTCGACACCTTTGTTGGTCCTCTTCTTCTGACTCTTGAACTCCTTAGTTCTTAGGAAAAGACTTTAGGTGGGGCGTATAGGTCAGGCCTATTACCCTACCCTAGGTCTGTGTCTACATCACCTCCCCCTCTCCAACACCCCCTCCTCCTTCGTTGAGCTTGGCGAAGCCCTGCTAGAGAACCGCGAGCTCCACCACCACGCCGTCGTGCTGCCGGAGTTCTTCCCCAACTTCTCCTTCTCCCTTGCTGGATCAAGAAGGAGGAGACGTCCCCGGGCTGTACGTGTGTTGAACGCGGAGGCGCCGTTGTTCGGCGCTTAGATCAGAATCAACCGCGATCTGAATCGCTGCGAGTACGACTCCTTCATCTGCGTTCTTGTAATGCTTCCATTTCGCGATCTTCCAGGGTATGAAGATACACTCCCCTCTCTCTCGTTGCTAGTCTCTCCATAGATTGATCTTGGTGATGCGTAGAAAATTTTAATTTTTGCAATGATCCCCAATAGTGGCATCATGAGCTAAGTCTATGCGTAGTTTCTATGCACGAGTAGAACACAAGATGTTGTGGGCGTCGATTTTGTCAATTTACTTGACATTACTAGTCTTATCTTGATTCGGCGGCATCGTGGGATGTAGCAGCCTAGACCGACCTTACACGTACGCTTACGTGAGACTGGTTCCACCGACTGACATGCACTAGTTGCATAAGGTGGCTAGCGGGTGTCTGTCTCTCCCACTTTAGTCGAATCGGATTCGATGAAAAGCGTCCTTATGAAGGGTAAATAGAAATTGGCATATCACGTTGTGGTTTTGGCGTAGGTAAGAAACGTTCTTGCTAGAAACCTATAGCAGCCACGTAAAAACTTGCAACAACAATTAGAGGACGTCTAACTTGTTCTTGCAGCATATGCCGTGTGATGTGATATGGCCAAAAGGAGGATGTGATGAATGATATATGTGATGTATGCGATTGATCATGTTCCTGTAATAGGAATCACGACTTGCATGTCGATGAGTATGACAACCGACAAGAGCCATAGGAGTTGTCCTAATTTATTATATGACCTGCGTGTTGATACGTCTCCAACGTATCTATAATTTTTGATTGCTCCATGCTATTATATTATCTATTTTGGATGTTATTGGGCTTATTTTTACACTTTTATACTATTTTTGGGACTAACCTATTAACCGGAGGCCCATCCCAAATTGTTGTTTTTTGCCTATTTTAGAGTTTTGCCGAAAAGGAATATCAAACGGAGTCCAAACGGAATGAAACCTTCGGGAGTGTTATTTTTGGAACAAACATGATCCAGGAGACTTGGAGTGGACGTCAAGAAACAATCGAGGAGGCCATGAGGCAGGGGGCGCGCCTACCCCCCTAGGCGCGCCCTCCACCCTCGTGGGCCCCTTGTTACTCCACCGACGTACTTCCTCCTCCTATATATATCCCCGTACCCCCCCAAACATACAGGAGCACCACGAAAACCTAATTCCACCGTCGCAACCTTCTGTACCCAAGAGATCCCATCTTGGGGCCTTTTCCGGAGCTCCACCGGAGGGGGCATTGATCATGGAGGGCCCCTACATCAACTCCATGGCCTCTCCGGTGATGTGTGAGTAGTTTACTTCAGACCTCCGGGTCCATAGCTAGTAGCTAGATGACTTCTTCTCTCTCTTTGGATCTCAATACAAAGTTCTCCTCGATTTTCTTGGAGATCTATTCGATGCAATCTTCTTTTGCGGTGTGTTTGTTGAGATCCGATGAATTGTGGGTTTATGATCAAGTTTATCTATGAACAGTATTTGAATCTTCTCAGAATTCTTTATGTATGATTGGTTTATCTTTGCAAGTCTCTTCAAATTATCAGTTTGGTTTGGCCTACTAGATTGATCTTTCTTGCAATGGGAGAAGTGCTTAGCTTTGGGTTCAATCTTGCGGTGCTCGATCCTAGTGACAAAAAGGGAAACAACACGTATTGTATTGTTGCCATCGAGGATAAAAATATGGGGTTTATATCATATTGCATGATTTTATCCCTCTACATCATGTCATCTTGCTTACGGCGTTACTCTGTTCTTATGAACTTAATACTCTAGATGCATGCTGGATAGCGGTCGATGTGTGGAGTAATAGTAGTAGATGGAGGCAGGAGTCGGTCTACTTGTCGCGGACGTGATGCCTATATACATGATCATGCCTAAATATTCTCATAATTATTCGCTTTTCTCTCAATTGATCGACAGTAATTTGTTCACCCACCGTAATACTTGTGCTATCTTGTGAGAAGCCACTAGTGAAACCTATGGCCCCCGGGTCTATTTTCCATCATATTAATCTCCCGTCAACAAGCTATTTCTGGCGCCGTTTATTTTGCTTTATTTACTTTCAATCTATATCATAAAAATACCAAAAATATTTATCTTATTATTATCATCTCTATCAGATCTCACTCTTGCAAGTGGCCGTGAAGGGATTGACAACCCCTTTATCGCGTTGGTTGCGAGGTTCTTATTTGTTTGTGTAGGTACGAGGTGACTCACGCGTGGTCTCCTACTAGATTGATACCTTGGTTCTCAAAAACTAAGGGAAATACTTACGCTGCTTTACTGCACCACCCTTTCCTCTTCAAGGGAAAACCAACGCAGTGGTCAAGAGGTAGCAAGAAGGATTTCTGGCGCCGTTGCCGGGGATGCTTACGCAAATTCAAGTCGAGATTTGATCTCCCGACAACTAGCCATTTCTGGCGCCGTTGCCGCGAAGATCTACGCCAAGTCAAGACATACCAAGTACCCATCACAACTCTTATCCCTCGCATTACATTATTTGCCGTTTGCCTCTCGTTTTTCTCACCCCCACTTCACCCTTGCCGTTTTATTCGCCCTCTCTTTTCTGTTCGCCTCTTTTTCCTTCCTACCTTCTGTGTGCTCATTCTTTTTGCAATTTGTTGCCATCATGTCTGAAACTGGGGAGGTTGTCTTTGATAAGGATAATTATACGGAAAAGTTTGATGCTATTGATGATCCTCTTGAAAATCCTATTATTTTGCACACTAAAAAGTTTCGTATTGGTAGCGGTAATATTATTGGGAAGGGAGTTATTCAAGATTTCTTTACTTGTGCCAGTGCTTTGCCCACTATGAGTGGATCTATCCTTCATAAAAGTAGTAGCCTCTCAGATGCTATATCCACGCTCATAGTTGAACTCGAGAGACAATTTTTACATATGCATCCTTCCATACAAAGGATTTTCCTAGAATTTTCTAATACTGAGCATTTTTCTGTTAAGCGAGCAGCGACCATCGTTTTAGCTCATGAGTTCAGATTTATAATAATAGAGGCCAATGAAATTTTTGCGCATTATAGGGTGGATACCGGCCGTCCTCCCATAGAAGCAATTCTTTTCTATCAAGAAGATATTATGCGTTTACAATCTTTAGATCATGTTGCTTTTAATGAAAACCTTAGAAAAAAGGTTCCTACCGATGCTCTTGTTAATAGGATCTCTGAACTTAATGATAATTTTGCCATCCAGAACAATGGTCTAGGTTTTTCCCTTGAACAAAGGCTCATGACTTTTTGCCAAAAGAATGCTTATAATGATGAACTGATTGTGCAATATGAGGGGCTAAAGGAGGAACCAATACCTCCGGAGCTTGATCTTGGGGACTTTTGTCCCATTAAATTTACCCCTTTTGATTATTTTTTCTTGCCACAAAGGAAGATTTCTGCTGAACGTAGGGAGTATGATATGAGCTTTCGCGATTTATCTTATCATTATCACGGCAATACCTAGATCTATCTTCGCTTTTATGCCTAGCTAGGGGCGTTAAACGATAGCGCTTGTTGGGAGGCAACCCAATTTTATTTTTATTCCTTGCTTTTTGCTCCTGTTTAGTAATAAATAATTTATCTAGCCTCTGTTTTGGTTGTGTTTTTTGTGTTTAATTAGTGTTTGTGCCGAGTAGAACCGTTGGGAAGACTTGGGGAAAGTCTTTTTGATCTTGCTGTAAAAAACAAAAACTTTAGCGCTCACGAGAATTGCTGCCATTTTTTATTGGAGAGTGCTATTTAGTTAATTCTTTTGGAAGATGATTAATATATAAATTCTTCACGTCCATTAATTTATTTTAGAACTTTTGGGGTTCCATAAGTTTGCGTTAGTTACAGATTACTACAGACTGTTCTGTTTTTGATAGATTCTGTTTTTCGTGTGTTGTTTGCTTATTTTGATGAATCTATGGCTAGTAAAAGAGTTTATAAATCATAGAGAAGTTGGAATACAGTAGGTTTAACACCAATATGAATAAAGAATGAGTTCATTACAATATATTGAAGTGGTGTTTTGTTTTCTTTCGCTAACAGAGTTCACGAGATTTTCTATTTAAGTTTTGTGTCGTGAAGTTTTCAAGTTTTGGTAAAGATTTGATGGATTATGGAACAAGGAGTGGCAAGAGCCTAAGCTTGGGGATGCCCATGGCACCCCAAGGTAAAATACAAGGACACCAAAAAGCCTAAGCTTGGGGATGCCCCGGAAGGCATCCCCTCTTTTGTCTTCGTTCATCGGTAACTTTACTTGGAGCTATATTTTTATTCGCCACATGATATGTGTTTTGCTTGGAGCGTCTTGTATAATTTGAGTCTTTGCTTTTTAGTTTACCACAATCATCCTTTCTGTACACACCTTTTGAGAGAGACATGAAGGAAATATGCCCTAGAGGCAATTATAATGTTATTATTTTATTTCCTTATATCATGATAAATGTTTATTATTCATGCTAGAATTGTATTATCCGGAAACATAATACTTGTGTGAATACATAGACAAAATAAACGTCACTAGTATGCCTCTACTTGACTAGCTCGTTAATCAAAGATGGTTATGTTTCCTAACCATAGACATGTGTTGTCATTTGATTAACGGGATCACATTATTAGGAGAATGATGTGATTGACATGACCCATTCCATTAGCTTAGCACCCGATCGTTTAGTATGTTGCTATTGCTTTCTTCATGACTTATACATGTTCCTATGACTATGAGATTATGCAACTCCCGTTTGCCGTAGGAACACTTTGTGTGCTACCAAACGTCACAACGTAACTGGGTGATTATAAAGGAGCTCTACAGGTGTCTCCAAAGGTAAATGTTGGGTTGGCGTATTTCGAGATTAGGATTTGTCAGTCCGATTGTCGGAGAGGTATCTCTGGGCCCTCTCGGTAATGCACATCACATAAGCCTTGCAAGCATTGCAACTAACGAGTTAGTTGCGAGATGATGTATTATGAAACGAGTAAAGAGACTTGCCGGTAACGAGATTGAACTAGGTATTGAGATACCGACGATCGAATCTCGGGCAAGTAACATACCGATGACAAAGGGAACAACGTATGTTCTTATGAGGTCTGACGGATAAAGATCTTCGTAGAATATGTGGAAGCCAATATGAGCATCCAGGTTCCGCTATTGCCTGTTGACCGGAGACATGTCTCGGTCATGTCTACATTGTTGTCGAACCTGTAGGGTCCGCACGCTTAAGGTTTCAATGATAGTTATATTATGAGTTTATGAGTTTTGATGTACCGAAGTTAGTTCGGAGTCCTGGATGTGATCACGGACATAACGAGGAGTCTCGAAATGGTCGAGCCATAAAGATTGATATATTGGATGGCTATATTCTGACACCGGAAGTGTTCCGGGTGATTTCGGAGAAAACCGGAGTACCGGAGGGTTACCGGAACCCCCCGCGAGAAGTAATGGGCCATATGGGCCTTAGTGGAGAGAGAGAAGGGCAGCCAGGGTGGGCCGCGCGCCTCCTCCCCCCTTGGTCCGAATTGGACTAGGAGAGGGGGGGGGGCGGCGCCCCCCTTTCCTTCTCCCTCCCCACTTCCTTTCCCCCTCCTAGTAGGAGTCCTACTCCTACTAGGAGGAGGACTCCTCCTTGGCGTGCCAATAGGGCCGGCCAGCCTCCTCCCCTTGCTCCTTTATATATGGGGGCAGGGGGCACCCCTAGACACACAAGTTGATCCACGTGATCGTTTTTCTTAGCCGTGTGCGGTGCCCCCTTCCACCATAATCCTCGATAATATTGTAGCAGTGCTTAGGCGAAGCCCTGCGACGGTAGAACATCAAGATCGTCACCACGCCATCGTGCTGACGGAACTCTTCCCCGACACTTTTCTGGATCGGAGTCCTGGGATCGTCATCGAGCTGAACGTGTGCTAAAACTCGGAGGTGCCATAGTTTCGGTGCTTGATCGGTCGGGCCGTGAAGACGTACGACTACATCAACCGCGTTGTGCTAATGCTTCCGCTGTCGGTCTACAAGGGTACGTAGATCACACTCTCCCCTCTCGTTGCTATGCATCACCATGATCTTGCGTGTGCGTTGGATTTTTTTTTTTGAAATTACTACGTTCCCCATCAGTGGCATCCGAGCCTAGGTTTTATGTGTTGATGTTATATGCACAAGTAGAACACACGTGAGTTGTGGGCGATATAAGTCATACTGCTTACCAGCATGTCATACTTTGGTTCGGCGGTATTGTTGGACGAAGCGGCCCGGACCGACATTACGCGTACGCTTACGCGAGACCGGTTCTCCCGACGTGCTTTGCACAAAGGTGGCTAGCGGGTGTCAGTTTCTCCAACTTTAGTTGAACCGAGTGTGGCTACGCCCGGTCATTGCGAAGGTTAAAACAGCACCAACTTGACAAACTATCGTTGTGGTTTTGATGCGTAGGTAAGATTGGTTCTTACTTAAGCTTGTAGCAGCCACGTAAAACTTGCAACAACAAAGTAGAGGACGTCTAACTTGTTTTTGCAGGGTATGTTGTGATGTGATATGGTCAAGACATGATGCTAAATTTTATTGTATGAGATGATCATGTTTTGTAACCAAGTTATCGGCAACTGGGCAGGAGCCATATGGTTGTCGCTTTATTGTATGCAATGCAATTGCGCTGTAATGCTTTACTTTATCACTAAGCGGTAGCGATAGTCGTGGAAGCATAAGATTGGCGAGACGACAACGATGCTACGATAGTGATCAAGGTGTCACGCCAGTGATGATGGTGATCATGACAGTGCTTCGAAGATGGAGATCACAAGCACAAGATGATGATGGCCATATCATATAACTTATATTGATTGCATGTGATGTTTATCTTTTATGCATCTTATCTTGCTTTATTTGACGGTAGTATTTTAAGATGATCTCTCACTAATTATCAAGAAGTGTTCTCCCTGAGTATGCACTGTTGCGAAAGTTCTTCGTGTTGAGACACCACGTGATGATCGGGTGTGATAGGCTCTACGTTCAAATACAATGGGTGCAAAACATTTGCACACGCGGAATACTCAGGTTATACTTGACGAGCCAAGCATATACAGATATGGCCTTGGAACACCAAGACCGGAAGGTCGAGCGTGAATCATATAGAAGATATGATCAACATAGTGATGTTCACCAATGAAACTACTCCATCTCACGTGATGATCGGACATGGTTTAGGTCATTTGGATCACGTAATCACTTAGAGGATTAGAGGGATGTCTATCTAAGTGGGAGTTCTTTAGTAATATGATTAATTGAACCTAAATTTATCATGAACTTAGTACCTGATAGTGTCTTGCTTTTTTTTGTTTGATTGTAGATAGATGGCCCGTGCTGTTGTTCCGTTGAATTTTAATGCGTTCCTTGAGAAAGCAAAGTTGAAAGATGATGGTAGCAATTACATGGACTGGGTCCGTAACTTGAGGATTATCCTCATTGCTGCACAGAAGAATTACGTCCTGGAAGCACCGCTGGGTGCCAGGCCTGCTGCTGGAGCAACACCAGATGTTATGAACGTCTGGCAGAGCAAAGCTGATGACTACTCGATAGTTCAGTGTGCCATGCTTTATGGCTTAGAATCGGGACTTCAACGACGTTTTGAACGTCATGGAGCATATGAGATGTTCCAGGAGTTGAAGTTAATATTTCAAGAAAATGCTCGGATTGAGAGATATGAAGTCTCCAATAAGTTATATAGCTGCAAGATGGAGGAGAACAGTTCTGTCAGTGAGCATATACTCAAAATGTATGGGTACAATAATCACTTGATTCAATTGGAGGTTAATCTTCCAGATGATTGCGTCATTGACAGAATTCTCCAATCACTGCCACCAAGCTACAAGAGCTTCGTGATGAACTATAATATGCAAGGGATGGATAAGACTATTCCCAGATCTTCGCAATGCTGAAAGCTGCGGAGGTAGAAATCAAGAAGGAGCATCAAGTGTTGATGGTCAACAAGACCACTAGTTTCAAGAAAAAGGGCAAAGGGAAGAAGAAGGGGAACTTCAAAAATAACAGCAAGCAAGTTGCTACTCAAGAGAAGAAACCCAAACCTGGACCTAAGCTTGAAGCTGAGTGCTTCTACTGCAAGCAGACTGGTCATTGGAAGCAGAACTGCCCCAAGTATTTGGCGGATAAGAAGGATGGCAAGGTGAACAAAGGTATATGTGATATACATGTTATTGATGTGTACCTTACTAATGCTCACAGTAGCACCTGGGTATTTGATACTGGTTCTGTTGCTAACAACTGCAAATCGAAACAGGGACTACGGATTAAGCGAAGATTGGCTAAGGACGAGGTGACTATGCGCGTGGGAAATGGTTCCAAAGTCGATGTGATCGCGGTCGGCACGCTACCTCTACATCTACCTTCGGGATTAGTCTTAGACCTAAATAATTGTTATTTGGTGCCAGTGTTACGCATGAACATTATATCTGGATCTTGTTTGATGCGAGACGGTTATTCATTTAAATCAGAGAATAATGGTTGTTCTATTTATATGAGTAATAACTTTTATGGTCATGCACCCTTAAAGAGTGGTCTATTCTTATTAAATCTCGATAGTAGTGACACACATATTCATAATGTTGAAGCCAAAAGATGCAGAGTTGATAATGATAGTGCAACTTACTTGTGGCACTGCCGTTTGGGTCATATCGGTGTAAAGCGCATGAAGAAACTCCATACTGATGGACTTTTGGAACCACTTGATTATGAATCACTTGGTACTTGCGAACCGTGCCTTATGGGTAAGATGACAAAAACATCGTTCTCCAGTATTATGGAGAGAGCAACAGATTTGTTGGAAATCATACATACAGATGTATGTGGTCAGATGAATGTTGAGGCTCGTGGCGGATATCGTTATTTTCTCACCTTCACAGATGACTTAAGCAGATATGGGTATATCTACTTAATGAAACATAAGTCTGAAACGTTTGAAAACTTCAAAGAATTTCAGAGTGAAGTTGAAAATCATCGTAACAAGAAAATGAAATTCCTACGATTTGATCGTGGAGGAGAATATTTGAGTTACGAGTTTGGTGTACATTTGAAACAATGCGGAATAGTTTCACAACTCACGCCACCCGGAACACCACAACGTAATGGTGTGTCCGAACGTCGTAATCGTACTTTACTTGATATGGTGCGATCTATGATGTCTCTTACTGATTTACCGCTATCATTTTGGGGTTGTGCTCTAGAGACGGCCGCATTCATGTTAAATAGGGCACCATCAAAATCCGTTGAGACGACTCCTTATGAACTGTGGTTTGGCAAGAAACCAAAGTTGTCGTTTCTGAAAGTTTGGGGTTGCGATGCTTATGTGAAAAAGCTTCAACCTGATAAGCTCGAACCCAAGTCGGAGAAATGTGTCTTCATAGGATATCCAAAGGAAACTATTGAATACACCTTCTATCACAGATCCGAAGGCAAGACTTTTGTTGCTAAATTTGGAAACTTTCTAGAGAAGGAGTTTCTCTCGAAAGAAGTGAGTGGGAGGAAAGTAGAACTTGATGAGGTAACTGTACCTGCTCCCTTATTGGAAAGTAGTACATCACAGAAACCAGTTTCTATGACACCTACACCAATTAGTGAGGAAGCTAATGATGATGATCATGAAACTTCAGAACAAGATACTACTGAACCTCGTAGATCAACCAGAGTAAGATCCGCACCAGAGTGGTATGGTAATCCTGTTCTGGAAGTCATGCTACTAGATCATGATGAACCTATGAACTATGGAGAAGCGATGGTGAGCCCAGATTCCGAAAAATGGCTTGAAGCCATGAAATCTTAGATGGGATCCATGTATGAGAACAAAGTATGGACTTTGGTTGACTTGCCCAATGATCAGCAAGCACTTGAGAATAAATGGATCTTCAAGAAGAAGACTGACGCTGACGGTAATGTTACTGTCTACAAAGCTCGACTTGTCGCAAAATGTTTTCGACGAGTTCAAGGGATTGAGTACGATGAGACCTTCTCACCCGTAGCGATGCTTAAGTCTGTCCGAATCATGTTAGCAATTGCTGCATTTTATGATTATGAAATTTGGCAGATGGATGTCAAAACTGCATTCCTGAATGGATTTCTGGAAGAAGAGTTGTATATGTTGCAGCCGGAAGGTTTTGTCGATCCAAAGGGAGCTAACAAAGTGTGCAAGCTCCAGCGATCCATTTATGGACTGGTGCAAGCCTCTCGGAGTTGGAATAAACGCTTTGATAGTGTGATCAAAGCATTTGGTTTTGTACAGACTTTTGGAGAAACCTATATTTACAAGAAAGTGAGTGGGAGCTTTGTAGCATTTCTGATATTGTATGTAGATGACATATTACTAATCGGAAATGATATAGAATTTTTGGATAGCATAAAGGGATACTTGAATAAGAGTTTTTCAATGAAATACCTCGGTGAAGCTGCTTACATATTGGGCATTAAGATCTATAGAGACAGATCAAGATGCTTAATTGGACTTTCACAAAGCACATACCTTGACAAAGTTTTGAAAAAGTTCAAAATGGATCAAGCAAAGAAAGGATTCTTGCCTGTGTTACAAGGTGTGAAATTGAGTAAGACTCAATGCCCGACCAATGCAGAAGATAGAGAGAAAATGAAAGATGTTCCCGACCAAGGCTCTATCATGTATGCAATGCTGTGTACCAGACCTGATGTGTGTCTTGCTATAAGTCAAGTAGGGAGGTACCAAAGTAATCCAGGAGTGGATCACTGGACAGCGGTCAAGAACATCCTGAAATACCTGAAAAGGACTAAGGATATGTTTCTCATATATGGAGGTGACAAAGAGCTCATCGTAAATGGTTACGTTGATGCAAGCTTTGACACTGATCTGGACGATTCTAAATCACAAACCGGATATGTGTTTACATTAAACGGTGGAGCTGTCAGTTGGTGCAGTTCTAAACAAAGCGTTGTGGCGGGATCTACATGTGAAGCGGAGTACATAGCTGCTTCGGAAGCAGCAAACGAAGGAGTCTGGATGAAGGAGTTCATATCCGATCTAGGTGTCATACCTAGTGCATCGGGTCCAATGAAATCTTTTGTGACAATACTGGTGCAATTGCCTTGGCAAAGGAATCTAGATTTCACAAGAGAACCAAGCACATCAAGAGATGCTTCAATTCCATCCGAGATAGTCCAGGTGGGAGACATAGAGATTTGCAAGATACATACGGATCTGAATGTTGCAGACCCTTGACTAAGCCTCTTCCACGAGCAAAACATGATCAACACCAAAGCTCCATGGGTGTTAGAATCATTACCGTGTAATCTAGATTATTGACTCTAGTGCAAGTGGGAGACTGAAGGAAATATGCCCTAGAGGCAATAATAATGTTATTATTTTATTTCCTTATATCATGATAAATGTTTATTATTCATGCTAGAATTGTATTATCCAGAAACATAATACTTGTGTGAATACATAGACAAACTAAACGTCACTAGTATGCCTCTACTTGACTAGCTCGTTAATCAAAGATGGTTATGTTTCCTAACCATAGACATGTGTTGTCATTTGATTAACGGAATCACATTATTAGGAGAATGATGTGATTGACATGACCCATTCCATTAGCTTAGCACCCGATCGTTTAGTATGTTGCTATTGCTTTCTTCATGACTTATACATGTTCCTATGACTATGAGATTATGCAACTCCCGTTTGCCGGAGGAACACTTTGTGTGCTACCAAACGTCACAACGTAACTGGGTGATTATAAAGGAGTTCTACAGGTGTCTCCAAAGGTAAATGTTGGGTTGGCGTATTTCGAGATTAGGATTTGTCACTCCGATTGTCGGAGAGGTATCTCTGGGCCCTCTCGGTAATGCACATCACATAAGCCTTGCAAGCATTGCAACTAATGAGTTGGTTGCGAGATGATGTATTACAAAATGAGTAAAGAGACTTGCCGGTAACGAGATTGAACTAGGTATTGAGATACCGATGATCGAATCTCGGGAAAGTAACATACCGATGACAAAGGGAACAACGTATGTTGTTATGCGGTCTTACCGATAAAGATCTTCGTAGAATATGTGGGAGCCAATATGAGCATCCAGGTTCTGCTATTGGTTATTGACCGGAGACATGTCTCGGTCATGTCTACATTGTTCTCGAACCTGTAGGGTCCGCACGCTTAAGGTTTTGATGACAGTTATATTATGAGTTTATGAGTTTTGATGTACCGAGGAGTCCCGGATGTGATCACGGACATAACGAGGAGTCTCGAAATGGTCGAGACATAAAGATTGATATATTGGACGGCTATATTCGGACACCGGAAGTGTTCCGGGTGATTTCGGAGAAAACCGAAGTACCGGAGGGTTACCGGAACTCCCCAGGAGAAATAATGGGCCATATGGGCCTTAGTGGAGAGAGAGAAGGGCAGCCAGGGTGGGCCGCGTGCCTCCTCCCCCCTTGGTCTGAATTGGACTAGGAGCGGGGGGGGGGGGGGGCGCCCCCCTTTCCTTCTCCCTCCCCACTTCCTTTCCCCCTCCTAGTAGGAGTCCTACTCCTACTAGGAGGAGGACTCCTCCTTGGCGCGCCAATAGGGCCGGCCAGCCTCCTCCCCTTGCTCCTTTATATACGGGGGCAGGGGGCACCCCTAGACACACAAGTTGATCCACGTGATCGTTTTTCTTAGCCGTGTGCGGTGCCCCCTTCCACCATAATCCTCGATAATATTGTAGCAGTGCTTAGGCGAAGCCCTGCGACGGTAGAACATCAAGATCGTCACCACGCCGTCGTGCTGAAGGAACTCTTCCCCGACACTTTGCTGGATCGGAGTCCGGGGATCGTCATCGAGCTGAACGTGTGCTAAAACTCGGAGGTGTCGTAGTTTCGGCGCTTGATCGGTCGGGCCGTGAAGACGTACGACTACATCAACCGTGTTGTGCTAACGCTTCCCCTGTCGGTATACAAGGGTACGTAGATCACACTCTCCCCTCTCCTTGCTATGCATCACCATGATCTTGCGTGTGCGTAGGATTTTTTTTTGAAATTACTACGTTCCCCATCAAGACACACATGAATTGGAATTTATTAGAATACTCTATGTGCTTCACTTATATCTTTTGAGCTATACAATTTTTGCTCTAGTGCTTCACTTATATCTTTTAGAGCACGGCGGTGGTTCTATTTTATAGAAATAATTGATCTCTCATGCTTCACTTATATTATTTTGAGAGTCCTTTAGAACAACATGACAATAATAAAAACTTTCATACAAGTGCATTGAATACTAAGAGAAGTTTGATGCTTGATGATTGTTTTGAGATATGGAGATGGTGATATTAGAGTCATGCTAGTTGAGTAGTTGTTAATTTGAGAAATACTTGTGTTGAAGTTTGTGATTACCGTAGCATGCACGTATGGTGAACCGTTATGTGACAAAGTCGAAGCATGATTTATTTATTGATTGCCTTCCTTATGAGTGGTGGTCGGGGACGAGCGATGGTCTTTTCCTACCAATCTATCCCCCTAGGAGCATGCGCGTAGTACTTTGTTTCGATAACTAATAGATTTTTGCAATAAGTATGTGAGTTCTTTATGACTAATGTTGAGTCCATGGATTATACGCACCCTCACCCTTCCACATTTGCTATCCTCTCTAGTACCGCGCAACTTTCGTCGGTACCATAAACCCACCATATACCTTCCTCAAAACAAGCACCATACCTACCTATTATGGCATTTCCATAGCCATTCCGAGATATATTGCTATGCAACTTTCCACTGTTCCGTTTGCTATGACACGCTTCATCATTGTCATATTGCTTTGCATGATCGTGTAGTTGACATCATATTTGTGGCAAAGCCACCATTCATAATTCTTTCATACATGTCACTCTTGATTCCTTGCATATCCCAGTACACCACCGGAGGCACTCACATAGAGTCATATTTTGTTCTAAGTATCAAGTTGTAATTCTTGAGTTGTAAGTAAAAAGAAGTGTGATGATCATCATTATTAGAGCATTGTCCCAAGTGAGGAAAGGATGATGGAGGCTATGATTCCCCCACAAGTTGGGATGAGACTCCGGACGAAAAAAGAAAAGAAAAAAAGAGGCAAAAAAGAAGAAGGCCCAAATAAAAAAAATGAAAATGAGAGAAAAAGAGAGAAGGGACAATGTTAGTATCCTTTTTCCACACTTGTGCTTCAAAGTAGCACCATGATCTTCATGATAGAGAGTCTCCTATGTTGTCACTTCCATAAACTAGTGGAAATTTTACATTATAGAACTTGGCTTGTATATTCCAATGATGGGCTTTCTCAAATTGCCCTAGGTCTTCGTGAGAAAGCAAGTTGTATGCGCACCCACTTAGTTTCTTTTGTTGAGCTTTCTGATAACCCACAAGTATAGGGGATCGCACCAGTTTTCGGGGTAGAGTATTCAACGCAAATTTATTGATTCGAGGAGCCAGAGAATATTCTCAATTATTAGCAGCTGAGTTGTCAATTCAACCACACCTGGAAACTTAATATCTGCAGCAAAGTGTTTAGTAGCAAAGTAATATGATAGTAGTGGTAGCGGTAGCAAAAGGTAATGATAACAAAAGTAATATTTTTGGTATTTTGTAGTGATGATAGCAATAGCAACGGAAAAGTAAATAAACGAAGAACAATATACGGAAAGCTCGTAGGCAATGGATCGGTGATAGAGAATTATGCCGGATGCGGTTCATCATGTAACAGTCATAACCTAGGGTGACACAGAACTAGCTCCAATTCATCAATGTAATGTAGGCATGTATTCCGAATATAGTCATACATGCTTATGGAAAAGAACTTGCATGACATCTTTTGTCCTACCCTCCCGTGGCGGTGGGGTCCTAGCGGAAACTAAGGGATATTAAGGCCTCCTTTTAATAGAGTACCAGACCAGAGCATTAACACATAGTGAATACATGAACTCCTCAAACTACGGTCATCACTGGTAAGTATCCTGATTATTGTCACTTCGGGGTTAACGGATCATAACACATAATAGGTGACTATAGACTTGCAAGATAGGATCAAGAACTCTCATATATTGATGAAAACATAATAGGTTCAGATCTGAAATCATGGCACTCGGGCCCTAGTGACCAGCATTAAGCATAGCAAAGTCATAGCAACATCAAGCTCAGAACATAGTGGATACTAGGGATCAAACCCTAACAAAACTAACTCGATTACATGATAAATCTCATCCAACCCATCACCGTCTAGCAAGCCTATGATGGAATTACTCACGCACAGCGGTGAGCATCATGAAATTGGTGATGGAGGATGGTTGATGATGACGATGGCGACGGATTCCCCTCTCCGGAGCCCCGAACGGACTCTAGATCAGGCCTCCCGAGAGGTTTTAGGGCTTGGCGGCGGCTCCATATCTTAAAATGCGATGAATCCTTCTTCTTTATTTTTTTCTCCCCGAAACCAAATATATAGAGTTGGAGTTGAGGTCGGAGGAGCTCCAGGGGGCCCACGAGGTAGGCGGTTGCGCCCTAGGGGGGCAGGCGCGCCCCCCACCCTCATGGACAGGTGGTGGCCCCCTGGTCTTCAACTTTTGCAAGGATTTTTTATTATGTCCAAATAGACATTTCGTGAAGTTTCAGGTCATTCCGAGAACTTTTGTTTCTGCACATAAATAACACCATGGCAATTCTGCTGAAAACAGCGTCAGTCCGGGTTAGTTCCATTCAAATCATGCAAGTTAGAGTCCAAAACAAGGGCAAAAGTGTTCGGAAAAGTAGATACGACGGAGACGTATCAACTCCCCCAAGCTTAAACCTTTGCTTGTCCTCAAGCAATTCAGTTGACAAACTGAAAGTGATAAAGAAAAACTTTTACAAACTCTGTTTGCTCTTGTTGTTGTAAATATGTAAAGCCAGCATTCAAGTTTTCAGCAAAGATTATGAACTAACCATATTCACAATAACGCATAGGTCTCATGTTTACTCATATCAATGGCATAATCAACTAGCGAGCAATAATAATAAATCTCGAATGACAACACTTTCTCAAAACAATCATAATATGATATAACAATATGGTATCTCGCTAGCCCTTTCTGAGACCGCAAAACATAAATGCAGAGCACCTTTAAAGATCAAGGACTGACTAGAAATTGTAATTCATGGTAAAAGAGATCCAGTCAAGGCATACTCAATGTAAACTAATAGTAATGAATGCAAACGACAGCGGTGCTCTCCAGCTAATGCTTTTTAATAAGAGGACAATGACTCAACATGAAAGTAAATAGATATGCCCTTCGTAGAGGGAAGTAGGGATTTGTAGAGGTGCCAGAGCTCGGTTTTGAAATAGAGGTGAATAATATTTTGAGCGGTATACTTTCATTGTCAACATAACAACCAAGAGATGGTGATATCTTCCATGCTACACACAATATAGGCGGTTCCCAAACAGAATGGTAAAGTTTATACTCCCCCTCCACCAACAAGCATCAATCCATGGCTTGCTCGAAACAACGAGTGCCTCCAACTAACAAGAGTCCTAGGGGGAATTTTGTTTGCAATTATTTTGATTTTATTTGCATAAAGCATGGGACTGGGCATCCCGGTGACCAGCCCTTTTCTCGTGAGTGAGGAGCGGAGTCCACTCCTCTTGAGAATAACCCGCCTAACATGGAAGATACAGACAGCCCTAGTTGATACATGAGCTATTCGAGCATACAAAACAAGATATTTATTTGAAGGTTTAGAGTTTGGGACATACAAATTTACTTGGAACGGCAGGTAGATACCGTATATAGGTAGGTATGGTGGAGTCATATGGAATAACTTTGGGGTTTATGGAGTTGGATGCATAAGCAGTATTCCCGCTTAGTACAAGTGAAGGCTAGCAGAAGACTGGGAAGCGGCCAGCTAGAGAGCGACAACAGTCATGAACATGCATTAAAATTAATCAACACCGAATGCAAGCATGAGTAGGATATAATCCACCATGAACATAAATATCGTGAAGGCTATGTTGATTTTGTTTCAACTACATGCGTGAACATGCGCCAAGTCAAGTCACTTAAATCATTCAGAGGAGGATACCACCCTATCATACCACATCACAACCATTTTAATAGCATGTTGGCACGCAAGGTAAACCATTATAATCTCCTAGCTAATCAAGCATGTCACAAGAAACTATGATCTCTAGTTGTCATAACAAACATGTTTATTCATAATAGGCTGAATCAGGAACGATGAACTAATCATATTTACAAAAACAAGAGAGGTCGAGTTCATACCAGCTTTTCTCATCTCAGTTAGTCCATCATATATCATCATAATTGCCTTTCACTTGCACGACCGAACAATGTGGATAATAATAATAGTGCACGTGCATTGGACTAAGCTGGAATCTGCAAGCATTCAATAAACAGGAGAAGACAAGGCAATATGGGCTCTTTTGTCAAATCAACAATAATGCATATAAGAGCCACTTCAACAATTTAATCATGGTCTTCTCCTATCGACCCCCAAGGAAAAGAAAAGAAATAAAACTATTTACACAGGAAAGCTCCCAACAAGCAAAAGAAGAACATGAAATCTTTTTGGGTTTCCTTTTAATTACTACTACAAGCATGGAAATTAAAACTAGCATGGATGATACAATGAAAAAGTATGAGCACCGACATCTAGCAATGAGTGTGTGAACATAAATATAATGTCAGTGAGAAATACGCACTCCCCCAAGCTTAGGATTTTGGCCTAAGTTGGTCTATGCCCACGGCTGGCCTGGCGGATATCCACAATAATAGTTGGGGTCATACTGAGATGCAGCGGCTATCGCCTCCTGAGCTGCAGCATGGCGAGGAGCGGCCTCCGCCCTCCTCTCGTACTCATCTGCCTCCTCTCTGGTAATAACATATCTTCCTTTTGCCTGATAATCAAAGAAGGCAGGAGCAGGGAGAGTAATACAGACAGGACACCGTCTGTCAAAGATTAGTCGATACTAGAGAGGTGATTCACTCCTCTCAACAAACTGGTGGTGAACCATAGCATTAAAATCTAGGTAAGCGGGAGGCAATTCAATACCATCCTCACGTATGGTTACACCTAGAAAATTAGGTAAGCGGGTTGCATAAATTCCACCGAAGAAATCTCCATTAAATCTATTATTATGCAACCTACGTGCAACAATGGCTCCCAAATTATAGGATTTGTCCCCTAACACAGCACTCCTAAGAATACTAAGGTCAGGGACACACATGTGACATGCTTCATCTTTACCATTTATGCACCTACCTATGAAGATAGCAAAATAATGTATAGCAGGAAAGTGAATGCTCCCTATGGTAGCTTGTGTTATATCTCTAGATTCCCCCACAGTTATGCTAGCAAGAAAATTTCTAAATTCAGATTTGCGGGGTTCACTAGCACTACCCCATTGTGGAAGTTTGCAAGCAGTGGTAAAATCCTATAAGTCCATAGTATAAGATTTTTCATAGAGATCAAACAAGACAGTTGGAGAATTACGTGAAGATGAAAATTCAAACCTCCTCACAAAGGTACTAGTGAGATAGTGGTACTGGCGGCACTTTTCTTCCTCGAAGCTCACAAGATCAGCATTACGCAAATATGTGTTAAATTCTTCCTTAGTTCCCGCTCGATCCATAAAGTTTTCAGAAGGCCATTCACAAGGACGCACTGGAGCGTCTCTTGATGGCTCTTCATCAGCATCACGCATTGCAAGCCTGGGCCCTTGCTTCCTTGAAGAACCACCTTGGTACATTTTCCTAAGCATATTTCTTTCTCTGAAAAATTTCTGAAATTTTTTAGTAACTTCAAAATAAAAGTAAGCCAAACTCAATAATATTGGTAGCAACTACTCATACAAGTGCCTAGAGCCTATATCATGCATCAAAACTACTTGGAACCATATAAATTTGACATGCAAGCTCAAGAACATGGTCACCTAGGCAGCACAAATTTACAATGAATAAAGCACTAGAACAAAAACTAATTGGACCAATGGAGGAGTCACATACCAAGGAACAATCCCCCTAAGCAGTTTTGTGAGAGGTGCTTTGAGCAAGGAGATCGAAAATGGCAGCAAAATGAGCTTGGACTCGGGTTTGAGTTGGATATTCGTGTTTGTGGGAGGAAGGAGTATGTGGGTGCAAGGATAAGTGGAGGAGGGCCACCGTGGGCCCACGAGGCAGGGGGGCGCGCCCAGGGGGTAGGGCGCGCCCTCCACCCTCGTGGCCAGGTGGATGCCCCCCGTTCTGTGTTCTCGGTGCCAAATATTCTCAAATATTCCAGAAAAAATCATATTTAAATTTCAGGGCATTTGGAGAACTTTTATTTTCGGGGTATTTTTATATTGCACAGATAATTCAGATAACAGATGGAAAATACTTATCTTTATTTTATTTAATATAAATAACAGAAAGTAAAAGGAGGGCACGGAAGGTTGTGCCTTCTAGTTTCATCCATCTCATGCTCATCAAAAGGAATCCACTAACAAGGTTGATCAAGTCTTGTTAACGAACTCATTCCGAATAACATGGAACCGGAGAAATTTCGAATAACACTATGTTACCTCAACGGGGATATGCACATCCCCAATAATAAGAATATCATATTTCTTCTTGACAGTAGGAAGAGGAAATTCAAAACCTCCAAATATAATCGATGAAATTTTTCCAATAGAATTGATACTATGAACTTGAGGTTGTTTCCTCGGAAAGTGTACCGTATGCTCATTACCATTAACATGAAAAGTGACATTGCCTTTAGTGCAATCAATAACAGCCCCTACAGTATTCAAAAAGGGTCTTCCAAGAATAATAGACATACTATCGTCCTCGGGAATATCAAGAATAACAAAGTCCGTTAAAATAGTAACGTTTGCAACTACAACAGGCACATCCTCACAAATACCGATAGGTATAGCAGTTGATTTATCAGCCATTTGCAAAGATATTTCAGTAGGCGTCAACTTATTCAAATCAAGTCTACGATATAAAGAGAGAGGCATAACACTAACACCGGCTCCAAGATCACATAAAGCAGTTTTAACATAGTTTCTTTTAATAGAGCATGGTATAGTGGGTACTCCTGGATCTCCAAGTTTCTTTGGTATTCCACCCTTAAAAGTATAATTAGCAATCATGGTGGAAATTTCATCTTCCGGTATCTTTCTTTTATTAGTAACAATTTCTTTCATGTACTTAGCATAAGGATTCATTTTGAGCATATCAGTTAACCGCATACGCAAAAAGATAGGTCTAATCATTTCAGCAAAGCACTCAAAATCCTCATCATCCTTTTTATTGGATGGTTTGGGAGGAAAAGGCATGGGTTTGTGAACCTAAGGCTCTCTTTCCTTTCCGTGTTTCCTAGCAACAAAGTCTTTCTTATCATAATGTTGATTCTTTGATTGTGGGTTATCAAGATCAATAGCAGGTTCAATTTCTACATCATTATCATTACTAGGTTGAGCATCGTCATGAACATTTTTATTAGCATTATCACTAGTTTCAGGTTCATTACCAGATTGTGTTTCAGCATCAGAAATAGAAATATCATTTGGATTCTCAGGTGTTTCAGCAATAGGTTCACTAGAAGCATGCAAAGTCCTATCATTTTTCTTTTTCTTCCTTTTAGAAGGACTAGGTGCATCTATATTATTTCTCTAAGAATCTTGCTCAATTCTCTTAGGGTGGCCTTCAGGATACAAAGGTTCCTGAGTCATTCTACCAGTTCTAGTAGCCACTCTAACAGAATAATTATTATTCTTACTATTCAATTCGTTAAGCAAATCATTCTGAGCTTTAAGTACTTGTTCTACTTGAGTGGTAACCATAGAAGCATGTTTACTAATAAGTTTAAGTTCACCTTTAACATTAGCCATATAATCACCCAAGTGTTCAAGCATATTTGAAATGTATTTCAATTGTCTACCAAAATAAGTATTAAAGTCTTCTTGCTTAGCCATAAATTTATCAAACTCATCTAAGCATGGACTAGCAAACTTGGTAAATGGGATTTCAGCTTTATCATATCTATAAAGAGAATTTACCTTTACTACCTGTGTCGGGTTATCAAGACCATGAATTTCTTCAATAGGTAATGGATTAAGATCATATGTTTCTTCAACAGGCGGCAAATTAAGACCGTGTATTTCTTCAATAGGAGGTAAATTCTTAACATCTTCAGCTTTAATACATTTTTCCTTCATAGATTTCTTTGCCTCTTTCATATCTTTAGGACTGAGAAATAGAACACCTCTCTTCTTCAGAGTTGGTTTAGGAATAGGCTCAGGAACTGTCCAATTATTTTCATTTATCAACATATTATTCAATAGAATTTCAGCTTCAGCCGGTGTTCTTTCCCTGAAAACAGAACCAGCACAACTATCCAGGTAATCTCTGGAAGCATCAGTTAGTCCATTATAAAAGATATCAAGTATTTCATTTTTCTTAAGAGGATGATCAGGCAAAGCATTAAGTAATTGGAAAAGGCTCCCCGAGCTTGTGGGAGACTCTCTTCTTCAATTTCCACAAAATTATATATATCCCTTAAAGCAGCTTGTTTCTTATGAGCAGGAAATATTTAGCAGAGAAGTAATAAATCATATCCTGGGGACTACGCACACAACCAGGATCAAGAGAACTAAACCATATCTTAGCAACACCCTTTAATGAGAACAGAAATATTTTAAGGATATAAAAGTAGCGAGTTCTCTCATCATTAGTGAACAGGGTGGCTATACATTTAATTTAGTAAGATGTGCCACAACAGTTTCAGATTCATAGCCATGAAAAGGATCAGATTCAACCAAAGTAATTATATCAGGATCAATAGAGAGTTAATAATCCTTATCAGTAACACGGATAGGTGAAGTAGCAAAAGCAGGGTCAGGTTTCATTCTAGCATTAAGAGATTGCTGCTTCCATTTAGCTAATAATTTCTTAAGATCACTTCTATTATTACAAGCAAGAATAGCTCTAGCGAATTCTTCATCTAGGACATAACCCTCAGGAACAATAGGCAATTCATAAGTATTACGGGGAGAGTCTTCATCATCACTATATTCAATATAATCAGTTTCAATATTTTCATTCTCTCTAACCATAGCAAGTTGTTCATCAAGAAATTCACCAAGTGGCACAGTAGTATCAAGTGTAGAAGTAGTTTCATCATAAGTATCATGCATAGCAGAAGTGGCATCATCAATAACATGCGACATATCAGAACGAATAGGAGAAGAAGGTTCAGGTGTCGCAAGCTTGCTCAAAACAGAAGGTGAATCAAGTGCAGAGCTAGATGGCAGTTCCTTACCTCCCCTCGTAGTTGAGGGATAAATCTTGGTTTTTGGATCTCTCAAGTTCTTCATAATGATAAGCATATATAAATCCCAAGTGACTCAAAGAATAGAGCTATGCTACCCGGCAATGGCGCCAGAAAATAGTCTTGATAACTCACAAGTATAGGGGATCGCAACAGTTTTCAAGGGTAGAGTATTCAGCCCAAATTTATTGATTTGACACAAGGGGAGCCAAAGAATATTCTCAAGTATTAGCAGCTGAGTTGTCAATTCAACCACACCTGGAAACTTAATATCAGTAGCAAAGTGTTTAGTAGCAAAGTAATATGATAGTAGTGGTAGCGGTAGCAAAATGTAATGATAACAAAAGTAATATTTTTGGTATTTTGTAGTGATGATAGCAATAGCAACGGAAAAGTAAATAAACGAAGAACAATATACGGAAAGCTCGTAGGCAATGGATCGGTGATAGAGAATTATGCCGGATGCGGTTCATCATGTAACAGTCATAACCTAGGGTGACACAGAACTAGCTCCAATTCATCAATGTAATGTAGGCATGTATTCCGAATATAGTCATACGTGCTTATGGAAAAGAACTTGCATGACATCTTTTGTCCTTCCCTCCCGTGGCAGCGGGGTCCTAGCGGAAACTAAGGGATATTAAGGCCTCCTTTTAATAGAGTACCAGACCAAAGCATTAACACATAGTGAATACATGAACTCCTCACACTACGGTCATCACCGGTAAGTATCCCGATTATTGTCACTTCGGGGTTAACGGATCATAACAGACAATAGGTGACTATAGACTTGCAAGATAGGATCAAGAACTCTCATATGTTGATGAAAACATAATAGGTTCAGATCTCAAATCATGGCACTCGGGCCCTAGTGACAAGCATTAAGCATAGAAAAGTCATAGCAACATCAATCTCGGAACATAGTGGATACTAGGGATCAAACCCTAACAAAACTAACTCGATTACATGATAAATCTCATCCAACCCACCACAGTCTAGCAAGACTACATTGGAATTACTCACGCACGGCGGTGAGCATCATGAAATCGGTGATGGAGGATGGTTGATGATGACGATGGCGACGGATTCCCCTCTCCGGAGCCCCGAACAGACTCCAGATCATCCCTCCCGAGAGGTTTTAGGGCTTGGCGGCGGCTCCGTATCCTAAAACGCGATGAATCCTTCTTCTTTATTTTTTTCTCCCCGAAACCAAATATATAGAGTTGGAGTTGAGGTCGGAGGACCTCCAGGGGGCCCACGAGGTAGGGGGCGCGCCCCCACCCTCGTGGACAGGTGGTGGGCCCCCTGGTCTTCAACTTTTGCAAGGATTCTTTATTATTTCCAAATAGACGTTCCATGAAGTTTTAGGTCATTCCGAGAACTTTTGTTTCTGCACATAAATAACACCATGGCAATTCTGCTGAAAACAACATCAGTCCGGGTTAGTTCCATTCAAATCATGCAAGTTAGAGTCCAAAACAAGGGCAAAAGTGTTTGGAAAAGTAGATACAACGGAGACGTATCACTTTCATACACTTATAGCTTTAGTGCATACGTTGCATGGAAATCCCTACTCACTCACATTGATATCTATTGATGGGCATCTCCATAGCCCGTTGATACGCGTAGTTGATGTGAGACTATCTTCTCCTTTTTTGTCTTCTCCACAACCACCATTCTATTCCACCATAGTGCTATATCCATGGTTCATGCTCATATATTGAGTGAAGATTGAAAAAGTTGGAGAACATCAAAAGTATGAAACAATTGCTTGGCTTGTCATTGGGGTTGTGCATGATTTAATATTTTGTGTGATGAAGATAGAGCATAGCCAAACTATATGATTTTGTAGGGATAACTTTCTTTGGCCATGTTATTTTGAGAAGACGTGATTGCTTAGTTAGTATGCTTGAAGTATTATTATTTCTATGTCAATATTAAACTTTTATCTTGAATCTTTCAGACCTGAACATTGATGCCACAATAAAGAAAAAATACATTGAGAAATATGTTAGAAGCATTCCACATCAGAAATTCTGTTTTTATCATTTACCTACTCGAGGACGAGCATGAATTAAGCTTGGGGATGCTTGATACGTCTCCAACGTATCTATAATTTTTGTTTGCTCCATGCTATTATATTATCTATTTTGGATGTTACTGGGCTTATTTTTTTTACACTTTTATACTATTTTTGGGACTAACCTATTAACCGGAGACCCATCCCAAATTGCTGATTTTTTGCCTATTTTAGAGTTTCGTCAAAAAGGAATATCAAACGGAGTCCAAACGGAATGAAACCTTCGGTGGCGTTATTTTTGGAACAAACATGATCCAGGAGACTTGGAGTGGACGTCAACAAACAATCGAGGAGGCCACGAGACAGGGGGCGTGCCTACCCCCTGGGCGCGCCCTCCACCATCGTGGGCCCCTCATTGATCCACCGACGTACTTCTTCCTCCTATATATATCCACGTACCCCCCAAACATCCAGGAGCACTACGAAAACCTAATTCCACCGCCGCAACCTTCTGTACTCAAGAGATCCCATCTTGGGGCCTTTTCCGAAGCTCCGCTGGAGGGGGCATTGATCACGGAGGGCCTCTACATCAACTCCATGGCCTCTCCGATGATGTGTGGGTAGTTTACTTCAGACCTCCGGGTCCATAGCTAGTAGCTAGATGGCTTCTTCTCTCTATTTGGATATCAATACAAAGTTCTCCTCGATTTTCTTGGAGATCTATTCGATGTAATCTTCTTTTGCGGTGTGTTTGTCGAGATCCGATGAATTGTGGGTTTACGATCAAGTTTATCTATGAACAGTATTTGAATCTTATCTAAATTCTTTTATGTATGATTGGTTTATCTTTGCAAGTCTCTTTGAATTATCAGTTTGGTTTGGCCTACTAGATTGATCTTTCTTGCAATGGGAGAAGTGCTTAGCTTTGGGTTCAATTTTGCGGTGCTCGATCCCAGTGACAGAAAGGGAAACGACATGAATTGTATTGTTGCTATCAAGGATAAAAAGATGGGGTTTATATCATATTGCATGAGTTTATCCCTCTACATCATGTCATCTTGCTTAAGGCGTTACTCTGTTCTTATGAACTTAATACTCTAGATGCATGCTGGATAGCGGTCGATGTGTGGAGTAATAGTAGTAGATGCAGGCAGGAGTCGGTCTACTTGTCGCGGATGTGATCATGCCTAGATATTCTCATAATCATTCGCTTTTCTATCAATTGCTTGACAGTAATTTGTTCACCACCGTAATACTTGTGCTTTCTTGAGAGAAGCCACTAGTGAAACCTATGGCCCCCGGGTCTATTTTCCATCATATTAATCTCCCGTCAACAAGCTATTTCTGGCACCATTTATTTTGCTTTATTTACTTTCAATCTATATCATAAAAATACCAAAAATATTTATCTTATTATTATCATCTCTATTAGATCTCACTCTTGCAAGTGGCCATAAAGGGATTGACAACCCCTTTATCGCATTGGTTGCGAGGTTCTTATTTGTTTGTGTAGGTATGAGGTTACTCGCGCGTGGTCTCCTACTGGATTGATACCTTGGTTCTCAAAAACTAAGGGAAATACTTACGCTGCTTTACTACACCACCCTTTCCTCTTCAAGGGAAAACCAACACAGTGCTCAAGAGGTAGCATGTGTCAATGATAACGCCATGTAATTACTTCACTTTATTGCTAACCGTTAGCCATAGTAGTAGAAGTAACAGCTGGCGAGACAACTTCATGAAGACACGATGATGGAGATGATCATGGTGTCATGCCGGTGACGATGATGATCATGGCGCCCCGAAGATGGAGATCAAAAGGAGCAAAATGATATGGGCCATATCATGTCACTATTTGATTGCATGTGATGTTTATCATGTTTATACATCTTATTTGCTTAGAACGACGATAGCTTAAATAAGATGATCTCTCACTAAAATTTCAAGAAAGTGTTCCCCCTAACTGTGCACCGTTGCGAAGGTTCGTTGTTTCGAAGCACCACGTGATGATCGGGTGTGATAGATTCTAACATTCGAATACGACAGATGTAAGCCAGATTTACACATGCAAAACACTTAGGTTGACTTGACGATCCTAGCATGTATAGACATGGCCTCGGAACACGAGAGACCGAAAGGTCGAACATGAGTCGTATAGTAGATACGATCAACATTGAGATGTTCACCGTTGATGACTAGTCCATCTCATGTGATGATCGGACACAGCCTAGTCGATTCGGATCATGTATCACTTAGATGACTAGAGGGATGTCTATCTATGTGGGAGTTCATTAAATAATTTGATTAGATGAACTTAATTATCATGAACTTAGTCTAAATATCTTTACAATATGTCTTATAGATCAAATGGCCCACGCTAATGTTGCCCTCAACTTCAACGCGTTCCTAGAGAAAATCAAGCTGAAAGACGATGGTAGCAACTATACGGACTGGGTCTGTAACTTGAGGATCATCCTCATAGCTGCCAAGAAAGCATATGTCCTTGAAGCACCGCTAGGTGAAGCACTGTTTTCCCAGCAACTCAAGACGTGATGAACGCCTGGCAGTCGCGTAATGATGATTACTCCCTGGTTCAGTGCAGCATGCTTTACAGCTTAGAATCGGGGCTCCAAAAGCGTTTTGAGCAGCACGGAGCATATGAGATGTTCCAAGAGCCGAAAATGGTTTTCCAAGCTCATGCCCGAGTCGAGAGATATGAAGTCTCCGACAAGTTCTACAGTTGTAAAATGGACGAGAATAGTTCTGTCAGCGAGCACATACACAAAATGTCTGGGTTGCACAACCGCTTGTCTCAGCTGGGAGTTAATCTCCCGGATGACGCGGTCGTTGACAGAATCCTTCAGTCGCTCCCACCTAGCTACAAGAGCTTTGTGATGAATTTCAATATGCAGGGGATGGAGAAAACCATTCCTGAGGTATATTCAATGCTGAAATCAGCGGAGGTGGAGATCAAAAAGGAACATCAAGTGTAGATGGTCAACAAAACCACTAGTTTCAAGAAAGGCAAGGGTAAGAAGAACTTCAAGAAGGACGGCAAGGGAGTTGCTGCGCCCGATAAGCCAGTTGCTGGGAAGAAGCCAAAGAATGGACCCAAGCCTAAGACTGAGTGCTTTTATTGCAAGGGAAAGGGTCACTGGAAGCGGAACTGCCCCAAGTACTTAGCGGATAAGAAGGCCGGCAATACGAAAGGTATATATGATATACATGTTATTGATGTGCACCTTACCAGCACTCGTAGTAGCTCCTGGGTATTTGATACCGGTGCGGTTGCTCATATTTGTGACTCAAAACAGGAGCTGCGAAATAAGCGGAGACTGGCGAAGGACAAGGTGACGATGCGCGTCGGGAATGGTTCCATGGTCGATGTGATCGCCGTCGACACGCTACCTCTACATTTACCTACGGGATTAGTTTTAAACCTCAATAATTGTTATTTAGTGCCAGCTTTGAGCATGAACATTGTATCTGGACCTCGTTTAATATGAGATGGCTACTCATTTAAATCTGAGAATAATGGTTGTTCTATTTATATGAGAGATATGTTTTATGGTCATGCCCCGCTGGTCAATGGTTTATTCTTATTGAGTCTCGAACATGATGTTACACACATTCATAGTGTGAATGCCAAAAGATGTAAGGTTGATAATGATAGTCCCACATACTTGTGGCACTGCCGCCTTGGTCACATTGGTGTCAAACGCATGAAGAAACTCCATGCAGATGGACTTTTGGAGTCTCTTGATTATGAATCATTTGACACGTACGAACCATGCCTCATGGGCAAAATGACCAAGACTCCATTCTCCGGAACAATGGAGTGAGCAACCAACTTATTGGAAATCATACATACTGATGTGTGCGGTCCAATGAGCATTGAGGCTTGCGGTGGCTATCGTTATGTTCTCACCCTCACTGATGACTTAAGTAGATATGGGTATGTCTACTTAATGAAACACAAATCCAAGACCTTTGAAAAGTTCAAGGAATTCCAGAGTGAGGTAGAGAATCAACGTGACAGGAAAATAAAGTTCTTACGATTAGATCGTGGGGGAGAATATTTGAGTCATGAATTTGGCACACACTTAAGGAAATGTGGAATTGTTTCACAACTCACGCCACCTGGAACACCTCAGCGTAATGGTGTGTCCGAACATTGTAATCGCACTCTATTGGATATGCTGCGATCTATGATGTCTCTTACCGATCTACCTCTATCATTTTGGGGTTATGCTTTAGAGACTGCCGCATTCACTTTAAATAGGGCTCTGTCGAAATCCGTTGAGACGACACCATATGAATTATGGTTTGGGAAGAAACCTAAGCTGTCGTTTCTAAAAGTTTGGGGGTGTGATGCTTATGTCAAGAAACTTCAACCTGAAAAGATCGAACCCAAGTCGGAAAAATGCATCTTCATAGGATACCCTAAGGAAACTATTGGGTATACCTTCTACCTCAGATCTGAAGGCAAGGTCTTTGTTGCCAAGAATGGATCCTTTCTAGAGAAAGAGTTTCCCTCGAAAGAATAAGTGGGAGGAAAGTAGAACTTGATGAGGTACTGCCGCTTGAACCGGAGAGTAGTGCAACTTAGGAAGATGTTTCTGTGGTGCCTGCACCGACTAGAGAGGAAGTTAATGATGATGATCATGAAACTTCGGATCAAGTTGCTACTAAACTTCGTAGGTCCACAAGGACACGTTCCGCACCAGAGTGGTATGGCAACCCTATCCTAGAAATCATGTTGTTAGACAATGGTGAACCTTTGAACTATGAAGAAGCGATGGCGGGCCCGGATTCCAACAAATGCCTTGAAGCCATGAAATCCGAGATAGGATCCATGTATGAAAACGAAGTATGGACTTTGACTGACTTGCCCGATGATCGGCGAGCCATAGAAAATAAATGGATCTTTAAGAAGAAGACAGACGCGGATGCTAATGTGACCATCTATAAGGCTCGGCTTGTCGCTAAGGGTTACCGACAAGTTCAAGGGGTTGACTACGATGAGACCTTCTCACCCGTAGAGAAGCTAAAGTCCGTCCGGATCATGTTAGCAATTGCCGCATTCTATGATTATGAAATATGGAAGACGGACGTCAAAACGGCATTCCTTAATGGTTTCCTTAAGGAAGAATTGTATATGATGCAGCCGGAAGGTTTTGTCGTTTGTAAGAATGCTAACAAGGTATGCAAGCTCCAGCGCTCAATCTATGGGATGGTGCAAGCATCTTGGAGTTGGAACATTCGCTTTGATGAGATGATCAAAGCGTTTGGGTTTACACAGACTTATAGAGAAGCATGTGTTTACAAGAAAGTGAGTGGGAGCTATGTAGCATTTCTCATATTATATGTGGATGACATACTATTGATGGGAAATGATACAGAATTCTTGGAAAGCATAAAGGCCTACTTGAATAAGTGTTTTTAAATGAAGGACCTTGGAGAAGCTGCTTACATATTAGGCATCAAGATCTATAGAGATAGATCGAGACGCTTCATCGGTCTTTCGCAAAGCACATACCTTGACAAGATAGTGAAGAAGTTCAATATGGATCAGTCCAAGAAGGGGTTCTTGCCTGTATTGCAAGGTGTGAGATTGAGCACGGCTCAATGCCCGACCTCGGCAGAAGATAGAGAAAAGATGAGTGTCATCCCCTGTGCCTCGGCCATAGGATCTATTATGTATGCCAGTACCAGACCTGATGTGAACTTTGCCGTAAGTTTGGTAGGAAGGTACCAAAGTAATCCCGGCATGGAACACTGGACAACGGTCAAGAATATCCTGAAGTACCTGAAAGGGACTAAGGATATGTTTCTCGTTTATGGAGGTGATGAAGAGCTCATCGTAAAGGGTTACGTCGATGCTAGCTTTGACACAAATCTGGATGACTCCAAGTTACAAATCGGATACATGTATATTTTGAATGGTGGGGCAGTCAGATGGTGCAGTTGCAAGCAAAGCGTCGTGGCCGGATCTACATGTGAAGCAGAGTACATGGAAGCCTCGGGGGCAGCACATGAAGCAATCTGGATGAAGGAGTTCATTACCGACCTAGGAGTTATTCCCAATGCGTTGGGCCCGATGACTCTCTTCTGTGACAACACTGGAGCTATTGCCCTTGCCAAGGAGCCCAGGTTTCACAAGAAGACCAGGCATATCAAGCGTCGCTTCAACTCCATTCGTGAAAATGTTCAAAATGGAGACATATATATTTGTAAAGTGCATACGAACCTGAATGTCGCAGATCCGTTAACTAAACCTCTTCCACGAGCAAAACATGATCAACACCAGAACTCTATGGGTGTTCGATTCATCACAATGTAACTAGATTATTGACTCTAATGCAAGTGGGAGACTGTTGGAAATATGCCCTAGAGGCAATAATAAAATGGTTATTATTATATTTCCTTGTTCATGATAATTGTCTATTGTTCATGCTATAATTGTGTTATCCAGAAATCGTAATACATGTGTGAATACATAGACCACAACATGTCCCTAGTGAGCCTCTAGTTGACTAGCTCGTTGATCAATGGATGGTTACGGTTTCCTGACCATGGACATTGGATGTCATTGATAACGGGATCACATCATTAGGAGAATGATGTGATGGACAAGGCCCAATCCTAAACATAGCACAAGATCGTGTAGTTCGTCTGCTAAAGCTTTTCTAATGTCAAGTATCTTTTCCTTAGACCATGAGATTGTGCAACTCCCGGATGCTATGGTGTTCCAGGCGACATCAACTGTGAAACCATTCCACCTTGTCTTTAGTGATTGCCAAACTCATAACTCAGATACTTTCCCTTTGATCAGATCGAAGGAACTTGATCTTCTTGTTACGATGATTCTCAACTTCACTCTGAAATTGCTTGAACTTTTCAAACATTTCATACTAATGCTTCATTAAATAAATATACCCATATCTATTCAATTCACCGGTGAAGGTGAGAAAATAACAATATCCACCGTGCACGTCAACACTCATCGGACCGCACACATCAGCATGTATGATTTCCAACAAGTCACTTGCCTGTTCCATTGTTCCAAAGAACGGGGTTTTAGTCATGTTGCCAAAGAGGCATGGTTCACATGTGTCAAGTGAAAGTGGTACTATCAAAAGTCCATTAGCATGGAGGTTCTTTAATGCGCTTTACACCAATATGACCTAAGCGACAGTGCCACATGAAAGTGGTACTATCATTATCAACTCTACATCTTTTGGCATCAATGTTATGAACATGTGTATAACTACGACCGGGATTCAATAAACCATTCACATTGGGTGCATGACCATAGAAGGTATTATTCATGTAAAAAAAATAACCATTATTCTCTGACTTTAATATTGCAATAAACATGATCTAATCATGTTCATGCTCAATGCAGACACCAATGCAAACAACATTTATCTAGGTTCAACACTAATCCCGAAGGTAGAGGAAGCGCGCGATGGTGATCACATCAACCTTGGAAACACTTCCAACACACATCGTCACCTCGCCCTTAGCTAGTCTCCGTCAATTTCGTAGCTTTTGTTTCGAGTTACTAATATTAGCAACTGAACCGGTATCTAATACCCAGTTGCTACTAGGAGTACTAGTAAGGTACACATCAATAAAACACATATATCAAATATACTTTTGTTGAAGTTGACATCCTTCTTATCTACCAAGTATTTGAGGCATTTCCGCTACCAATGACCATTCCCCTAATAGAAGCACTTTGTCTCGGGTTTGGGTTCTTGGGTTTCTTCACTGGAGCGGCATCTGGCTTGCCATTCAAGAAGTTTCCCTTCTTGCCCTTGCCCTTCTTTGAATCCAGTGCTCTTGTTAACCATCAACACTTGATGCTCCTTCTTGATTTCTACCTTTACGGCCTTAAGCACGACGAACAGCTCTGGGATTATCTTCCCTTCCATGTTATAGTTCATCATGAAACTCTAGTAGCTTGGTGATAGCGACTGGAGAAATTTTGTCAATCACTCTCTTATCTGGAAGATTAACTCCCACTTGATTCAAGTGATTGAAGTACCCAGACATTCTGAGCACATGCTCACTGGCTGAGCTATTCTCCTCCATCTTGTAGGCAAAGGTCTTGTCAGAGGTCTCAACCTCTCAACACGGGCATGAGCCTGAAATACCAATTTCAGCTCTTCGAACATCTCATATGTTCTATGGCGTTCAAAACGCTTTTGGAGCCCCGACTCTAAGCCGTAAAGCATGGCTTATACATGTTCCTATGACTATGAGATTATGCAACTCCAGAATACCGGAGGAATACTTTGTGTGCTACCAAATGTCACAACATAACTGGGTGATTGTAAAGGTGCTCTACAGGTGTCTCCGATGGTACTTGTTGAGTTGGCATAGATCGAGATTAGGATTTGTTACTCCGATTATCGGAGAGGTATCTCTGGGCCCTCTCGGTAATGCACATCACTATAAGCCTTGCAAGCAAAGCAACTGATGAGTTAGTTGTGGGATGATGCATTACGGAATGAGTAAAGAGACTTGCCGGTAACGAAATTGAGCTAGGTATTGAGATACCGACGATCGAATCTCGGGCAAGTAACATACCGATGACAAAGGGAACAACGTATATTGTTATGCGGTTTGACCGATAAAGATCTTCGTAGAATATGTAGGAACCAATATGAGCATCCAGGTTCCGCTATTGGTTATTGACCGGAGATGTGTCTCGGTCATGTCTACATAGTTTTCGAACCCATAGGGTCCGCACGTTTAACGTTTGGTGATGATCGGTATTATGAGTTTATGTGATTTGATGTACCAAAGGTAGTTCAGAGCCCCGGATGAGATCAGGGACATGACGAGGAGTATCGAAATGGTCGAGACGTAAAGATCGATATATTGGATGACTATATTCGGACATCGGAAAAGTTCTGAGTGATTCGAGTATTTTTCAGAGTACCGGGGAGTTACGGGAATACGGGGAAGAAGTATTTGGCCTCATGGGCCAAGTGGTGGAAGAGAGGAGGCAGGGCGCGTGCCCCCTAGCCCAAACCGAATTGGACTAGGGGGGCGGCCCCCCTTTCCTTCTTTCCTCCCTCTCCTTCCTTTCCTCCTCCTAGTAGGAGTAGGAAAGGGGAGTCCTACTCCTACTAGGAGGACTCCTCCTCCTGGTGCGCCCTAGGAGGGCCGACCGACCTCCCCCCTTGCTCCTTTATATACGGGGGCAGGGGGCACCCTAGAACACACAAGTTGATCATTGATCTCTCCCAGCCGTGTGCGGTGCCCCCCTCCACCATAATCCACCTCGGTCATACTATAGCGGTGCTTAGGCGATGCCTTGCAATGGTAGCTTCATCAACATCGTCACCACGCCGTCGTGCTAACGAAACTCTCCCTCGAGCTCTACTGGATTGTGAGTTCACGGGACGTCACCGAGCTGAACGTGTGCTGAACGTGGAGGTGCCGTATGTTCGGTACTGAGGATCGGTCGATCGTGAAGACGTATGACTACATCAACCGCGTTGTCATAACGCTTGCTCTTAACGGTCTACGAGGGTACGTGGACGACTCCCCCGTCTCATTGCTATGCATCACCATGATCTTGCATGTGCATAGGAATTTTTTTGAAATTACTACAGTCCCCAACAACTATCATCTGCAAAAAGTAAATGTGAGATCGGGGGGCCCTTCCTTCCATTACATAAATCTTATATCTCAACAAGATCCTCCTGTTTTTGCAGAAGACAGGATAAACCTTCTGTGCAGAACAAGAAAACATAAGGGCTAATTGGGTCACCCTGACAAATTCTCCTTGATGAAACCACTGGTTCAGTCAGGTTACCATTGACTCGAATGGCATATTTAGCCGTGGTCACACATCTCATCACCGAGTTGATCCACGTCGGGTCAAAGCCAAGCTTACAAAGACAGCCATGCAAGTAAGACCATTCGATTCGGTCATATGCCTTCATCATATAGATCTTCAAGGCGAAGAAAGGTTGCTTACACTTTTGCTTCTGAACTGTGTGCAAACATTCATAAGCCACTAAGGCACTGTCAGTGATCAATCGTCCTGGGACAAAGACATCTTCTTCTAGTTGAAGATGTGGGTTTCCAAGCAAATCCAGTAGCACATGACCTAGCAAAAATTGCTCGTATGTGCTTACCAAGTACCAAGTGATAGCATTAGTTGGAACTCTATTGCACCACATGTGTCCATCCTAATAATCGGTGTTGACCGTTGGGCGTCTATTTGGATAGGCATCGATAAATTGGCTTTCCTGAGGCTCCTCAGCTTCCCCCGTTTAGTTTTGTGGCAAATTGTTGGCGAGGCTTGTGCAGCCAAAACGTCCATCAACTTTTTGGCGAGCCCACCATCTCATATCAAGCTTGTGACACCATCACAACCAGCATCAGCTCACAATAGAGTTGCCTGCATGAGCAATGTAACTACCGCTGCACTCGCAACTAGACCGAGGATCTGTTTCTGAATGCCTTCCATTCACAGTGTAATGATTTTACTTTTCTTAAACACAACTTCGACCCCATTGGGCACATATTTACGATCCTCAAACCATAAGGTCTCGTGCTCATCCTCACAGAAACCGTTGGCTTTCCCTTGCTCATTTTCTCCTTTATCTCAATAATTTTCTTATCATCCTTCTGAGATTCCCGAATCTTTCTCAATAATGTAGACTAAACCTCCATTATTGCAACAAAACCTCTTGGAACTATCTCCAAACGAAGCTCCTTGAGATTCTCGACTAACTCCTACGGTAATCCTCTGCTTACAAGGGTATTGGCATAGCTCTTGCAGCTCAAAGCGTCTGCTACGACATTGGCCTTCCCTGGATGATAATGCAACTTCATATCATAATCCTTTATGAGCTCCAACCATCTCCTCTGCTGGAGATTCAGCTCCTTCTGCGTGAAAATGTACTTCAAACTCTTGTGATCTGTGTACACATCACATCTATTTCCAATCAGAAAATTTCTCCAGGTCTTGAGCGCATGCACTACGGCTGATAACTCCGAATCATGGGTGGCATAGTTCAACTCATGCGGTCAAAGCTGTCATGAGGCATATGAAACAACTCTTCCATCCTGCATAAGTACTCCTCCAAGTCCTAAGCGAGAAGCGTTGCAATACACTTGGAAATGCTTGCGTATATCCGGAAGAATCAACATTGTGGCTGTAACCAAACGTTTCTTCAACTCCTAAAAACTGGCCTCACATTCATCCGTTCATTTAAACTTAGTGTCCTTCTTCAACAACTCAATCATAGGATTTGCAATCTTGGAAAAATTCTCATTGAACCTCCGATAATATCCCGCGAGTCCTAGAAAACTGCGGATCTCCCCAACCGAGGTGGGTGCCAACCACTCAGTTACAGACTGAAGCTTGGTGGGGTCTACTGCTATACCTTCTCCTGATATAACATGTCCAAGAAATCCAACTTCCTTCAACCAAAACTCAAATTTGCTGAACTTTGCATATAGCTGATGTTCCCTGAGCTTCTCGAGAACTAAACGCAAATGCTCCTTGTGCTCCTCTTCATTCTTCGAGTATACGAAAATATCATTAATGAACACCATAAAAAATTTATCCAGGAACTCCATGAACACTTTATTCATCATGCTCATGAAATAGGCAAGGGCATTTGTCAATCCAAATGACATGACCGTGTACTCATATAGCCCGTACCTTGTGGTAAAAGCTGTCTTAGGTATATCCTGTTCCCGAATCTTCATCTGGTGGTATCCTGATCGCAGATCGGTCTTGGAGAATACTTTATCTCCTTGCAGCTAGTCAAACAAATCATTGATCATTGGTAGTGGGTACTTGTTCTTGATCGTCACTTCATTCAATGCACGATAATCAACAACCCATTCTCAAATATCCATCCTTCTTCTCTACCAAGAGCACTGGGGCTCCCCACGGTGATGAACTTCGTCGGATGTAGCCTTTCTCTAATAACTCTTTAATCTGCTTCTTAATTTTCTCCACATCATTTGCAGCATCCGATATGGTCTCTTCGATATTGGTCCGGTGCCTGGCAACTATTCTATCAAAAACTCTATGTCTCGATCTGGTGGCATGCCTGGTATTTCCTCTGGAAATATATCTGGGTAATCCTTCACAACAGACACTTCTTCTTGAACAACTCCCGAGAGAGAATTTACTTGGGTCCTCCTTGGCGCATGCCTAGACACATACTTGATCCTTTTTCCCTCCGGGTGGTGAGTAAAATTGTCTTACTAGCACAGTCGATGTTTCCTCCATACTTCGATAACCAATCCATGCCTAATATTATATCCAATCCTTGGGACTCCAAAATTATTAGGTCTGAGGGGAAAACATGACTACCAATGGTTAAGGGTATCCGATCACACCATCGGCTGGCCATATACTCTGCTCCTGGCGAACTTACTAACATGGGTGACCTAAGGGCTATGATTGGCAATTTAAACTTGTCCACAAATCCCCTTGATATGTATGAATGTGATGCACCAGTATAAAAAAGAACAAGTGCGGTAAATGACTTAATCAAAAACTTAACGATCACTGCGTCAGGCTGATCTTCAACCTCCTCCACGTTGATATGGTTCACCTGGCCTCTGGTGAAGGGATTGGGCTTCTTCCCAGAGTTTTCATTTCCATTTCCATTTCCATTCTTTGCTTCAGGATATTCAGTGGCGTAGTGTCCAGTCTTCCCACACTTGAAACAAGTAATGTGACTTAAATCCTTCCTGGCGGGTGTTGCTGGATTGGAACAGTTCTGTCCGTTGCTTCCTCCATTCACATTCCCATTCTTGGGGCCACTATGATTGTGCAAACTCCCTCCATTGTGGGTATGGCCTCCATGATTATGAGTGTGTCCTCCCGAGTTCGGGGTAAAACGAGGCTTCTGCTGAGCTCCAGAATTATACTTCCCTTGTCCATACTTCCTTTTGCGGCTCTCTATCTGTTGCTGCTTGCCTTCAATCATTAGGGCCCTATATACAAAATCCTAGTAGTTATTGAATGTTGCCACCATCAACTGCATACTCAGCTCATCATTCAGCCCTTCCATAAACTTCTCCTGCTTTGCGGCATCTGTGGCCACATCATCCGGGGCATAGCAACCTAGCTTACTAAACTCATCCACGTACTACCCCACAGTACGATTTCCCTAACGTAAGTTGCGAAACTCACGCTTCTTCATACTCATTGCTCCAGTTGAGACATGTGCAGTACAGAAGGCTTGCTAGAACTGATCCCAAGTAACATTGGCTATGGGAAAAGTGGCGGTGTAATTCTCCCACCATGAGGCTGCTGGTCCATCCAATTGATGTGCGGCAAAGCGCACCTTTGAAAGGATCGAGATGGACCTAGAGGGGGTGAATAGGTACAATTACAAATTTTAATTTTTACTAAGCAATTTTAGGCAATAATGCGGAAAATGAAAGTGAGCCTAACAATTGCAAGTATATATACTAATGAGCTAAGCAAGATAAACAAGTGACACAAATATATATATGAGTAAGCAAGCACAAGATGATATAAGTAAGTGCTAAGAGACAAGTAACCACAAGTAGAGAGTTAGGGTTAGGAATAACCGCAACTCCGAGAGATGAGGATGTATGCCGATGTTCACTTCCTTGGAGGGAAGCTACATCACCATTTAGAGAGGTGGATGTTACCACGAAGGCACACCAACGCCACGAAGGCTCGCCCTATTCTCTCCTTGAGACAACACCACGAAGGCGTTTCTCAACCACTAGTGGTAGACCTTGAGGTGGTCTCCAAACCCTCACAAACTTTCCGGGGGAAATCACAATGGTCCATTTCTCGCCTGAGCACTCCTACCGCCTAGGAGTCTCCAACCTCCAAGAGTAACAAGACGCACCACAAAAACAAGGGGCAATCAACTTTCACTTTGGTGAATGTGTAGATCAAGCACTTCTCCTTTGCTTCTCAAAAGATCAAGAGCTTTGGTTGGCTAAGGAGGGAGATCTCCAAGAAATCGAGGTCTGAAATGGAGGTGAAAGAAATGGAGTCGTCAACCCCTTCGTGAGGAAGAAGAAGACTATTTATAGGTAGGGATGAAATCTGGCCATTGGAGGCAGATTTCTGCGCAGCCCGAAAGTTCCGGCTACAGACGGAAGTTCTGGACCACGGAAGTTCCAGCCAAGTTCCGGACAGGTTCCGGGATACACAGAAGGTTTGCACCACTCAATAGTACCCTGGAAGCTGCTGACACAGGGGACGGAAGTTCCGGTGCCCGGAAGTTCCGGCCGCCCCGGAAGTTCCAGGAGACGGAAGTTCCGGCCAGGGTCCAGCGAGGTTCCGGGCTACACAGAGAGATCGCACGAAAACTGCAGTTTCTCTGGGTACCCCGGAAGCTTCCCGGACCCCGCCCAGACATTCCGGTCCCCGGAATTTTCGGCCGTCCCAGGAAGTTCCGGCCTGAACAGAGACTTGGCACTAGGATTTTCAAATCAATGTGAGACGGTAAGTTGATTCCCCGGATGTTTTTATGATGCACCCCCTCTTAATAGTGCGGCTGCCCTAAGGACTCAAGAAATAAGAAAACATTAAGGTACTCTTCTTTTCTTGAGCGCACCGCTTTTCCTTGTTCCAATAACAGAGGAAATAACCATCCATGCTTCACTTTTAGCTTAATCAGGGTTGTTAACACTTAGAGCATGTGGTTAGAAACACAAATGAAGTTGTCATCAATGTCACAAATACTTTAGTGCAATATTGCACTTTCAATCTCACCCTTTTTGACATAGATGACAACAATGCTTGAGAGGGTAAACTCATAAAGTATATACAAAATTAAGCAACTTTAATGACAGGAAGGTACTCCCCCACAACCCATGCCTTATTTGAAGATTGCATTTTAAATGAAATGACATGGTTAAAGGATTCTCCCCCTATCACTGTGCATACCCACACAAGAATGATATATAGACATAACACACTTTACTAACCTTTGTTCTTCATAGTGAGGGTACAAATATAGATATAATCATAGCCTGATAGATATCTCTTACAACATGAGCAAATAGAATATGCCATGTAACCTCCTTGCCATAAGTTTCTCACACACAGATAGATTAATTAATAGAACATAAATAGGTTCAAATAGCAAGCTCAGATCCAAATGGAGGCAAATAAAAGCAAAGGTTCAAGGATCAATGGCAACGGTAAATAGGCAGATAAACAAGGATAAACGATAAGCCCTATCAAGCACCACAACATCTCCCCCTGTTGTCACCTAGATGGCAAAAAGGAAAGATGGAGGAATCCACAAACAACCCCTAGGAGAGGGACATAGAAGAGTCA